>NC_136642.1:1349763-1359763 GCF_949748355.1 Melanostigma gelatinosum | reverse complement strand
GACGTTGGCATTGGTTTCAGCTGACACGGTGTTTATTCATGTCAGTGCACGGCCGCCCTGCTCACTGTACCGTACACATGTTACACACAACATGAATATATGAACCTGTGTATTATTAGAACAGCTTCGTATTGAATGCAATTCCTTATTCTCAGGCTGCTCTAATAAGTCTCTTAAATCTCTCCAGCTGATCCAGAATGCTGCAGCTCGTGTACTAACAAGAACTAAGAGGAGAGATCATATTACTCCTGTATCAGCTTCTCTGCACTGGCTCCCTGTAACATCTAGAATAGAATTTAAAATCCTTTTACTGACCTACAAAGCCTGAACTGGTCAGCACCATCATATCTTAAAGAGCTTATAGTGCCATACTGCCCTACTAGAGAGCTGTGATCCAGTGATTCAGGGTTACTTGTGCTTCCTAGAGTCTTAAGAAGTAGGACGGGAGCCAGAGCCTTCAGTTATCAAGCTCCTCTTCTGTGGAACCAGCTTCCCGTTTCAGTCCGGGGGGCCGACACACTCACCACCTGTAAGAGTAGCTTAAGACTTTCCTCTTTGATAGTGCTTATAGTTAGGGCTGGCTCTGGCTTGCCTTGGACCGGCCCATGGACAAACTGGTATCAGCAAAAACTACAGAGGGACTTCCTACACTGAGCACCTCTCTCCTCCTCTTCTTCACCTCCATCTGTCTGCATTGATGTCCCATTGATGCTCATTACTAACTTCACTTCTTCCCCGGAGTCCTTGTCTCTCCTCACAGGTTTCCATGGAGCATGGTTTCATCTGGACCCTGGTCCTTCCTCCTACCATGGCCCTGCTGACTCCAACTGCTGATATCACTTTTATTATTACTCACATTACTATTTCATACTACCGATACCATTAATGCACATTATTGACCTGCTTCTTCACCAGAGTCTCTGTGCTTTCTCGCCTCACAGGTTCCTGTGTATCCGGGTTTACCTGGACCAGGTGTTGCCTCCTGTCGTGGTTGTGTCATACATTGAATGTGCTGTAATTACATTGAATGTGTTGTAATTACATTGAATGTGTTGTAATTACATTGAATGTGTTGTAATTACATTGAATGTGTTGTAATTACATTGAATGTGTTGTAATTACATTGAATGTGCTGTAATTACATTGAATGTGCTGTAATTACATTGAATGTGTTGTAATTACATTGAATGTGTTGTAATTCACTATCCTGTTCTACACATGACATCATTGCACGTCTGTCCATCCTGGGAGAGGGATCCTCCTCTGTTGCTCTCCCACAGGTTTCTTCCTCTTTCCTCCTGTTAAAGGGGTTTTTGGGGAGTTTTTCCTGTTGTGATGTGAGGGTCCCGGGACAAGAGGATGTCACATGTGTACATGTTGTAAAGCCCTCTGAGGCACATTTGTAATTTGTGATTTTGGGCTGTACAAAATAAATTGAATTGAATTGAATTGAATTGAATGCACAATAAAGAGGTATGTTTATCCATGGCACTAGGCCCATTTAATATAAAACACAATGTTATAGAACATATGCAGTCGGGGTCCCTGCTCCATCTCTCTATCAGTTTGGGGGTCCTTGGCCTGAAACACATTGAAGACCTCTGGTCTAGAGTCTAGAGTGTTGAGTCGTCCGTCAGCTGCTCGTGACTCGTCCCATTAACGCTCCTCTGACGCCTTGAAGTCCGTCACCTCGTGTTGAGACACTCTGAGGCAGCAGAAGGTCACAAGTCTCTGAAACCGTCAGATCAACGAGTCCAAACAGGAAGTGACAGCTCGCACCTTTGGGTCTTTGTCGAAAGCCAAAGAGGCTGCTGGGAAAATCTGATTCGCAGCCAAAAAACGATTCAAGTCTTCGCTAAGATCCGCCTCTCTCTTTCCGGCTCTCTGTTGCTATGCAACTAAAGTGAAAGCCCGTTTGGAAGCGTGACTCTCTGAGCAGAGCTGAGATGTTATCTCAGTATTATCTGTGAGATATTAAAAAAAAAACTCAAGCTGAGCTGTCGGCAGCTCCTGACTCTGAGAGAGCCGGGAGGATTTCAACCTGCAACCACAGAGACGCCACAGCTGCGACTCTACAACCACAGAAGAAGAAGAGGGCTGACAGAAACAGGAAGGTTTCGGTTTGACACACGTGACACGTTACTATTGGCGTCGCACACGTTACTATTGGCGTCGCACACGCTACTATTGGCGTCGCACACGCTACTATTGGCGTCGCACACGCGACTATTGGCGGCACACACGCGACTATTGGCGTCGCACACGCTACTATTGGCGTCGCACACGCTACTATTGGCGTCGCACACGCGACTATTGGCGTCGCACACGCTACTGTTGGCGTCGCACACGCTACTGTTGGCGTCGCACACGCTACTATTGGCGTCGCACACGCTACTATTGGCGTCGCACACGCTACTATTGGCGTCGCACACGTTACTATTGGCGTCGCACACGTTACTATTGGCGTCGCACACGCTACTATTGGCGTCGCACACGCTACTATTGGCGTCGCACACGCGACTATTGGCGGCGCACACGCGACTATTGGCGTCGCACACGCTACTATTGGCGTCGCACACGCTACTATTGGCGTCGCACACGCGACTATTGGCGTCGCACACGCTACTGTTGGCGTCGCACACGCTACTGTTGGCGTCGCACACGCTACTATTGGCGTCGCACACGCTACTATTGGCGTCGCACACGCTACTATTGGCGTCGCACACGCGACTATTGGCGTCGCACACGCTACTATTGGCGTCGCACACGCTACTATTGGCGTCGCACACGCGACTATTGGCGTCGCACACGCTACTGTTGGCGTCGCACACGCTACTGTTGGCGTCGCACACGCTACTATTGGCGTCGCACACGCTACTATTGGCGTCGCACACGCGACTATTGGCGTCGCACACGCTACTGTTGGCGTCGCACACGCTACTGTTGGCGTCGCACACGCTACTATTGGCGTCGCACACGCGACTATTGGCGTCGCACACGCTACTGTTGGCGTCGCACACGCTACTATTGGCGTCGCACACGCTACTGTTGGCGTCGCACACGCTACTGTTGGCGTCGCACACGCTACTGTTGGCGTCGCACACGCTACTGTTGGCGTCGCACACGCTACTATTGGCGTCGCACACGCTACTATTGGCGTCGCACACGCGACTATTGGCGTCGCACACGCTACTGTTGGCGTCGCACACGCTACTGTTGGCGTCGCACACGCTACTCTTGGCGTCGCACACGCTACTCTTGGCGTCGCACACGCTACTGTTGGCGTCGCACACGTTACTATTGGCGTCGCACACGCTACTATTGGCGTCGCACACGCGACTATTGGCGTCGCACACGCGACTATTGGCGTCGCACACGCTACTATTGGCGTCGCACACGCGACTATTGGCGTCGCACACGCGACTATTGGCGTCGCACACGCGACTATTGGCGTCGCACACGCGACTATTGCCGTCGCACACGCTACTATTGGCGTCGCACACGCGACTATTGGCGTCGCACACGCTACTATTGGCGTCGCACACGCGACTATTGGCGTCGCACACGCGACTGTTGGTTCCACAATAAGATCTTAGACGTGAAGTACAATGTTTTGAAATGAACCCTGTGTTGATACAGGGTTCAGCTGTGGCAGTGAAGGACTCTGCAGAAAACATTTACACACTTGAAAAGCTGACTGACTAGCCCGACTTGCTACTGTGTGAAATGACATTTGTGCATCGAACTACATGGCAAAGACATGTCATGCAGAAATCTGCTCTAACTGCATTTATGACTTGGTGAAAGACCAGACTTCCTTCATGAAGTGATTTGTGAGACATCCATCTATCTTCTGCTTCTTATCGGGGGGTCGGGTTTGCGGTGCCAGCAGGCTAAGAAAGTCATTCCAGACCCTCCATCTCCCAGCAGCGTCTTCCAGCTCCTGCTGGAGGACCCTGAGGCGTTCCCAGACCAGATATCTAATCCCTCCAGCGGGTTCTGGGTTTACTTCCTACCAGTGTCCGGGAAAACCTACATCAAAAGCTTTGCCCTCTGGCTGAGCTCTCTCTTCCCCCTCAGCGACACGTAAATACTGCCGACGGCTGCCGATCACGCTCCATGTCAGCCTCACCCATGAACAAGATACTTGAACTCCTTTACTTGGGACAGAGCGGCTTACATGCAGATAGCACATGATTGCCAGTGATTAAGAGTCCTGCCGTCTCCTGCATGAGTTTGTTTTATTAAGTCAAAATGTGTCCTTTCAGCCACCGAGATATCAATGGGTCAAAGTCAAGAAAACTGTCTAACGTTTCAAGGGGTTCTCTGCTGGAGCAACAAAACAAAACTAGAAGCTAAAAGAGTCTAAAAGAGCTCCACAGATTTAGAACAAAACAGTTTCTCTGCTCAGTGTTGTTGCTTCCCCCCAAAAACACATCCATCATTTCTGTTGTGATCTTGAGGTGAAAGAAGAGAAAATGAAGCAACAATATGAAATGGAATCCCCCCCCCCCCACCTCTCCGTGTTTCCACCTTCTCATAATATTTCTTTTCATCTCATCTCATCCTCTCTCCACTAATGACTCTCACACTGCCTTCCCCCCCCCCCCCCCCCCCCCCCCCCCAGTTATCGGCAACGTGGCCTGAAGCTTTAAATCCCCTCCTCCTCTCAGCTTTACTCATTTCTCAGCTGGTAACTGTGTTTTTTTCCTTTATTGCGTTTGGTCACCAGTATAAATACGAACAGGCAAAAAGCTGCAGCAGCTCTGAGGATTCTCTTATAAAATCAAACCATATATATATATAAATATACTGTATATATATATATATATATATATATATATATATATATATATATATATATACTGTATATATGTATAAAAATAAAAAAGACTATCTGCACACACACACACGCACACTCTGAAATATGAGCTTTGTCCAATCAAAGAGCTCAAGCACTCGGAGACCCTCAGAGCGATGGTTTCTAGTCAGACCATTACCCACAATCCCCTGCAGAGCTGTGGAGGACTCGGGGGTGTCACTGTAGTCCATTAGGGAAGAGAGCGGATGAAGAAATTGAGCCTGGTTCTGAAAGAGAAAATGCATGATGTTTACTTATTCAGCAGATTAAATGGTTTCTATTTCTTTTGTAGAGAATTCAAGAATCTCAACTCCTGAGATGCTTCTTTCCTTCAATACAACTTTGAAAAATAAGATTTCACAATATCTAGAGAGACGAAGTAAAACCTGAACTTCCAGAATTAAGAAACGTCACGAAAAACCTTTACTTTACTGCACACAGATGGAAGAAATCTGCTGCCCCAAGAACCATTAAATACAGATTCAAAAAGCTCCGGTTCCTCTGACTGATTGTTTCTTTACTGCAGTTGTATTTCCTTTGCTGCATTTGGGGAAACTTTCAATTTATTACTGCACTGTAACTGTATGCCTGGTCTCCTCCTGTGTATTTTATTGAATTTAATCAAATTTTAAAGAATGTTATTCTCGTTTTTATTGTTTATGAATGAATGAATGAATGAATTTTATTTATATAGCGCTTTTCACAGACAGTACTATCACAAAGTGCTTAACAGAGCAGACATTTAAAAGCATAAAAAACACAATGTGACCCTAGGGTCAATAAATTATCTACACAGAGTGAATAAAAAATGTTAAAGAATAAAATAAAAATAAAATAAAAATGTAAAACATATTTTAAGAGCAGGTCTAGGACATGGGTTTACTTTTACACAAACGCCAGCCTAAACAGGTGGGTTTTGAGCTGGCTTTTAAAAGTATCCACAGTATCTGCGAGGCGCAGAGTTGCAGGCAGAGCATTCCAGAGCCTCGGGGCCACTGCCTCAAAGGCTCGGTCACCACGGGGCCACTGCCTCAAAGGCTCGGTCACCACGGGGCCACTGCCTCAAAGGCTCAGTCACCACGGGGCCACTGCCTCAAAGGCTCGGTCACCACGGGGCCACTGCCTCAAAGGCTCGGTCACCACGGGGCCACTGCCTCAAAGGCTCGGTCACCACGGCTCTTAAATCGTGTGCGTGGGACAGAAGACCTCGAGCGTTTGACCTGAGAGTGCGGGCGGGTGAATAGGGGCGAAGTAGATCAGCTACATAAGTCGGAGCCTGACCGTGAAGTGCTCTGTAAGTGATGGTGAGAATTTTAAAGTGTATCCGAGATGCTACAGGAAGCCAGTGGAGAGATCGGAGTACGGGGGTGATGTGAGACCGTCGATTTGTCCTGGTGAGTAATCTGGCGGCAGCGTTTTGGATGACCTGCAGACGGTTAAGAGCAGATGCACTGAGTGATGTGAAAAGTGAGTTGCAGTAGTCAATGCGTGAAGAGATAAATGTGTGTATGATCATCTCTAATTCAGGTGTTGATAATACAGATCTCAGTTTACTGATATTTCTTAGATGGAAGAAACATGACCTGGACAGCTGCTTAACATGAGGGTCAAACGACATGGAGCGATCAAAGAAAATCCCAAGATTGCGCAGGTTGCAATGGGAAGCAGAGGAGAGAGGACTAATAATCTGCCTGATCATGGGGACAAACTCCTCTGGAGCAATAACTAGGACCTCCGTCTTAGAGTCGTTGAGTTGTGAGCAGTTTTCTGCCGTCCAGTCTCTGATGGCATTGACACAGTCCAGGAGCCGAGTTAATGTGAATGCCTCGCTGGGTTTGAATGACAGATGAAGTTGGATGTCGTCTGCATATAAGTGATAGGACACATTATAGCTTTTTAGGATCGGTCCCAAAGGTAACAGATAAAGGGAAAATAACAAAGGCCCCAGAACCGAGCCCTGCGGTACACCACAAGACAGTGGAGAGGTAACAGACACAAAGGCACCCACAGAGACATTGAAACTTCTGTCACTGAGGTAAGATGTAAACCAGTCTAACGCTATGCCAGTTATGCCCACCCAATCACGTAGCCTCTTAATCAGGATGTCATGGTCTACAGTGTCAAATGCAGAACTGAGATCCAGAAGAACTAACACAGAGCAGTCACCTGCATCAGCACACATGAGAATGTCATTTGAAACCCTCAGGAGAGCGGTTTCAGTAGAGTGTTGCTTACGAAACCCAGACTGGAACTTGTCATACATGTTGTGCCTCTCCAGTGCAGCAGTAAGTTGTTTGGCCACCACTTTCTCTAAAATGTTGGACAGGAAAGGCAGTTTTGATATGGGCCTGTAGTTCATGGGCAAAGCTGGATCTAAGTTAGGTTTCTTTAATATGGGCTGGATAGTGGCATGTTTGAAATAGGAAGGGACAATTCCTGTAGACAATGAGGAATTGACAATAGATGTTACTGCAGGGCCAATAGTTAGCAGAACGTTCTTAAATAGAGAGGATGGAATAATATCCAGAGGGCAAGATGATGGCTTTGTTTTGTTAATTAAGTCCATCAGGTCTTGAAGGCTGATAGGCTGGAAAGAGTCCAGAACAGCAGGAGATTGCGAGGAGCTACAAGTAGCCGAACAGATCCCAGGCCGAATGCCAGACCTAATACCTGTTACCTTATCATTAAAATAGATCAGGAATTTGTTGCAATCGTCAACAGAATAGCATGGTACAGTTATTGTTTCTGAATTGTTCTAATGTTTTTCTTTGCGGGTATAAAGCAGTTTGAATTGGCTGTTTGAAATGTGTGTTTCAATAAAGCTGCCTTGCCTTAAACAAATGTTTTTCCCATAAACCCTAGAGGTTCATGAGAGTCTGTGGTTAGTTCAGGTGTCTGTAATAACAGTAGGACAGTCTAGTGTCTGTGGTTAGTTCAGGTGTCTGTAATAACAGTAGGACAGTCTAGTGTCTGTGGTTAGTTCAGGTGTCTGTAATAACAGTAGGACAGTCTAGTGTCTGTGGTTAGTTCAGGTGTCTGTAATAACAGTAGGACAGTTCAGTGTCTGTGGTGAGTTCAGGTGTCTGTGATAACAGTAGGACAATTCAGTGTCTGGTTAGTTCAGGTGTCTGTAATAACAGTAGGACAGTCTAGTGTCTGTGGTTAGTTCAGGTGTCTGTAATAACAGTAGGACAGTTCAGTGTCTGTGGTGAGTTCAGGTGTCTGTGATAACAGTAGGACAGTTCAGTGTCTGGTTAGTTCAGGTGTCTGTAATAACAGCAGGACAGTTCAGTGTCTGTGGTTAGTTCAGGTGTCTGTAATAACAGTAGGACAGTTCAGTGTCTGTGGTTAGTTCAGGTGTCTGTAATAACAGCAGGACAGTTCAGTGTCTGTGGTGAGTTCAGGTGTCTGTAATAACAGTAGGACAGTTCAGTGTCTGGTTAGTTCAGGTGTCTGTAATGACAGTAGGACAGTTCAGTGTCTGTTGACAGATTACAGCTAAAAATGTGAAACAACTGAAGTCAAAACAGTTATCTCTCTCTCCTTCCTTTCTCTCTCCTCCCCCTTCTATCTCTCTCTTCTCTCCTCTCTCTCTTTCCTCTCCCGTTCTCTCTCTCCTCTCTCCTTCCTCCTCCTCTCTCTCCTCTCCCCTCCCTCTCTCCTTCCTTTCTCTCTCCTCTCTCTCTCTCTCATTCCTCTCTCTCTTTCCTCTCCCGTTCTCTCCTCTCCCCTCCCTCTCCCCTCCCTCTCTCCTTCCTTTCTCTCTCCTCTCTCGCTCTCTCTTTCCTCTCCCGTTCTCTCTCTCTCCTCTCCCCTCCCTCTCTCCTTCCTTTCTCTCTCCTCTCCCCATCTCTCTCTCTCCTCTCCCCCACCTATCTTCCCTCCCTTCCTCCCACCCCCCCTGGTCAGGATCAGGATCTGGACTGTATGCTTGAGGAGGTGAGAGACGAGCTGGGCGGAGCCTCCCAAAAATCCAAGTCATTGATTGGCTCATCTCAGCTGCTTCTCTGACTTCACTACATCCACGACAGGTGCCGGTACGGTCGCCATGGCAACATGCATCCTTCTTACTTCTTTCATCTCCTTCCTCTCTTCCCTCTTCTTCCTCTTCTTCCTCTTGCTGCATAGTGAACAACAGTTTACTCCTCTGTTGATCCTGCAAAGGCTCATGGGACTTTTTCTCCATGTTTGTTTGAACATCCCTGTGTTTGTGTGTGTGTGTGTGTGTGTGTGTGTGTGTGTGTGTGTGTGTGTGTGTGCGTGTGTGTGTGCGCGTGCGTGTGTGTGTGTGTGTTTCTCTCAGGCCCATAAATAGGTGTTGATGATGAGTCCATATTTAACCAGCAGAAAGCCAGTTTGTGTTTGGATCTGCTGTCTGCTGGTCTGGACTTTAACCAAACGCTGTGATCACCAGCAGCACGGATAGAAACACAGACCACAGACGATCTACTGAGAATACATTTGTATTTCTGTCTCATTCATGCTCACAGAGAAACCAGCACGAAAAGTGAAGTCAAAGCTTCACGTGTTAAAGCTGCATTCTCTCTAGTGTCCACCAGGGGGCGACTCCTCTGGTTGTATAGAAGTCTATAGAAAATGACTCTACTTCTCTCTTGATTTATTCCCTCAGTAAACATTGTAAACATGAGTTTATGTCTCAATCTCTAGTTTCAAGTCTTCTTCAATACAGCATGATGTTCATTTAGTACATTATGGTCCATTTAGAGTCACACAGACCATAAAGCAGGGGATGCTTTAGGGCGGGGCTACACAGTGATTGACAGGTCTCTACCAGAGACGTATATGTCTCTACGTCTCCTCCTCAGTCCACATATGGTCACTTCCTGTTCACTGGCTGCGACAAAACAACATGGCGACGGCCGTAATTGAAGATGGCGTTGAAGTCTTCATGACCACTTCTTACAGTCTGACTTTCACCAGGAAATTCGTCACTGTAGTTTTTTAATCTTTTATTTCAATCTTTTGTTTCACCATTTAATTGAAGATAGACGTCAAAGTATCTCATGACAAAAAGTTCTATAATAATATACAATTGCTGTCATGTTATGTTTACACATTAGCAGTGGAGAAAATATTGATTCATGTGAGAATAGAGAATCTCTATTCTAACATTCTGAT
>NC_136642.1:1234763-1344763 GCF_949748355.1 Melanostigma gelatinosum | reverse complement strand
TTCTTTTTTGCCAAATTGTAGTTCTTTTTTTGCAGATATAACTTTATTTGCATTGTTCGAACAAAGTGATTGCACATTTTATTTGTTTTTGTCTGATGGAGCGATCTGGTTTACTTAAAAGTGATTGCAATTTTCTTCATTCTATTATTTGAAAAAGGAGTCACAAAATGTTTAATAAAAATTCAACATAGACCATTCTGTTACAATTTTGTACATTTTTCTTCCTCCAAAGTGAACAGAGACGTTTGAGAACCACCGCCGTAGAGTGTTACAGGATGACATGATGTTAGAGTTCAGTTCTTTAATGATTGAATGTTTTATTCCTGCAGGAGGACACATATGCATGTCCAGAAACGGCCTAAAGTCAGAGTCTGGAACCAAATACAAGGTGTCTATGGAGAAAGAGCTGCAGCTGATGGAGGAGGAGGCGCTACGGGGTCATGTGATCACCAAAGACATGGACAGATACATGATAGATGTGTCTGATAATTGTGAAGACGTGCAGAATGAGAACTCTCTGGGACCATGTACCTGTACAGGAAGTCACTCTCTACCTGAGTCCATTCGTTCACTGGCCAGTACTTTGACCTCTGACCTCCTCATCAACGCTCATCAACGTTGTGTTTATTATGGGCTGGTGTGCTTCCCTCTGTTGGACGGCACTGGAACACAATGTAATACATCTCTTTGTTCTTAGTGTCGTGAGTTGATGTAATGAGTAAAGCTCATATGAAAAACATTCAGTTATTGTAAACAAAAGGATAAATATGAAGAATAAACTCATTAAAAGGAAAGACATAACCATGTGTCTTGTATTTGACTTGTTTTCATTTAAACTCTGTTGAAGAAAACATCATATAACTTGTGAATCCAACTGTTGTTACAATCTTAACTTCCATGATTGCAATAAACACGAGTGTTCCTCTCATGTCAAAATATCCAGAATCATTTGAGACGTGAAACCTCATATCACAAGTAAACAGTTACTGTAACGTGGTCTGTAACACATATTCTGGGACCAAACAACATTCTTGAGAAGAGATTAGAAGCAGACAGACGGGCATCAACCCAACAACATTCTTGAGAGGCGAGCACAGCAAAAGAGGCGTGAATTTAAACTCCGAGCAGAGCATTCCGTCGCCCGTTCACACGATAGGAACAGATACTGTGGCCCTGAAAGAAACGCCTGCTTAAACCACCAGATTACGGTGGAAACTGACATCTTAGAGTCTGAGAAGAGTTCTCTTATCTATTCACACAGAGACTTCCACATAGCTTACAACTGCTGTGTGTGTACTTTTACTACATGCATAAATGTACTCGCGGGTGCAGAATGACCCAGTTCATGCATGACACACACACACACACACACACACACACACACACACACACACACACACACACACACACACACACACACACACACACACACACACACACACAAGCCTATTACCCATCAGCCCTTGGTGTGAGATGATCCCGTGTGTGTCAGCAGGATATTATTGTCGTACGGTTTGTCATAAATGTGAGCTGCAGGCGGGTCGCTGCTCCTGTAGTCGGGGGGGCACCTGAAGAGAGATAACACACTTACACACTCCATGGTTGCCATGGTTTCTGCTGTAAAATATCATTACGCTGATGGACACACACACACACACACACTCTGCGGGTTGTTGTTATAATCTGACATCATATGAGAACCTTCTGAAGCCTGTCACTCATGTTGCCTGAGCCTTCACCTCTAGATCTATAGATCTGTACTGTGAGGGGACAGAGGTTCTGTGATACACCAGCAGAAGAAGGTGTAATCTGTTGTTAATACTCTGAACCAGTTATAATGTAGAATGTGATTTAAAAGCCGAAGCATCAGTAGTTATTGTAATCAAGTCTTCTATCAGAGCGTCTGAATCTTTAGTAACAAGCTCCTGGTTTTGGATAAAACTAGATTCAAACTAAATTTCAAAGTGTTCGATATTTGTCCACGTTGTTTTGCATAATAATGTGACTGATAACTTGTGCTGACTCTTTAGCTTCATGGAACTTAAAATACTTGTGTGCTCCTACTTAAATGCAGGGTTTTTACTTGTAACAGAGTATTTGTACACTGTGGTACGTCTACTTCTATAGAAGTAAAAAGACCAGAGTACGTCTCTCCACGCTGTTCTCTCTGGAGCCATTTATTCATTTTAACAATATTTTCCACCTGACTACAAAAGAAATGTTTATGAAGAACGTAAAGTCTTCCGTCCACATGTGGATTCTGTTAACGGTATTTCTTGGTGTCTTGTCTCTACAGGAAGCTGACCGAGAGGAGAACTGAGGAGCCGCCATTTTGAAATAGTCAGCCTTTAGGTCCCGAATGTACGCGATGAATTCAGCGAGTTCAACTGCCGGTTAATGGATGCTCCTCCGTCTGGATTCACGCTGCATTAATCCTGAACGGCTGAAGGTCAATCAGCTCTTTTTCATCCAATCGACCGGAGAGCAGGGAGGACGGAGCCCGTCGGCCAATCAGCATCCAGCACCCCCGGTCACCAGAGGGGTCGCCGCCAATCCTGAAGCAGGATGACGGCGAGTTGTTGGAGGCGGAGCTGCACGGTGAGAACAACTGATCATCACATACCTCATGTATTTATATCTCCACATACTTTATACAGACTTGTACTTAACTGGAGTATTTCTTCTACTCCACTATATCTCAGAAGTAGACTTTGTACTTTTTACTGAACTACATTTATCTGAAGGTCAAGTCTCGTCCATATACGGTCACTTCCTGTTGACATTGAACTCTGCTTGTCCTTCGGTCCCAGACAGACTTTGTGTTTGGATTCATGTGATCAGAACTTCCTGACGTCTGAGTTGAGATCAGCTCACCGGACGGCAGAGTTACACTCAATGAATCTCATCCGTTCAATGAGCACAGTTCTGATGTGCTTTTAGGAAGTAGTTAAAGTTAATTCAGTAGTTTCCTGTTCAAACTTTTTATCGTCTGAATTGACAACACATCTGTGGAATGAAACCAGGTTTTCATGGCGGACCTTCAGAGAGTCCTGGAGTTCCCTGGAGGCCTCTTGAAATGCCGGACCCCCTCCCACTGACCTGAGATCTGACAGCGCCCGGTTATGAAATGAATCCTTTGAAGTCTGTTGAGACGTTGAATGTGTGCGAAACTCACAGCTGGACAACTAAAGTGAGCCGAGCGAGTCCAGAACAAACTGATGTGAACCGCTTTCATTAACACGGACACACGGCCCGTTAAACGATCATTTCTACCGCCACGGGTTCCTGTGCGAGGAGCCTCGAGGGCCCTAAACACAGAATATCTAGATTCACGTGGAGAACACAGAGCCAGAGATCATTTCATATTTCATATTTCATATTTCAACTCTTGAGAAACGGGGTCGGTCTTTTCCCTCCAGCGGTCCAAACGTTTAACGTTCACGAACCCGGTTTGATCTCAGTGAGCGAGTGAGTCGGCCGGTTTGGGACTCGAGTGAAGCTCCGGATGAGTTTAAAGTCTTCAGCTCGTTACTCACTTTATGGACGTGTGATTGCATCAAACTGCTCGAGGGACACATGACGAAACCCGAGAGCCGAGTTTCTGCTTCTGCTGGAAAATAGAACCAAAGTCATCGAGCAAGAAATTGTTTTTCAGTGACTTTAATTTCACACAAAACAGCTTCTTAACTTGGAGGAGCCTCGTCGACGCTCGACTCACCTCAACCCTGAAAATAACCGTTATTTTCTCAAACTGAGCCTCACTTTCCAAAGTGTCTTCACTTTGGAAAATGTCTCAGATTTCCCAAAACTTCGGCAGTTCCCAAAAACTGTCAACAATGTCCAATGTCATCACTTTTCAAATATTTCATCATTTGAAAAAAATGTCCTTTCCCTGTAAAGACATCCTGCCATGACAAAATGTCTAGACTTCTATTGAATGCCCTTATTTTGAAAGAGTCCCTCACTCACCAAACATTTCCCAATTTTTAATAAAATCGCTGTCTGAAGACATCTTCAATTCAAAGAGACATTTTAACACAAAGTTCTCATTCAGCAAACGTTCCCAGACTTTGTGAAATGTCCCCATCATTAAAAATGTCCTCATGTCCATGAATGGTCCTCACTTTGAAAGAGTCCCTCGATCCCCAAATGTCTTAATTAAAAGAAACTTCACTTTGAAAAAAATGTCCTTACTCAAAAAAATAAAAAATCCAGATTTTTATAAAATCTCCTTAAGAGTCTTCTTTACAGAAACATTTTAAATGTACCCAAAATGGCCTCACTACATCATCCTAAATATATTTTTTAAATGTCTTCACTATTAAAAACGGACACATTTTTAACAGTGAATGATAACTTTCCTAAATTTGTCCAAAACTAATTGTGCTCACTTTCTAATCTTCCATTGAAGAAACGTTCCCAACATTCCTGAACTGTCACGTGTTTTTAAGAGTGTTTAATATTTAAAATGCTTATGAAGTCGGTTATCTGGTGTCCACAGAGAGACGGATCGTCTCAGAACAAACGTCTCGGAGCTTTATTTAGTTGTTGTCTTATTTTAGGCCTCTGCCTTCAGACACTGAGCTTCTCCAACTTTCTGCTCCTCAAACTGTTTCTTGTAGTCTGAGCTTGGACTCGACTCCTCAGAGACACAAACACCTCCGTGACTGTGATGTTTGAAGAGCTCAATGTTTTCAGCCTCAACAGAACCAAACAGCTGGACCTCAGAATCACACGGTTCTTCAGTTATATTCATCCAATAATAGACCTGAAGAACCAAAGGTTGAACACTTGTTCTCAGTCTTCTGGTTCTTCAGTCAGTCTCGTCTGATCCCGGCCGTGTGATTGGCTGACGGGGAGGAAGCGACTCTGTCGGACCCTCTGCGAGCCGCATGAATTAAACGCGCTGCATCTTTAAGACTCTCACCTCAACCTCACTCAGTAGGCAGACAGTCAGTAGGAAGACAGACATTTATTTTGAAAAGACTGCGTTCATGTAACGAGGTGAAATGAACACATGAATGTATTAATAATTACAATACAATGATATAATTAATATCACTCAGCATAATTAATCATTTTGTTCCTTTAGGTATAATTTTACAATTGATAGATACGATTGAAATTTGATGTCAATACTTTTATACTTTTACATAAGTACGATTTTGAATGCAAAAATTTGACTTCGAACCGAGTATTTGTACCCTGTGGTATTAGCACTTTTACTGAAGTAAAATATCTTCGTACTTCTTCCACCTGTTGGAGACGCAAAAGATTCAATCAGAGATTTCTGGGTGTTGTATAAATGTGAACATGGAGAGAAATCATGAGCAGGAATCAGCATCAGGATATTTTTATTAAAGAATGACGAGATAAATCCAGAGCTGCGCTCATGTGACTCCAGTCATAGCTCAGCCTGTGTTCCATATCAACAGAATGAAACCATTAATGTTCCTGAGAACAGAAACACCTCCATCAGTTTGACTCCCACTCAGTTATTAGAGTTATTAGAGCTGACGGTTATTAGAGCTGACGGTTATTAGAGCTGACGGTTATTAGAGCTGACGGTTATTAGAGCTGACGGTTATTAGAGCTGACGGTTATTAGAGCTGACGGTTATTAGAGCTGACGGTTATTAGAGCTGACGGTTATTAGAGCTGACGGTTATTAGAGCTGACGGAGACGATGAAGAGGAGCGGCAGAGTTTGTTGCCGCAGCAGATGAAAGATAATATGTATTGTTGTCTGAGTGCTTGTGTGTGGAGAGGAGCTTTGCTGGCGTCGTAGCGTGAGCCTCCACAGACGTTCTAAACTCAGAGCAGGAAGAAAGCCGCTTCTACTCAAAGTGCTGCTCGCTGCTTTATTCTGTGAAGCTCCAGAAGGAGCACAAACAAAACCAACTGAAGAATTATGAAGACGAGTGCAACCGACAAAACACCACAAACCAACCTCCGCAATGCAGAGAACGTATAACAACTAACCTCTCATATTCATGAACTACTTTATCACCTTCATACAAACCTGTAGAGAAAGAAGTCAAGTATGAAATGTATAATAAAGAAACAAAGGCTGAACATGCTGTAAAGCAGGAGTCTCAAACTCATCTTCACTCCGGCCACATCAGCATCACGGTCGCCCGCAAAGGGCCGGTTGTAAATGTCACGACTCGTAACATATTGTTCAATAACTCTGCATTCACAGTTTAAAGTCTTCAATGTGCTCACAATACATTTCCATGTTAAATGTACAGTAAGCAGTCAAAGAGCTGCTTCTAACTGTTTAAGTATCTCATCTTTTTGACATTCTATTTCATCTTTTTGACTTTCTATCTCATAATTTCGACTATGGGGATATTTTTGTTATTATTAGTCTAACTTAACAAATAAAAATAAAAAAAAGATTTTATTTTTATTTGCTTGCGGATTCGCAGGCCACATAAAATGACGTGGCGGCCGGATTCAGCCCGCGGGCCGGCAGTTTGAGACCCCTGCTGTAAACTATTACATTTAGCTGATACATATTTGCTCACGTGTAGATTGTTAACACTTCCTGTTTCCGTGCCCGTGTCACGTTAAAGCTGCTTCTCACCATGAAGCTGCTCTATGACAGCGTAGTAACAGACGGTACGCGCTCACGCGTGTGCTGTTGAGTGTGATGCTCTTCTGCTGTGATGTGGAATGAGCAGCGTGTCTCACAGAGACGATGGCCGATCGGTCCTTCAGGCAGAAACACGTCAGCAAACATCCACCGCTGAAATCACATGAAGTCAGTTTGGTGAACTTTTGGTGAACCTCTCCTCCTCCTCCTCCTCCTCCTCTTCCTCTTCCTCTTCCTCCTCCTCCTCCTCCTCCTCCTCCTCCTCCTCCTTCTCCTCTTCCTCCTCCTCCTCCTCCTCCTCCTCTTCCTCTTCCTCTTCCTCTTCCTCCTCCTCCTCCTCCTTCTCCTCTTCCTCCTCCTCCTCCTCCTCCTCCTTCTCCTCCTCCTCCTCCTCCTTCTCCTCTTCCTCCTCCTCCTCCTCCTCCTCCTCCTCCTCCTCAGTACCAAGTAGGTAAACTACTTGGTACTGAGCTCCAGCAGGACTTTCAGGAGTTCTTCTGTCGTGACTTAGTTTAACGTTGTTGAATTGGCGCAGTTACTAAAATAAAAGATCCAAAACTCTGATCAATAGAAGCCTCGAGGGAGTTGCTTTAAAAAAACCTCTCAATTAACATAAAACATCAAAATGAGGGAAATGATTGTATGATTGATGGAATGGACCGCTGTTCTAATTAAACGGAGCAGACGCTCCATGTATCGGACTCACAAAAGGTTTTTAATTTGCTGCAACACCAAAACCTCATTTATCGATGGCTCCGAGGTGCTTTTTGAAATCATTTGTTCCTGAATATTTCCGTCTTTGGCCCGAAGCTAATCCAGGCAGAGACACATGATCTCACAGCTGTGACAGTAGCAGCAGGCGGTTAAAGGAAGGCAGCGGGCGAGCGGCAGCACCAACAGACCACCCTCAGTGTGACAACACGTTCAGGTTATGAAGTCAGCTGTTCTCAGATGAATTAAAGAGGACGTTCGGCTGGTGGAGCTGCAGTCGCCCACTGAGCGTCTGCACACCAGGTTTACATGTTAAACCATGTGTCGAGAAGAGTGGAGCTCACAGAGCTGCCTCGAAAACATGCTACACGATCAGGGGAAGGTCAGGATATAAAAAGCATAAAGCATATACTCAGAAATCAACAGTTAAAGTGTAATCAAAAGATAAGGTTGATGATCATTATATAACAACATGTTTAATCAATATGTAACGAATGTTTCATGCATAGAGTGATTTAACAAATGTAAAAACTGATTATAATAATGTTCTGTGTGACCGGAGCCGAGATGTGGGAAGAGTGTTTTGTCATGATGAGTCAGCAGAAAGAGTGAAGTTAGGAACAGATGTTTTTGGGTGTGGATCGGAAAAGCAGACGTGGCAGCAAGATGAGTCATATAGGCATAATGTATATAATATAGAATAAGTCTGGACATGTCCAGAATCAAACGCCCACTGAAGTGGGTGGGGGAATGAGATCATGTGTTGGAGAGGAGGGGGCAGAACAGACGGCCCAAATCATGGATAAAAGGAGACGCTTGCAAGCCCCAAACTGGGATTTCTACACGAGAGCCGTCCAAGTGCGCTGAGGAGGAGATACGGACGATCGCAACTGAAGTATTGAGGACTTCGTCTCTGTTCACGGAAAGAAGACCGCTGTTCGTGGACAATAAGATTTAAAGACGGAGATTTTCCTCTCCCCACTGCTCGACTCTTAACATCTGGACAACGGAGAAGACGCAGCAGCCCTAGAAAGACTTTGTACTGAGTTTTGAGGACTGTTGAACGGACTTCGCTGCGAGAGCAGGAGGACCGAGGGTCTGGCCAGACCTTCGCTCCTAACAACTCCAAAAGAACCTTTTCATCGCACCTTTGAACATCCAGCTCCAACCGAGCCGTCTCGGCAACTAAACTAATGAGTGTAATCTAAGAAGAATCAAGTGTAGTAATGTTTTATGTGAGCTGTAGCTTAACCCTTGCTAACTAACTAAATATAACCTGCAATAAATATCTAATCTGCATTTAAAGTACATTTCTCAAGTGCATTTATTTGCTCAAGTAGTAAAAGTTCCTCGTGGCAGTAAAAAGTTAAATCCATTGTATGTCTAACAACTGAGTTCTGTAAGGTTATCCTAGAGACCGAATCCACTTAACAATCCCTTACGGTTTTAGAAGTGATCCTAGCCGTTAAAACCTAACCTGGCATTTACCAAGAGCACGGATCCAGAAGAGGGAAGCTGCCATAACCGACGCGACTGGTAGGAGCGCCCGGGGTCAGGACTGGTCTCTCGGCCGAGTGCACTCAGACCGGAGGAAGCAGGGTAGACGTCGGGAGTAACGGCAGTTAGCGGAGCCAGGCGAGTTCCCTCGCAAGAACACCAGCTCGACAATCTTTTAATAGAGAGCTGAGTCAGTAAGTAGCCCCGTATCGGGCCAGAAGTACCCCAGGATCTAACACGTGTCAGAAACAGGATGGTTTCATATTTCACCGGTGTTAGCTTCCTGGCATCACACATCTGGAGCAGCAGCGACTGGTTTGCCTGATGTGAATCCTCATTTTTGAGGTTTTAGCTGAATTTTGAATAAATCTGTGAGGCAGAAATCGTTCCATGATCTGTCAGATTAAAAACATGGAAATATTAAATATATGAGAGAGAGAGGACATGAACAATAACAGGAAGTGTCGGTTTGACAACAGATATTAGTCTGAACATTTACACTTATAACGAAACCAGATGTGAGATGTAAAGTGGTGCTGTTGAGTTGAACAGGTCTCAAGTCAAGACCAGCATCAACGAAGTCAGGACCAACAAGTCTCAAGTCAAGAAAAGCACTTTGTGCATACGTTTGAAAAGTCCTATCTGAATGATATTATTAGTAGTGGTATTGTTAGAAGTATTATTAGTAAAAGCAAGATCCAAGTCAAGTCCTGAGTGAAGACCAAAACGTTTAAAGTCGAGACCAGCAAGCACCAAGTAAACCAACAGCTGCAGGTCCAGGCAACTAGTCTGAAGCAACAGCCAATTGGTTCAAGACCAAGGCCTTCATATGAGATTTTGAGATTGTTTGCGTCGTCATTAGGCACCATTCACCCGATTTGATCAGAATGACGATAACATGTATGATTTACAAGTCTTTATTGATGATTGATTGATTTTATTGGTTTTGATTTGTTGTAAACTTTGGTTTAAGACGTGATATCAAAGCGGCGTCTGACTTCGTGTGTCTGCGTTTCATTAAGTTTTATCACGTAATTATGTTTTTCATTCCATCTAATATTTTACATTATTTCTTCTGTCTGTTCTTCTTGTATATTTTACAGTATTTTCTATTTTGTTTCATTCTATTTGACTTTTCTTGTGACTGTGAAGCCCTTTGTGGCTGGTGTCTGAGGATGATGCTGACATTAAAGTCTGTTTGACGGATATCAATGGTCCATACGAGCAGAGTAATACTGATACTGTGTGTGTGTGTGTGTGTTCTGGTCAATATCCCAGCAGAGTGGGTCTGAACGTCAAAGGTCAGCGGAGTTTATCTTGTCATCTGAAATGTCTCTTGAAAGGTCAGAAAGAGAGTTCCTCATTAACCAGAAGAGACACATTGACTGAAGCTTCAGGTTCAGACGGAGGTCCAGAAACAACACCGCCGACCACCAGTGAAGATAATCCTGCTTCCCAGAACATCCACCAACCGTGTTTAATATCAGGTACGATTGATCCGTACTGATTGTCCACCCGTCTCCACTCAACCGCCGCTCAGCTTCCACATCAGTGATATTGTTCCGTATCCGAGAACACTATACCATCACCCACGGGACATTTATTTATGTCTACGTGAGGACTAAGTCCCAAGTCAAGACCAACAAGTCAAGACCAACAAGACCAACAAGTACCAAGACAACAAGTCCAAAGTCAAGACAACAAGTCAAGACAACAAGTACCAAGACAACAAGTCCAAAGTCAAGACAACAAGTCAAGACAACAAGTATCAAGACAACAAGTCCAAAGTCTAGACAACAAGTCAAGACAACAAGTACCAAGACAAGTCCAAAGTCAAGACCAACAAGTCAAGACCAACAAGTCAAGACCAAAGTCAAGACAACAAGTCAAGACAACAAGTACCAAGACAAGTCCAAAGTCAAGACAACAAGTCAAGACAACAAGTACCAAGACAAGTCCAAAGTCAAGACAACAAGTCAAGGCAACAAGTATCAAGACAACAAGTCCAAAGTCAAGACAACAAGTCAAGACAACAAGTACCAAGACAAGTCCAAAGTCAAGACCAACAAGTCAAGACCAAAGTCAAGACAACAAGTCAAGACAACAAGTACCAAGACAACAAGTCCAAAGTCAAGACAACAAGTCAAGACAACAAGTATCAAGACAACAAGTCCAAAGTCTAGACAACAAGTCAAGACAACAAGTACCAAGACAAGTCCAAAGTCAAGACAACAAGTCAAGACAACAAGTACCAAGACAAGTCCAAAGTCAAGACAACAAGTCAAGACAACAAGTACCAAGACAAGTCCAAAGTCAAGACAACAAGTCAAGACAACAAGTATCAAGACAACAAGTCCAAAGTCTAGACAACAAGTCAAGACAACAAGTACCAAGACAAGTCCAAAGTCAAGAC
The DNA here is from genome assembly GCF_949748355.1 of Melanostigma gelatinosum. Classification (NCBI taxonomy): domain Eukaryota; kingdom Metazoa; phylum Chordata; class Actinopteri; order Perciformes; family Zoarcidae; genus Melanostigma; species Melanostigma gelatinosum. Next base: position 1,333,546 of record NC_136642.1, on the reverse strand, counting down.
CAACAAGTCAAGACCAAAGTCAAGACAACAAGTCAAGACAACAAGTACCAAGACAACAAGTCCAAAGTCAAGACAACAAGTCAAGACAACAAGTATCAAGACAACAAGTCCAAAGTCTAGACAACAAGTCAAGACAACAAGTACCAAGACAAGTCCAAAGTCAAGACCAACAAGTCAAGACCAAAGTCAAGACAACAAGTCAAGACAACAAGTCCAGGCCCGTGAAGCTGCACCCTCTGTATTAGTTTGTAAACACTGGGGGTGCAACAATGCATTTAAATGAGCAATGGTGATGAATAAATGAGCAATGGTGATGAATAAATGAGCAATGGTGATGAATAAATGAACAATGGTGATTTGAATTGATATCAGTGATTAAATGCACCACCCAGCGAGCACACTAAGTGACTCATACTGAACACACCTGTGAAGGTGGAAACGTGCTCCCCGTCTATAGATGCTGATCCTGTACGAGTGGACCTTTGTTTCATGCCTGTTGTTCATATTTTGGAGACGAGACCATCATGCTTGCCTTCAAAGAAACAGTTTTTACAATCATCAAACTAACTGGAGTTTGGGTTCGAGTGCACTCGGGTCGAGGCCCGGGTCCCTGACGTGAAAGCCTCACATATCTCAGAGAGACACAACATTGCTGCCATCTACACGACTGGTTAAACTGTTCAACTTCCAGCTGTCATAAATCAACAATGAAGAAATAATTGAAACATAAGGATCCCTCCAGAGGCCTGTGGAGACGCTGGAGTCCCATGCTCTCCTTCATAACATGATATAAATATTAATCTATAACTCTGCTGCAGTCACAAGAAGGCTTCACACATTGAAATTGTTCTCCAGCAAACTCAAAACATGTCTTTCAATTAAAAAAAAGCCAATTACTTTCTGTTTTGAAGTGTTTCTCCTCACTGTGTGCTAAACGCTGAAGCACATGGATATGAAATGGAAGCTGACATGAGACCGATTGTTTATTCATGAACGTGTCGAACTTCATCAGTGGGAGTGAGGCTGCAGGCTGTCAGCCCCACTTCAGTCTTCATCACCGATCACAACTATCTGAAAGGTTGCCGTTAAAGATGAGTTCATGTTCATGATGTTGAGAACACATGATTCTAAATCTAAAACAGGTTTGCATACTCTGTGAGTCAGTGTTTCTTCTTCATGTGATGCTTCCAGATGCTTTTAACCTTCAGGTTTTATTTTGAAATTCTAGCAATTAGCTGAAAGCTGTAAGTTTCAGGCGGCTGATTTCTCCAAATATGTGATGGACGTCTTATTGACTGATTATTTGATTATAATTTTTATTTGAAGAACTAGATGGCTGATGGAGGATGGATGTTTCAATTTGGCAAAACATCAAATTCAGAAGGTCAACAGGTCTCAAGTCAGCACCGACAAGTCTCAAATCAGCACCGACAAGTCCCAAGTGAAGACAGCAACTCAACGCCAACAAGTCCCAAGTGAAGACAGCAACTCAATGCCAATAAGTCCCAAGTGAAGACAGCAACTCAACGCCAATAAGTCCCAAGTGAAGACAGCAACTCAACGCCAATAAGTCCCAAGTGAAGACAGCAACTCAACGCCAACAAGTCCCAAGTGAAGACAGCAACTCAACGCCAATAAGTCCCAAGTGAAGACAACAACTCAACGCTAACAAGTCCCAAGTGAAGACAGCAACTCAACGCCAACAAGTCCCAAGTGAAGACAGCAACTCAAGGCAACTGCATTCAAATGAAGGATGGCTACAGAGTTAGCATTAATATAATAAAATCGGATTTGAATTGATATCAGTGATTAATGCACACTAAGTGACCCATACTGAACACACCTGTGAAGGTGGAAGGCTTCCAGTATCTGGTGAAATATACTTTAGAGATGTTTTTCTGCTTAAACGTACCAGAGCCATACTGAGGCAGGCGGTTGTATATTTAAATGCAATGCTTTGGTTTCAGAAGGGGAGGGGCAATCAAGGAGCAAACAAAACAAGAGAAGTTGCTGTTCCTGCTGTGAGCAAACCCAACAACCTTTATAAATAAGTTGCCCGAGAGCAAACCGAGGGCAATAAAAGTCCACCAAGCACTCGCTGCTCATTGCGATTATTATTGTGAGCTCGTCCCTGAAGGCGAGTCTGAGGACTCTACTTACAGCGGGGGGGGGGGGGGGGGGGGGGGCATTGTTTTAAATAGGCTGCAAAGTGTCCATGAAGAGATCATCCGGTCTGGACATCAGGGGACTGAAGTGAATATTGGATATTAATGTTGTATCCAGAGGTGAAGTATTGTGATCCTGTACTTAGTAAAAGTGAAAGTACTAGTACCACACTGTGAGAATACTCCACTACAGGTAAAGGTCCTCCATTGAAGTAGAAGAGTTGGTCGATCAGATGCTTTTCTTCTGTTTCTTCTGATGTTGCTGCTGCATTGATGTGGATGTTGCTCCGTGACTCCTTCATATCCTGTTGCATAGTTGCATCTTCTTCCCACTTTCTATTTTTAAACACCAAAACAAAATAAATCAGGAAATCTAAATACACATATGGAGAAAATTAACAAAGAAATTAAAGAAATATTTTCTTGGAATGTTGAACCAGCATGAACGCACGTAATATTCACAGAATAAAATACAATACATATGAGGGGGAAATGTATAAAAGCAGAGAATGCTTACTTAGCACATTTAAGCACAATCTACTCCAGTCGAGGTTATTGCTGTTCATTCATGGCCACTCGTTGATGAACTCATCTGCAGCTCCTTGTTGGATCAATTTTCACAGTGAAGAGTTCATCATAAAGGATCAGACCACACTGACAACGCAAGCTTCATCCAGCCGAACACCGTGCAGCATAAAGCTCGACACGGAGACAGATGAGGAGTAAACAATACACACGTTTACATCATCAACATTTCAACACGAATACGTGTCTCTGCCGGAACAGGATGTTGAGATCAGTGGACACGCCCACATCAGGTGAGATCTAGTTGTCACTCCCAACATGCTGCAGAACACGATTCATCATATTTAACACGTATTTCAGGAGTCACATGGAGTTTACTGCTTTTTTATTCACTCTAATTGAATCTACATGAATGCATCATATTCTATAAGATCATCCTGTGAGAACCTCGTGTCTCTAAAACGAACAAACTCTGTGACGATGTATCTTCCATCTGATCCAAGAGATTTCCATGTCTATTCAACCTGCTGTGCTGATGGAATAGTTCTGTGCAAATGAAGGTTATTGTGAAGGCATGAGGGCAGCAGATGGACGTGGAGCGAGGGTTTGAGAACATTAGAGGTGAAGAGAGACGCGTGAGGATGCACCGTCTCTGCCTGCAGAGACAAAGACGAAGGTGAAGAAATATGCTGCTGCTGTTTGAATGAAGTGCCCTTTAAAGAGAGAACCCAACAGCAGCCACCATGTCAACAGTGTAATGAGGGGTTCTGAGACAACGAGTGCTGAGAGAACCTCCATCTGCTCCATTGTTCCCGGTGGAGCTGCTCATCACGGAGCTGGAACGACCGGCCGCGGGATCGAACCGGCGCTCCGCTCTCCGAGGACGACCCGAGCACGTGTCCAGTGAGACGGATGATTTGGTGTTTTTGGTGGCGATAGGTCGGGGAGATCATTCACGCCTCGGGGACGATGGATGGAGGGCTGCAGGTCGGGGGGGGGGGGGGCTGACCTTTGACTCTTATATTTAGATATTTAACGGAGAAATAATTCAAGCTGCAGAGAAACTCTTCCTGTTAATTCACTGTTAATAATTCAGCATGTTTTTAATGAAGCTCATCAATCAGAGACTGAAGATGATCCGCGCTGCAGACAACACACTGATAAACTGCACAGTGCTGTCACCACAATAAGAGTCTTTTACTGTCTACGAGCTGAACAAAGAGATCCAAATGTTCTCTCTGCGTTTTGTGTGCTTTCATAATTCACTGCAGTGTTGTGCTGACATCACAGAGCTCTGCAGAGATTCACCTTCTGAGGAAACAGCTTCCCTCAACATCAGCAGGACAAGAACAAGAAGCGCAGACTGAAGGAAAGCAGGATGCCTGAGAACTGACTTCAAGAATGAATGAATGAACTTCATCGACAGAGCGCTTTTCACACACATAACATCACAAAGTGCTGAACAGAGCAGACATTTGAAAGCATAAAAACACAATGTGACCCGCGGGTCAATCAATTACATACAGAGAAAAATAAAAAATAAAGAAAATAAAAAATAAAATAAGCAAAGAAGCACATCAGATAAGTAGAAGACGTAACTAATCAGCAGATAACAATCCAACAACAACAAATACATACATGAGCAACCAACCGGGGACAAAGAAGAAAATAAATAACAAAAATCAATGAATGATTCAGAGAATCTCTTGTTGAAGATTATTGAGGGAATGTTCAGCTGCTGCAGCAGCACAAAGACAGAAAAAGAAACAAATAGAGAATGTAAAATAAATAAAGTATAAAGACAGAATTGACCCTTCGCTAAGTCCCGCCCTCTATCCCAGACTGGCCAATCATAGCGTGGCATCATCAAGCTCAGACGTTTGCAAAGCTTCACGTGTTAAAGCTGCATTCTCTCTAATGTCCACCAGGGGGCGACTCCTCTGGTTGTATAGAAGTCTATAGAAAATGACTCTACTTCTCTCTTGATTTATTACCTCAGTAAACATTGTAAACATGAGTTTATGTCTCAATCTCTAGTTTCAAGTCTTCTTCAATACAGCATGATGTTCATTTAGTACATTATGGTCCATTTAGAGTCACACAGACCATAAAGCAGGGGATGCTTTAGGGCGGGGCTACTGTGATTGACAGGTCTCTAATAAACCATAAAGCAGGGGATGCTTTAGGGCGGGGCTACTGTGATTGACAGGTCTCTAATAAACCATAAAGCAGGGGATGCTTCACTTCTCGCTGATTTGAAACAGTAAATGGTGTTTTCAGTGATGTGTCTTATTTCTCAAGTACAGTCACATTATTTACTTTATAGCTTAAAAACATGTTCAGTGTGCAGTTTCTCTTTAATGTATGTTAAATGAGTTATTCAGTCAGTTTGTTGAGTGGGCAGCCCTCCTCAGTCCTAATTGTTGATGCCTTGCACCTGCTTTGAGCACCTGAGTTTAAAAGCCCCTCCTCCACCCAGCAGTCTCGACTCCTTCAGCACCACTTTGGTTGCTCCTTGTCTTCTCTTGTTTGTGTAATAAACTCTAAATTTAGTTCATTGAAATGCATTTCTTCCTTGATGTTGCTGCCATTGAGCCAGGGTTGTAACAGGAGATACAGGCCGAGTGATACATCCTGAATTCATTGTCAGAGGGTCCAGTCTCTGCTTCCCCATGCTACTGGGGGCCATGGATGGATCAAAACCTCCAGAGAACCAGCACCAGGGATAATTTACATCCACTGTAAGCTTTTTGTTCTCCATCCAAATAAATGCAGGCCATCTGTGATGCAAGAGGCAGAATCCTCTGTGTTTTCATTGTTCATGCAGGTTCCGTTCATGATGCCAGAGATTTGAGCAACATCCTCTGCCAGGACACTGTATCCACCAGCTCGCTGTTTCTCTCTGGATAAAGTGCTCTTTCCTTGTCTGGAGAAACCAGTTCCTTACACCATTAGGCCCGGTTCTGATCAGGTTCAGTTGGTGTCATTCCAGGGCTAACGATGCCGTCGAACAAGCTTTTTGGGATGATGAAATCACGCTGAAGGACCACACTAGCCGAGGTCCTGGAGGGCAGTCCGAGCTCTGTCCCGGATTTCTGCACAATCTGTGTCTCCAAAATCAACGATGTCCTTGATGGAGAGGAAGAAGATCCCCCAGAATGCTGACCGTGCTGCAGCAGGTGGTCTGTAGAGTCCTGGACCCCATATATACGGGACAGGATGGCTGCTCCTGGTCCGATTACCACCACAACTGAATGAGCAGGACTACCTTTTAAGGAACTACCGTGGTTGGCAGGTATTGTTTTTGATTTTTTGATTCATTAGGGGCATATTTAATTTATCTTAATGGAGCCTTAATAGTTTATTTACTCTATTTCTGTTCTGCATAATCACATTAGAGACACATTTCCTCTGTCCATACCTATCGTGCTCTTTTTTCCCACAGCACATGAAGCACACATCCATGCACTGCTGTCATTACTGACGTAAACACTCCAACGCTCATTAGAGTGAGCTTAGATTTAATAAATGATAAGCATTGTACGTGGAATATCTGCGTGGACTCCCTCCGGTTCACTTCCCCTGAGGAGGTTTGTGACACAGCTGAGGAACTTTTCAGTTCGTGAGTCGTGTTGGTGGAGGCTGAAGGTTGAATGACGGACCTGTTTGAGTCTTAATGTATGAAAACACAAACCATCCACGTTACACAACTGTTGAAACGTCAACCAGACTCACACCTGAAAGAGACAAAGATCCTCTGAGCAACCGCTGAATGAGAAGAGAATAAATCAGCATCGTTGGTCAGAGAAACAGTCAAGAGTTTCACAATAAAAGCATCCTAGAACAAGCTGGAGTTAACTTTATCAAAGCTCTTCTTCAGAAGAAGGTTACTCTAGAGTTACTGTTGGAACATCAGCTGATCTAATCACAGTGTAAACCTCTTTAATCAATATGTACTGATCAATAATCAAACTCATTTATCAGCATTCTCATGTTTCGTGTCACATAACACTGTGGGGACGTCCAGTTAAACATTTTAATCATTTAATTCTTCTTTTGTGGCAAAAAGCTATTTCACACTTGAATAATCCATGTGATGTCTGAATTATACAGTTTTCAGACACCACTCATTATACAGTAATAATCGAGTTATTGTTGAAAGGAAACGTCAACAGTTTGTACATGATAATAAAACTATCATGAGGATAAGGAACACATCGTGGCCTCGTTGTTCATCCACCTGTGTTGCTTCTATATTCTTTTAGTTTTACCTCTGACCAAGTCAAAAGTAAACGTTGTGTTTGAGCTGAAGGTAACCGGGTTGAGTGTGGACTTCCCATTCCTTCCACTCACGAGGACGAAGCTCACAGCGACGTTCAAGATCTATTTTACAGGATTTTACTATCTTTTCAAAAGGATCCCATCATCACTGATCATCCGTGGTTATTTAGGGACCAATATTGACATGTTTGGTGATGTGGTGATTTATTGATTAACAATCTGTCCTGAGTTCAGACAGATGATTAAAAGCTCACAGCATCTCCTTTCTTTGATTTTCTACACTGAGCAGCTTTTCCCACCAAGCCGTCGTTAGTTTTCTTTGGTTGTGTTCACTTTTGTTTGCTGTGACAGCAGCTTTGTGTCGAGTCTTTTGCCGTCTTTTGTCCTGTTGACAGAGTTAATGACCTCCTCTCACCCGTCTCCTCCTCCTCTCGAACTCCTCACGCCTCCGAACAAACGAGAGGTTTAATTACTACTGCTGCTGTTTGGGAATCGCACTGAGGATGTTGGGTAAGCTGTAAGATTCTCCTTCATTAACACACAGTTCAACACAGGAGGAGCTGATGGATGCAAACAGAATCTGAGAAAATTGAGCCATTTATGAATTCTGCTGTGTTCGCCCCTCTCACTCCAACCTCTGAATACACTGAACACACTCCCAAGTTACTGATAACACTTTTATTATAAGTCAGTTTCTCATTGTTTTGCACACAATACTGCATGTTAACACAACAATAAGTCATGCATCCCAACACCTCTCCATCTTTTTTCTCTTGGTTCAACCAAACAAAACAATAAATGCAAAGTGCTTCTTGTACTGACCACAGATAATGAATCCTTCATCACGAAGAACCAAACACTCAAAAGTATGTTATATGAATGCAACATGAAACATATGAAGAACAGTCCATAAAGAAGGCTCCTGAAAAGACAACCACGTCATCAGGATTCTTACGAGTGATCTGGTCGATGACGTGCATGATGTGCAAAGTTGATCGCATACAAGTCAAACATCCAGGATCAGGACTCAGGGAGTTTTTCATAGATGTTGTCAAACTTGGCAAAAGAAGGCAAAACAATTGGACAGGCTAGTTTTTTCATCAAGGCGTTATGAGGCAGAATTAAGGTCTTCTTTTAAATCACACACCCCATAAAACGTGCTATACCCAATGCATGTTTTCATTTCATTCAATCTGTTGGATCAAGTGTAAAATCACGAAGCCGGAAAATGGTGAACTGGTCCCTTAAGGTTGGAAGCGAGTCACTAACCCAATTGAAAGAGTTCAAGTGTCTTTCGATGTGAGATGGAACACAATATTTAGTGCAGCATCCGCGGTAATAGAGATGTTTCACCAGCCTTTTCTGTAAAAGAAGGAGCTGAGCCATAATGTGAACCTCTCAAACCCTCATCTGTGCTCATGAGTTTTGGGTAGTGCCCAAAAGAAGATCAATGACGAATTTGTGACCGTAAGGCATCAAGGACAAGACCCTTGTCCACCTCCTTAGTATGAAAAGGAACCTGTTGAGGTGGTTCCTCTGTGTGAAGGTTCTCTGGGCACTTCCACTTGAGAGGAGACCCCAGGGTAGACCCGGAACACTCTGGAGGGATTGCAAATCTCAGCAGGCCTTCAAAACGCCTCTGGATCCTCCAAGAAAGACGTAAATACCGTGGTTTAGGAGAGGGACTACTTTGCATAGCGTGATCCGGATCCATCAAAGGTTGATTGATGCGAGGGTTGAAGGCAAACCTCTCAATTCTTCCAGTCTACATTCCAACCCTCATCTGTAGGTCATGACTTTTTGGACACGACCGGAAGAATGAGAACACGAATATGAGGGTGCAGAGCTCAGAAAGAGCTTTGACATCCAGAAAGAGCTGGGAGTAGCAGCTGCTCCTTCATGTTGAGACACTGGGGCAGACACAGAATTTGTTTGAGGGATTGCTAATCCCAGTTGACCTAAAAATACCTCGGGATCCCTCAGGATGTAACTGGAAAGGACTTCCTTGCTTAGCTTGGTGCCATTGAGACCCAGACTTGGATGAAGTGGATGGAAGTGGATGTAGGGATCGTGAAGTTTGATCCTGATGTAAGATTTGATCAAACTGTAGAATTTTAGGAGGTTTGTATTGGCAAGAATGAGACTGAGAATCTTTGACATCGAAAAAGAGGTGGGAGTAGCAGCTGCTCCTTCATGTTAAAGGAGCCAGTTAAGTTGGTTTGGGTATCTGCATTCCTGTGCGGGTTTTCTGGACATGTCCAGCTGGGAGGAGACACTGGGGCAGACCCAGAATTTGTTTGAGGGATTGCTAATCCCAGTTGACCAAGGAATACCTTGAAATCCCTCAGGATGAGCTGGAGGATGTAGCTGGGACTACCTTGTTTATTACCCTTGTGTCATTGAGACGAAGGCCCAAAATGGATGGATGAATTGTGAAGTTTGATCCTGATGTAAGAATTGATCAAACTGTAGAATTTTAGTTTTACATTGGCAAGAATTAGAATGAGGGGCTTTAACTTCCCTCAATGGAGCCAGTTAAGATGGCCATGGCATGTGATTAAGTTGTCTGCTGGACGCTTTCTGGAGTTTTTTCCCCCAGCATGTCCTACGAGATGGGGACAGGTGAGTAGAGTCAGAATTTGTTCTCGGTATCACTTCTCCCATCTGGCCTTGGGATCCCCCAGGAAAACCTGGAGGATGTTGGAAAAGTATATCTGGAAGTACTAAGTCAAAGGCAGCTGGACTTCCTTCCGATTCTTCAAGATCTTATGCCTATCATTAAAAAAGGCTGCATGGAACCAATCGACTTGCCTTTGACTAAGCACTTCTATCTATACCATGATCTAGATCAGCGGTTCCCAAACTTTTTAGGCCACGCACCCCCTTCTACATCCCGACCGGGTTCACACACCCCCAACCCCCCCCCCACACACACACACACACACCTTAAAAAAAAAAGCAACAGAGCCGCGTAAAAATCGGACGAATGAGAGAACAGTTTGCTCGCGCGTGGCGTTTGTTTACAAGATAAAAAACACAAAAACTCTTCCTGCACCGTGCCTTCGAAAAGGTAACGGACGTAACGTTACGAAGGTAACGGACGATTGGCCAGATTGGCCACATCTGTAGGCTCGTCTACTTGCAGAGAGTGAAACTCACTCTTCTTCACGCGACCGACCAATGTAGCCAGGATGTCTTCGGACAAAGCATCGATGCGCGCGACAGTGTTGTTGGACACCGGGATCACGTCCAACTTTTTCGCTTCTCTCTCTCCAATCATACATTCCACCATCTCTTTAACATTTTTCCCTCTCCACCACCGCCTCTCCTTCTCCCTATTACGCGGTCAGAATACTACCACAACACGCCGCCTGTCTTCGGCAGAAATGCGCTCATCCACGCACGGGAACAACACCGAGTTGTAATATAAACCTCCATAACACCCCGCCACTCTCGGCTCATACCTCCCCAGCAACGAGACACATCACCCGGTCACAATACCTCCAGAATGTCCCCCGGGTGAAATCCGGGACTTGGTTTTATGGTTCCGAGTGGCGGGCGCTCACCCGTTGGCGCTGGGACGCGAGGTCTCCGGCCGCCCCCGCCGTGAGGCACCCGATCGTCAGGTCTTCAGCCCTCGGAACAGGCCGCGGGTCAATAACTCGTGGGTGGCGGGGTAGAGGCGAGGCAGATCACAGAAAAATAATAAAGACTAGAGTATGGCAAAGATATGTTGATGAGAAACGTATTTGTACGTCAAACACAAACGTAATCAGGGAGAAAATACGTTCGTGGTAAAACGTAATTGAGAATGCATTTTAGTTTTGGGGGAACGTAATTTTTAGGAGACAGGACTGCACCGCCATTACATTTTTCCTCTCGCGCACCCCCTAGAGGCAGTTCTCACCACACTTTGGGAATCCCTGATCTAGCTGACAAAAAATCTTTACATTCACCTGGTAATCGGGATGTCTCGACTACCTTGTTTAGCCTGCTGCCACTGCTGCATGGATCTGCATAAGTGGTAGAAAATTGATGGATGGATGAGATGTGAAGACTGATCCTGTCTTAGGACATGAGTAAACTGTATACTTTTAGGAGGTTTTACACTGAAAGTTGTATAAAACTGACAGTAAATGTCCTCACAATGTCGTTGCACCCTTAAAAAGGTCTAGATGCCAGATGTGATTGTTCCAGAGTGAACAATGAAAGGACAACAAAAGTGAACCAGGAGCAGTATAATCAAAGACAGAAAGAGACATGGGCAGGTGTTGTGGCACAAAGTGAACAGAATCTATCACCATAGTCTAAAAATCTCTCCAAGGATACTCAGGTTGTGCTTTTAAATCTACTCACACATTGTCGCTTACACGTAAACATGCTTCAGAGCAGAACATCCCCATCATCGGGTACACTGTAAACATCATTATTACTCTTATTACTCACTACCAGGAAACAGAAACCACATGGACCGAGGAGTCCTGCATGGAGATTTGCATGCAAAACAACAGTTCATGCATCTGCCTCGCCTTAGAAAAACAACAGTAGAGGATGCAGACGTCTGTGAAGGCAGCTTGCTTGTTCATCTGGCAGAGATCCAAAATGCTTTACAACGTACGAACCTTACGAAATTTAGCAAAATATCGATAAACTCTTATAAAACCAAACCAGCAGGGGGGGTGGGGGGGGTTCATACATTCCGTCATCGACTGTTTCCCTGCCTGTCATGCTGTCTGCAGGGAAGCAGCGTTTGGATTGGTCAGTGTTGTGTGTTTATGTGCTATTAACATCCGTTAAAAACACTCCTGAATGGTACAATCAGCTCAGCCTCTGCAGGTCCCGCATGCACAACGGATGCTAAAGGTGCGACAGTCAGCATTACAGAACCCAAGTTGGCCCACAAGATAAGCTACGAAGTTCTTCCTCACCTCACTGATACTTTTAGTGCTACTCTGCCTCATTTCCCAGAAACCTCTATGACTTCACTCGACGACTCAAGGTGGCGGCTGCGAGTGTTTCGTGTCCAATCACACATGAAAACTGGCGCCGCCAACGTGTTGGAAGCCTGGTGATGTGGTGACTACTTAAAGGCCTCGTTGGCGAGCTGCTGTGGCTGGTGAACAACTGCCGACATGCTAGCTAGACAGTAATTTGCAGATGCTAGTCAGCCAAAACAGCTCAACAGACTCGCCTACTTGCTACTAGTTAGCTAACTTCTGGTCAGCAGATTAGCTGGTTAAGTTGCTAACTGGACTAAAATGTATCTATAATTTAAAGTTTAGATTGTGCCATACATTTTGGCAGTTAATACTGTGACATAGTAGGATTATGTAAGATTGGATGGTGCGAAAAAGCAAATATGATAACTTTTGGACACAAACGGTTTCCAATTGGTCAACACGACAAACACGAGTCAGCAACTTTCTTCTACGTGAAATCTCTGCATAGATTTACTTTGCCTCCGCGGGCAAATTCCACTGAAATAAACTGATTCTGATAATGAAATGTTTAACCCGATATCACGATGAGGCGTATCAATAAATATCATCATTTCCACGTGTCATGACTACGCATTTTAGACTCGTCACTCAACGCCACGTTGTTTCAGTAACACGATCACGTTTACGTTCAAGCAACAAAACTACGGTGAAAGCAGAGGTTTAGGTAAAAGATCATGGCTGGGCTTAGAATAAGAACGTAAACTGAGTAAAACAAGAAAACATGTCTCAAGCAAAACAAAAAGTAAGAAATTACTCTTTCAGAATTTGCCATGTTGTTCATACGCCAATTGGTGAGAGCGGGCTGGAGAAGCCGCTTTCATTATCAACAGTATCATTAAAGAAAAGAGAAACACAAATGTTAGCTACAATTCTAAAAAAGCTCAACCAAAGTAATGCTACATAGCTAACAAATGTGCTTTAAAAACAGGCTATTAATGGCTACTAGTAAGTGTAAACTCTGGTTTCTAGTGGGAAGTAAAACTTAGACCACGACGTGAAGCATGTTACCCCCACGTGATACGAGTTTTAAGGTATTACCCCTCGTGTCCCGTACTCAGGTCTGCAAAACAAAACGATGTCTTGGTTCTTATGTGTGATCAACGAGACTTCCTGTTCTTCTGTGTTCAGGAACACTAGAAGCGGGAAACACATCGCCCACGAATGATTTGCTTCAAAAACACGCTTTAGCTCCACAAACCGTCAGCATCACTGCAGGGTTTGATGAACTACATTGCATCAGGACACGCCGCTCACACGTTTTATCACATCGCTCTTTGAATTGTCGCTCCTCAGCTACTTTGACTGTTTTGGTAAACCACTGCAACCTGCTTCGCTACTCTTTTTTAAGTTTTGTGCCGTAAAGCAATCCAGCTGAACTTCCTGTTGGTCCAACCTGTAAAATCCCCCCCAACGTAAAATAAAGTCTGGAGGCTGATCAAATCTTTAAATGAGCCCCTTCCTCGTGGCAAACTGCTGCATGCTGCACCTTTAACATCCGCATCAACAAAGAACAGAAGACAGTAAACATTATTCTCAGTCTGGGAGAGGTTGTGCTGTCTGAGGGTGGGGGAGGGGCGGCGGCGCTCAGGGGCCGAACTGCCTGGAAGACTGGTACTGGCTGGGCACTTTGGGCTTGATGCCCTTGCTGTTGTAGTAGTCAACCACCTGGTTGGGCACCTCTGCTAACACACTCTTAGCCAGAGCAGCTGGAGACGCCTGAGGAGGAGACAGAAGGAAAATCATGCTGGATATGTGATTCAATCTACAAACATGAGACAGGCTGCTCATTCAAGTGTTCGTCTCTGAGAAAAACAGGCGTTGGAATGAACAGGACAAACATTCTAGGTTCCTATTTGAAGGATTATTGTCATGGTTTCACATTTTATAGACAATTTATCATGAATCCCCTTCACATTCACGTTTTCCCATCATCCATCCGGGTTTTTAAGACTGACTTTCTTTGTTCCAGACAGCCATTTGTTCCAGTTCATTACTGTACATGGTGAAAATCAAACTGCAGAGAGTAAACCTGTTCTCCAAAATTCTCACTTTATAGATGCTTTGAGTTGGCTGCTGAAAACAACAATAATGGTGATTTTAGGACAGAGGTGTGAGTCTAACTTTAACTTTTCACTTCAGATCGCAATTTTCTTTCTCTGGATATTCAACAATTTGCAGACGAGTCTGAAGCGACTGGAATGAGAAGTCAGCACCTCGGAGTCTGAGGCAAAGGTTTTCTTTCAGGAAGTGGTTCTCCAAAGGAGCTTCAGTATTCTGGGGGAACTTGTGAAAGAACAAAATGAACATGGAGCATGAGACAGATTGGAGTGGCGTCAGCAGAGATGCAGGTATTGTACCGACTCTAGAGGAATATGAGCCTCGAGATCAAGTTCTCGATATACGGCTGATCTAATAATATAAGGATAATACATAATTAGATTGTGGCTGTAAGAGGTTGAAACTAGTTTACTTGGCAGAGCTCAGACATCTGGAAGGAGAATGACCCAGTTGAGGTGATTCAGGATTCAACTGATCTGGATTCCCCCCGTGGAGGTTTTCATGAGCATGTCCAGCTGGGTGGACATCTCAAAGCTGATCTAAAGCTCACTGGGGGGATTATACATCCAATCGGGCCGTGGGAACACAAGGAGCTGCAGGACAAAAGGCTGATGAGAAGAACTAAACAGACGCCAAATTTGATGCTAAAGCTAACGTTAGCTGTTCTGGCGAGCCCTCCCGTTCCGTGACGGACGTATTTAACGTCGGCAAGTACGTATCAGCTGCTGCTGGGCTATCTCAGGCTGTATTGTCCTTTTTATTTGGTCGTTGGAGTCGGCGTCATGGTGATTGTCGTACATTATTGGGTGTCGAGAAGGGGACGGCCATTGTGCTGAAGGCCCAACATTCAGAGACACCAATAGTCTGAAAAATGTCCCATTGAACAGTTTGTTACCCTGAAAACAAACGGCCATTGTTCTGAAAAAAACACCCTCTCGCCATGAAGTACATGAATGATTATTATTAGAACAATACTTTTAATGACGTCGGTTGGAACAAAGTATTTCATCAGTCAAACATATTTCCTCAGGTTGAAATCAGCTGACATCTGAGTATTTCTTTCCCCCAACAAAAGTTATGCAGTGGTTTAAAACCATTCATAAGGACCCACAAAATCAGCTTTTTATAAAGGTATCCATGCAAATATTTCGGACAATAATCCGTTCTTTGTGATAGCTGCAATATTTCCTGAGCCCATTCTAGTTCCCCGGAGGACAAACCCTGCTCTCGCGTCAGCCTCAGGACTTGGCTGTCACTACCTCATGTGTCTTTACTGTTTGCTTTATAATAGTCAGCGTCTTTGTTGTCCAGAGAGGTTTCTGTTCACCATGAAACAGGGCGATGATTCAACCTATTTAACAATGAAATAAATCAAATTTACTAATATTCGACGGTTAGAGATGATCGATCTGCGGTTGTTTCATTTTAGTGGAAATAACCTGAAATGAGTTGCTGCCTTGTAACAGATCAGAGAGGAACGTACAAGATTAGTAACTGATAATATAGAGATTGAGCCCCTTAAATATATGCACACAAAAGGAAAACATACATATTGTACGGACTATATGGTGGATTCTACTTTTGGGAGAAATCCCAGACAGCAGCAGGTGGAGAGTCTCGGCCTCGTTCTGCTGCTCTCAAATGAGAATTTGCTTCATTTTGGTCCACAGACAGAAACTCTCTTTCATCACACAGATTAAACCCAGGAGGGAAGAAATATACCCAGTGTCTGTAAAAATGAGTCCAAACTGAGGAGATAAATCTCGTCTGTACAGTAGAGTCGTAACCTTGTTAAAGACTTGAAATTCATTTTGAGAGAAATAAATTATTTCCCACTTATGACTGCTTGGCAGATTGCCACCTCGTCTCCCTTTCTTAAAATGTGAAAATCGAATTTCCTCAATAACTTCACACTCCCGTCCTCCACTTCCAATATGCTCTGATCCAGATTCAACACTCCTCTTCTTGGTTTATTGCTTTCACAGTCATCCACAGTTCCAATATATTTGGGGGTCAGACAAAGTTATATATACACACACTGTATCATGTTATATCAAGAAGACATCTTTCACATTAACACACCATCTGCTGCCGATACTTAGAGGCTTTTAGCGCCTGATAACAGCTGAACGTGTTCGTAATAACGACTTCATTTACAGGGAAAACAACAAGTGCTTCAACAGCGAGGAACAACAGATTATAACAAAATGAGCAAATGGTTATTTTGGTCCACCCCTACTGATGATATTGTTCTACAACGAGGGCCACAGAGTCGATCGTAGCTCATTTTAATTAAAAGGTCATTTGTCTTGTAGATTGTTTTCACTTATTGCTGATTGAAGGTAATTACTTCCTGCTGCTCTCATTTCACAGTAAAAGCATTGCATTTACAACTCATTGTAAAGCAGCTTCGGAAAATAATGACATTGTCACTGAGGTTAGCACAGACTTATATACTGTGTGTTATGATGATGCCCGTCGAGGTGTCCGTTATGAATTAATGGACCACTTGAAGACGTTCAGGATCCTCAAAGTCCATTAATTCCTGATAAAGGACACCTCAATATCCCACTGATACCACGGTCACTTTCCAATGCCCCCCAAAAAATGAAGACAATTAAATTATATTTTCATGCCTTTTGCTGCCAAAATGATTCCTTGGTAAGCCTGTGGGTTTGACTAATACCTGGAAACGCGATGCTAGTAAGAGTCAAAGTCAACAACAAACGGTGTATTAACTGTCATTTTGTTCTTGTCTTTGTGTTGATCTCATCTTCTATTTGATTGTCTAGTTTAGTTCGATATCGACCCATTCTCATCCCGTCACCTGCAGATGCTTGGTCGGGACCTTTTGGCCTCAAAGCTACCTGCTTAGCTTTAGTAAAGGATCGAGGCAGCCTTGACTCAGTTGTACAAAGGACACCAACAGCGGCATCCTAGGGGACAGTCTCTAGCAACAGAAAAGAATATTGTGTCCCACGAGGAACAAAGAATCTTGAAAATAGGAAACAATAAAGGACTTAAAATCGCTCCTTGTGGAACTCCTCTGTAGAACAGAACTCTAGGACAAAGACGGCAAAAAAGAAAGTCACTGCCGGCACGACAAATGAACATCTGTGTTGAACTGGAAACAGATGTTTTTTAAGTCCATCCGATAGACTCACGTGTTTGAAGTTGCGGAAGGGGACGAACTGGACGATGTCCCGGAGGACGGGCTCTCCTTTGGGCGATCGCAGGATCCCGTCGTTGCCGTCCAGCATCTGCATGTCGCTGAAGTCGGCGTTCCCGATGCCGACGATGATGACGGACATCGGGAGGTGGGAGGCCTGGACGATGGCCTCCCTCGTGTCGGCCATGTCGGTGATGACGCCGTCCGTCAGGATCAGCAGGATGAAGTATTGCTGCGAGACAGAGAACGTAAAAACAATCGGAGGTTCTCAGGTTGACGTAGTTAACATATATATTTTTTATCTTTAAAAAAATGAACAGAAAATATAATATTGAAACTACATAAGAAATGTCAAAGAGGACCTTTTATATAATCACAAATATGAAGCTAAAATCCAAAAAATCACAACACGAAAAAGACAAAAAATAAATAATAGACGTCAATGGTGAATTAGATGCACCTGCTGAATTTCAAATGTTTTGCGATGCATCAAACCAACTTCACATCTGCTCTCAAATGTCAAAAGTGAACCGAACATGACTATAAAGTGACTCAGACCTAAAGAAGTGCAGTTGTGTTTTTCTTTTCTTTCATTTTTCATGTCTTTGACATTTCTGTTTTCAGGCTGTTTCAGTCTCCACCGTCTCAAACTGGCTGAAGACGAACGGTGAATAAATTCCACCAGAGTTGTTGCAGTTGTTTTGTTATTTGCTGAAACAATGTCACTTATCCACTTACTCTCTCAGATACTCAATAAGTACTTGTCAGGTGATTGGGCGAACCATCTGTCAATCAAGTTGAGGAAGGAAAACGCCTTTTCATCACGAAAAGTCTTTCGTTTTTTTGCTCTTCTTTCAATAAAGAAATGCTCTTATAGAATCTGTGCTAATCTCTTTAGGAGCCGCAATTGTTGTTTGGAACAAACAGTAAAGCCACGCCCATAACTGCCAGTAGCTGATTAGTCAGAACCACCGTGGTTTGGACCAGGAGACAACCTCCGGTTCGTCTTGAAGCTGCATTCTCTCTAGTGTCCACCAGGGGGCGACTCCTCTGGTTGTATAGAAGTCTATAGAAAATGACTCTACTTCTCTCTTGATTTATTCCCTCAGTAAACATTGTAAACATGAGTTTATGTCTCAATCTCTAGTTTCAAGTCTTCTTCAATACAGCATGATGTTCATTTAGTACATTATGGTCCATTTAGAGTCACACAGACCATAAAGCAGGGGATGCTTTAGGGGGCGGGGCTTCATCTCACCATGGCCTCTTTGGTGTGGACCTCCTGCGAGGCGGAGTTGGCGACCTTCTGGATGATGGGGGCGATGTTGGTGGGACCGTAGAGCTGCAGCTTGGGGAGGCAGGCCTGGTAGGCCTCCACCACGCCCTGGATACCTGACAGCAAACATACATCAGAGTCATGAAGCACAAACATGAATTCACTCAAACACAGGAATCTGAAAAACATCCCTCATTTTGAGAAATCTTTTTCGACACATTCCTGAACATTAAATCTTTTTAATGGTTCCAATGTTTCCTCCACAAACACAACCAGACTCTAGAGGACCAGTCAGGTTCACTCCGTGTCTCTCTGGATGTGTTTAGAGGCGTCCCAGCATGCTCGGCGGCAGCAGTGGTGTGGTTTAGTGTCTCCTTCCTTCACACACACACACACACACACACTACGCTAACACTTTCCCCTGCTTCCAGTCTTTGTGCTAAGCTAGGCTAACCGTTTCCCTTGCTTTTCATTAAAAATTAAAAAACTTAATTTCATCTGACAATTAAATAACTTTATAACTTTAACTGAATGGAATAAGATTGTGTATCTAATAGAGTTGGCTGAATGTTTACATCATCAGTGAATCAGCTTCTTTCTCAATTCAGCAATTAATTCAAATGATAAAAAGTCAATTTTCACACTGAGTGGAGCTTTAGAGGAGTTCATCGGACTCCTTCACCTCCTCCTTCACCTCCTCTGACTGACGGAGCTCCTTCGATCCGCCGCCTCGTCATCACCAAACTGATTCTCGGATCAAAGAGTTTCTCTGACTTCTGCAGCTCAATATCAAACATTTGACTCTTTTTATATTATTCTCTTTTTCAAAGAGAACGAGAAAATCAAAGCTCCTACCTGCACACTCTGGGTTCTCCTCGTTAAAATTCACTGCGAAGTCGTGGGAGACCTGGAGGAGGAAGAGGAAGAGGAGAAGGAGGAGGAGGAGGAGGAGGAGGAGGGAGAGGAGGAGGAGGAGGAAAGAGGGAGAGAGGGAGAGAGGAGAGAGAGGGAGAGAGAGGGGAGATACAGGAAGTCTGTTTGATCTCATCATCAGAAAAAAAACAATGACATCAAGACCTTATGATTATAATATGGGAAAGATTGTGAATGATTCATAAATGAATTACTGTGACCGGAGGCATGTGTTGGTATTTCACTTCGGAGGAAGATAAATAAATAAATAAAAGTAACTCAATTAATAAATAAGTAAATAAATGGTAATAACACAAAAAATATATAAATAAAAAGAAACAATTAAAATATTAAGGAGAATATGGAAAAATAATGATAATAATGATAATAATAATATTAAAGTTTAAACAAGTAAATGAATGTATTCATTATTATAAATGGTATTAAACTCATACGTTATTGTATTTGTCTGTTATATTGCTGTACTATACATACATAATGTTTTACTATAGTACTATATGTCACTTCATATATCCTGTACTTTATTATGTTAATATGTTTTACTGTTTTATTAAATGATATGAGGACTTTATTATATTTCTACATTAAAAGATATTCATATTTTGGTGTAAACTGTCACTTTAATGACTCTTGTATAGTTTATATTTTGTCGCTTTATATATCTCTTATTATTTATAATTATTATGTTTGCTAACATTAGCCACCGTAAGCTAGCGTTCAAGAAAAGGCTGAAAGCAGCAAAACAAAAGAAAAAGTTAAAGAGTGAAAGTTTTTTTTTTCTTTTGTTCTGAAGATTTCAACGTCACAACTCGGACGTTGAAACGCAGCGTTTGCAGCTTCTTGAATGGAAATAATCAGCATCAGACAAGCAGCATGCCGCAAGGCATCATGGGAAGGGAAGTGAAGGAGCAACACTCCGGGGTGACGAGGAGGAGGCCGGCTGGTAATTACCAGAGCCCCCCCCCCCCTCCTCTGAAGACAGAGAGCATGCTGGGACATTACCTTGTAGTCAGGAGGGATCTGAGCTCCGAAGCCGAACGCCGGGAACATTTTGTCACTGAGAAGAAAAAAGAAAGAAAAGAAAGTCAGAGAGTAAAAATGTAAACGAGGGTCTGTGATTGGCTGCTGGGTTAACGAGCTCATTCACACCGGCCGCTACGTCAACACAAAGCACAGACATGACTTCTGATTGGCTGTGAGAGCGTCAGCTGATGACTTCCTGCTCGGATCGTCTCATTGATGTCCTGATCAAAAAGCTTGGGACAGAATCATTCCTACAAAATACGACATGAAAATAGTTTGTTCCTCGTCATGTAACTTGCGTACGTCAGAAACGGCACTTCTGTGATTATTTTAACGATCTGTTGAACTAAACCTAACTAAGCTGTTTCCTGTGAACAGAAGTTTCTTTTGAAAAGACTGTATTCATGTAGCGAGCAGGAATTGACACGTGTTGCTGGACCTTCGGAGGAAGACGAAGAATAAATGAGGAGTAACGTTTCTTAAGATATCATACGTATGTGTGAGGAAACATCTGATTTTAACTACACTTCAGGAGTTCCTCAAACTGAACCCTGCAGACAGAAAGATCTTCAGGGTTTTTCTCTTCACTGAGAATAAAGTACAACCTTTCTAAAGATGTGACATTATAAAAGTGAAGCCTGAAGGTTTGAACAGTCTCTCAACAGAAGAAATGAAACCTGGCAACTTCAAAAACCCAAATACAAGAAGAGAAAGAAGGTAGAGCTCAGAGCATGAGAGGAGGTGTGCTGTTCTATCAGCGCTTCTGTATCTGAATAAAACATGTAGTTACAGGAACAGAAGCTCAGGTCGTCGTTCTGAGTGTACTGTCCCTTTAATGAATGGACTCCTGTGATTGGCTGCTGCGCTGTGACTCAGACCCACCTGTCGTAGTCCTGGCAGATCTCCCCCACGGCCACCAGGGCCTTCAGGTACTCGTTGGGCTGGTACGGGTGGATGTAGTGCAGAGAGCAGCTGTTTCGAGGATCTCCGTTAGACGCCGTGAAGTCGATGGCTACCTGGAGACACGGCGACCAATCAGAGACCAGCGTCAGTTAGTCGGCGAGCGAACACGTTGGCTGGTTTACTACAGCTGTCTGAACCCCAAATAAACTGATTTAACTGCAATAAACGGATCAAAAAAGATGCAGAAACAACAACATAATAATGCCGACTTGTAAAAAGTCTGAATTCATGTTTGGTTAGTTCAAGATGAAGGAAATTACTTTTAAATGCTGCTTTTCTGAATGTAGTCTGGGTCGATCGGTGCTATGCTAAGCTAACATTGTCGCAGCTCCAATCACCACTCAACATCACGTCACACAGGTGTAGATACGGCAGCGTGTCATTGTGTACGTATGGTTTACACGCACACGTTTATACACACCGGCCTCTGCCGGTAGAGCCTGAACGAGACGCTCCGATGTAAACACAGCAGCGCGTCACACGGAGAGGTTTGCGTCCGGTGAGTTGTGGCTGATGAGTCGGGACTTTCACACAGGAGGCAGCTGTTCGATCGAGCGTCGTTAGGCCTATTTCAGGGGGGCTGAAGCCCCCTCAAATGTTCTTCAGCCCCCCCAAATAATTTGGCATTATTGGCTTTAAAAAAAACAAGAAAAAAAAACGTTTCTTTTATTTTTATTTTGGTGATGTCATTAAATGAAACTATTGTTTCTCACATGGACAAGTTATTTATAACTAACATGCTACATATGTGCGTGCCTTCTGGTTTGTATGTTTTCTCACCCTTCAAATTACGATCCTGCTCGTAATAAAACAAGCAAACAAGTCAAAAGTTGAACCTGTCGGCTCCATTCTCCAGCCATCGTGTGCGTCGCTTTAAGAATCAGGATTTGGGAGTGACGCGGATATGAAAGCTAGTTTATCCGTCTTTCCTTTACAAGCAGGAAAATTATTTCTCTCTTTACGTGAGAAAAGTTCATATTTGTGTTGTCAGATTCCACTATGACCCTGAAATGCTGTCTCTTGGAGACAGCACTTCTGCTCAACATTATGGTCCATTTAGAGTCACACAGACCATAAAGCAGGGGATGCTTTAGGGCGGGGCTACACGCTGATTGACAGGTCTCTACCAGAGACGTATACGGTGTCTCTACGTCGCTCCCCCTCAGTCCACAACAAACATGGCGACGGTCGTATTCAAAGGTGGCGACAGTGAAATCGGCGAACTCAAAACTGGTTCGACTGGTTAAACTAGTTCGACTGGTTAAACTGGTTAGTGGCCCCAGTGATGCTCCTGCACGTGTCACCGTGGTTACCGTTTCCACGGTGACATCGGAAATTACTCCAAGTGCACGGGACGCTTGTTTAATTTATTTATTTTCTTCTTCTTCTTTTGAAGAGGATGATGACCTGAGTATGCGTGTGTGTGTGTGTGTACATGTGTGTGTGTGTGTGTGTGTAGATGTGTGTGTGTGTGTGTGTGTGTGTGTGCTCACTGTAAACTGGATCTGACAGCCTCCCATGATGTAATCCAGGAAGGAGTGCATCTTGATGATCTGCAGACAGAACATTTCATATTTTAAAGGTTTCAAATGAAGTGAAGTGACATCACGCTTTCATCAGCTGACTGGTATCGTCCAATCAGATTCAAGCAGCCGTGAACAGCAGCTTTCATAACGCGACACTTGTTCTGATTGTTTGTTAATTTATTGTACAGAAATTGGAAAACTACATGAAATCTACAAATCAAATATTGACAAAGTGTTACCAATGTGAGAAAACAATGGAGGCTCCCCACTCCCCTCCTCTCTCCTCCTCTCTCCCCTCCTCTCTCCCCTCCCCTCCTCTCCTCCCTCCTCTCTCCTCTCCCCTCCTCTCTCCCCTCCCCTCCTCTCCTCTCCTCCCCTCCTCCCTCCTCTCTCCTCTCCTCTCCTCTCCTCTCTCCTCCTCTCCTCTCCTCTCCTCTCCTCTCTCCTCCCCTCCTCTCCTCCCCTCTCCTCTCCCCTCCTCTCTCCCCTCCTCTCTCCCCTCCCCTCCTCTCCTCTCCTCTCCTCTCTCCTCCTCTCCTCTCCTCTCCTCTCCTCTCCTCTCTCCTCCCCTCCTCTCCTCCCCTCTCCTCTCCCCTCCTCTCTCCCCTCCTCTCTCCCCTCCCCTCCTCTCCTCTCCTCTCCTCTCCTCCCTCCTCTCTCCTCTCCTCCCCTCCTCCCTCCTCTCTCCTCTCCTCTCCTCTCCTCCCCTCCTCTCCTCTCCTCTCCTCTCTCCTCCTCTCCTCTCCTCTGTTTCCGTTTCCGGTTGCGTGTGAGTGGTGGACGTGAGTGTGAGCGGCGCGGAGGTTTGATTCTTGTTTCACTGCTTTGGGATTTGTTCCTCTGTCTCTGCACATGATCAGGTGAGATATAAGCGCTGTATTTGTCGGTAGAACGTGTGGTTAGTGGTGTTGTTTGCCGTTGTTCGGGAGGATGGCGTCCTCCGAGACGCCGCGCCCGTCAATCCGGCACGGAGTCCGGGTAGTTCCACCGGACAGCAGCGTGTCGGTGGAGGAGGTGCTGCTGGCTGTGGGAGAACAGCTGACATGACAACCTGGCAGATCTCCCCCACGGCCTGTTCTGCAGGCGTGGCAGATTTTTAACATTTCACGTAAAGCTGATGAGACTCCGGGCGCGTGGCTGCTGGAGGAACCTCTGTTCTTTAACAGCTTCATCAGAACCCAAACGCTGGCAGGGGGGAGGAAACAAGCTGCTGACGTTCACAACCCCTCACCTGGACAAGTTTCAGGCAGCAGAGAAAAAAGCCATCTATGAAATCTGTGTAAAGGTTGTGAACCTCCGCTCTCTGGCAGGGTTGACAGAGTCGAGGTGGACCGGGTTCTTTGGCCCAGGTTCTTCCCCGAGAGGCAGCTGGAGGTGCATGTACAAGCTGCCCATTGAAAACCGGACAGCAGACCTCCAGTGGAGGGTTGTACATGGAGCTATAGCCACCAACAGATACCGGGCACACCTGGATCCACAAATTGGGGAGGAGTGTTGTTTCTGCGGTCAGACTGAGACTCACACACACATAAGGGTGGGATAAGGATCATGTGATCAGAATATGAGGGGGGGGGAACAGATAGCCCAAATCAAGGATAAAAGGAGATGCTTGCGATACGCAGGCTGGGATTTCTACACGAGCCGTCCAGACGCTCTGAGAAGAAGATACGGACGATCGCCACTGAAGTATTCGAGGACTTCGTCTCTGTTCACGGAAAGAAGACCGCTGTTCGTGGACAAAGATTTAAAGACGGAGATTTTCCTCTCCCCACTGCTCGACTTTAACAACTGAACAACAGAGGAACGCGGCAGTCCTAGAAAGACTTTGTACTGAGCCTTGAGGACTGTTGAACGGACTCCGCTGCAGAGCAGGAGGACCGAGGGTCCGGCCAGACCTTCACTCCTAACAACTCCAAAAGAACCTTTTCATCGCACCATTGAAATCCAGCTCCAACCGAGCCGTCTCGGCAACTAAAACTAATGAGTATAATCTAAGAAGAAAATTAAGATAACGAATCAAGTGTAGTGACATTTTATGTGAGCTGTAGCTTTAACCCTTGCAAACTAACCAAATATAACCTGCAATAAATATCTAATCTGCATTTAAAGTAAATTTCTCAAGTGCATTTATTTGCTCAAGTAGTAAAAGTTCCTCGTGGCAGTAAAAAGTTAAAGCCATTGTATGTCTAATAACTGAGTTCTGTAAGGTTATCCTAGAGACCGAATCCACTTAACAACCCCTTACGGTTTTAGAAAGAATTAATCCTAGCCGTTAAAACCTAACCTGGCATTTACCAAGAGCACGGATCCAGAAGAGGGAAGCTGCCATAACCGACGCGACCGGTAGGAGCGCCCGGGGTCAGGGTGGCCCCTCGACCGAGTGCACTCTGACCGGAGGAAGCAGGGTAGACGTCGGGAGTAACGGCAGTTAGAAGAGCCAGGCGAGTTCCCTCGCAAGAACACCAGCTCGACAATCTTTTAATAGAGAGCTGAGTCAGTAAGTAGCCCCGTATCGGCCAGAGAACCCCGGGATCTAACAGCCTCCGCGGGGTTAACTGTGCTGTTAATGAGCCAAACGAAACCCTCACATGTCACATTTCCCAGCACTTGAACACACCGTGAGGGACAGAAATCAGGTGCTTTAATGATCGGTCACCTTGCACTGGTTCAGAATGACGATCCCAGAGTTCCTGTAGTTCTTCTTCTTGACTGTGTATTTGGGATTCAAGCACGGCCACTGCACCTGAAAACACACACATTCATTATTACAGCGAGTTATTGTCATATAAACAGAAATACAAATGTAAAAAAGCAATTAGGAACGATACAAAAACCTCAGGACATTACATACGTGAGCGACAATAACAAGAAGAAATCACAGAACGGCCATTTCTAAATCAATAAAAGCTTCATGCATGAAAGAATATTAAAGTAATTAATACAAGCATTTGAACAGGAGATAAAAATCTGTTCATCAGAAAACAGCATGAACATTTAACTTTAACCACGACTTCAAGAAAACGACTACAAGTAGCATTTAAAGCGTTCGAGTCATTTTTCATTTGCATTATATTTTTTAACTCTTTATGACTCATTCCACTTCTCCATTCATGACGTTTTATTTCCTTTGAAAAGGATTCTATTTACATTTTAATGTTTTCATGTTTATATTTATGATGCAACACACGTTGAACTGTGTATGAAATGAGCTTGACAATAAACTTACCAAACCTTCATGAAGTGGATATTTTAACTTGAATGAAGTAGTTTATTTGACCTGAAACTAAATGAACCTTAAACGTTGTGTTGTCACATCATGAAGGAATGTCATATTTCCATCAGGGTTTACTGGAGAACAGACTAACATCTGTTAGATGTTGACGCTTATGACAGGAAACAGACGTCTCTGATTTTCAAAATAAAAGCGGCCAGCAGTTAATCTCTGATCAGTTTTATCCACTGTAGGTGAAGCTGATCATTGAGATGATAATTGAGTCATAAAAAAGATCATATAAACAACATAACTGAGTCCTCAGAGGTACAAACGACAGTGTTGATGATGGCTTTAATAACACACGTTGTATTGATGGAAGATGTTTGTTTATGAGCACGTTACAGACTCGCTTTCTGTCCCTACACTTACGTTCTGAGTGTAAAGCCAAGAAAGACAAAATGCACAACAATAATAAGTAATAATAAGTGTGTGTGTGCGTGTGTGTGTGTGTGTCTGTGTGTGTGTGTGTGTGTGTGTTTTCCACTGCACTACAAGAGCACAAGCCTGGAATCCAAGAAGTATGAAAAATCATTGCATTTAATCTCAAAATTACAATATTGGTCAGAAAGAAATCACAATGACATATTTCGACAGAAGTGAGATGAGCGTCCTCACGTCTGAGTGGAGAGTCTGACACACGGCCATGTCAACCACAAAACACCTCCGAGCTCCTCACGATGCTTCAGCTGGCCAGACGAGGCCTCCGAGGATTCACTCTGACTCTATTACAACGAGACCGCGGGAGAACCAGGCGGCACACGGAGGTTCACACTCTATTTGTGTCCGCACAGATGGATGAGGGGGGGGGGGGGGGGGAACCGAGAGCTCCCTGGAGGCCTCGGGTGAGGAAGGAGGCCAATAAATAAAACCTGAACAGAAGAAGAAGAAGAGGTGGGGGAGGGGAGGAAGGGTTCCCCGACGGGACTCGCCTGACTGCTCACATTGTTTGTCCTCCTGTTGGATGACGGCAGCGATGAGACGACTTCCTGTTTCAGGGTTGCTGGAGGTGACACTCGCCGATCTCTGGCCAACAACTCGATGTCTTCGTGGTCCTGACACCTTGAGTCGACACTGGGCATGACTAACATGATGAGTTAACACGCTGTTGGTTTGATCTGATCATGAGATTGGTTGATCATTCACAGCCACAGTCTGAGGTGACAGTGAAAGATGAGACCATCAATAGCTTGGGCCTGAACGCAGGCGACAGCAAACTATGCGACGCATTCAACACCTGCAGCGCTTCACGTTTGACTGTTTTCAGCCTCAGAAGAAGGATTCTCTTGAAATGAGAAGTGAAGGAGGACGAGTTCATCAGACCGTCAGAGAGGATCATTACAGTGAAACTATTCGTGTCCTCGTCACTGATAATGAGACAGCTGAGAGGGAGCCGCACATCGTTCGTGTGTTTTCAGCCGTGTGTTGTCATCTTCAGGCAGTTTGCAGAGAGAAAAAACACAACCTGAGCATGTGGAGACAGAGCGCCGTTAACGGAGCGCTTTAATTAGCGTCCGCCAAATGTCTGTCCACAGCCGTCTCAGGGAACTGCGTCTTCATTAGCTCGACCTCCGTCTCCGCCGTCCCGGCTAATTACACCGTCTGACGACATCAACTGTGCATCAAAGGTGCGTTTTCAAAGGGCGCTCACGCTGCTGGTTGGAGCTTTCACGGAAATCCTGGAGCTGCAGGAACCTGACGGAGATCAGGTCATTTCCTCTTCAAGCTCCCGGGGCTAACGTCTGCTGCTAACTGTGGTTTGCAGCCGCTTTAGCGACGCGGCTAAGCGGAAGCTAACGTCGGTCAAACGGTCACTGTGGTGAGACGGGTTCAGCTGCAGATGTTTTGGCAAAGAACTCTGCAGCCGTGCTAGCAGCTCTGTGAGTCATGCTAACGGTAGCATGACGACGTGCTCACAGTGACGATGCTAACATGCTTTAGATTGTTGACCATGTTCATCGTCTTAGTGTTCGCAATTTAAATGCAACATTTGGGGTCACATGGGCTGTTCCCTAGATCTCGCTCCCTAGAGGGCGCTGTTACGCGCGGGTACCACAGACTGTACTGTGAGGTGGACGTAGTCATCGTGACGTCACAGATTGGTTTGTGGATGTTTTGAAGGCTCCAGTTTGTTATTTTGGCCGTCGCCAAGCCAAAGTTCTCCTGGATGTCTCATCTCGTTGTCTCTCACTCAGACAGCTTGAGAGGTTGATGACTGGACGTATGTGAATGAAACCTTAATGTCTTCGTCTCCTACCTGTCGTCCATCGATGGCTCCTCTCATCTCTTTGAACGAGGCCTCGAACTCACCGATGTAGTCGTGCTTCCCGTTCGAGTCCCAGTCCCACACGGTGCACTGAGTGGACAAAAAAACAGAGACATCTCAGTGGACAGCTGAGTTATGAACCGATGAGAAACAAAAACATGAAACATGTCTGAACCACCAGAGGAGAGACGTCCCTCTATTATCATGTCTGAACGTGATCATCACACTCTGAGTTATGTAATCATCATTCAGGTACATTCATCCGGTGATGAAGACTCTCGTTATACAGAATCCTGGATGAAGACTCTCGTTATACAGAATACTGGATGAAGACTCTCGTTATACAGAATACTGGATGAAGACTCTCGTTATACAGAGTCCTGGATGAAGACTCTCGTTATACAGAGTCCTGGATGAAGACTCTCGTTATACAGAATCCTGGATGAAGACTCTCGTTATACAGAATACTGGATGAAGACTCTCGTTATACAGAATCCTGGATGAAGACTCTCGTTATACAGAATCCTGGATGAAGACTCTCGTTATACAGAATACTGGATGAAGACTCTCGTTATACAGAATACTGGATGAAGACTCTCGTTATACAGAATACTGGATGAAGACTCTCGTTATACAGAATACTGGATGAAGACTCTCGTTATACAGAATCCTGGATGAAGACTCTCGTTATACAGAATACTGGATGAAGACTCTCGTTATACAGAATCCTGGATGAAGACTCTCGTTATACAGAGTCCTGGATGAAGACTCTCGTTATACAGAATACTGGATGAAGACTCTCGTTATACAGAGTCCTGGATGAAGACTCTCGTTATACAGAATACTGGATGAAGACTCTCGTTATACAGAATCCTGGATGAAGACTCTCGTTATACAGAATCCTGGATGAAGACTCTCGTTATACAGAATACTGGATGAAGACTCTCGTTATACAGAATACTGGATGAAGACTCTCGTTATACAGAATACTGGATGAAGACTCTCGTTATACAGAATCCTGGATGAAGACTCTCGTTATACAGAATCCTGGATGAAGACTCTCGTTATACAGAATCCTGGATGAAGACTCTCGTTATACAGAATCCTGGATGAAGACTCTCGTTATACAGAATCCTGGATGAAGACTCTCGTTATACAGAGTCCTGGATGAAGACTCTCGTTATACAGAATACTGGATGAAGACTCTCGTTATACAGAATCCTGGATGAAGACTCTCGTTATACAGAATCCTGGATGAAGACTCTCGTTATACAGAATCCTGGATGAAGACTCTCGTTATACAGAATCCTGGATGAAGACTCTCGTTATACAGAATCCTGGATGAAGACTCTCGTTATACAGAATCCTGGATGAAGACTCTCGTTATACAGAATCCTGGATGAAGACTCTCGTTATACAGAATCCTGGATGAAGACTCTCGTTATACAGAATCCTGGATGAAGACTCTCGTTATACAGAGTCCTGGATGAAGACTCTCGTTATACAGAATCCTGGATGAAGACTCTCGTTATACAGAATCCTGGATGAAGACTCTCGTTATACAGAGTCCTGGATGAAGACTCTCGTTATACAGAATCCTGGATGAAGACTCTCGTTATACAGAATCCTGGATGAAGACTCTCGTTATACAGAATCCTGGATGAAGACTCTCGTTATACAGAATCCTGTCGGAAACGTTTGTGCTTCTTCTTCTGAATCTTCTGTCTTTACAACGTAAAACCTAAAAAGCTAGATTATTAGCTTATGTAGAAACGTGTAGAGACGCTGTGATAAGAGGTGCTGCTGGACCCTCCGTCCACACTGTGATGTCCTCCCACTGGAACCAGTGGAACCACACTGGTTCCACTGGTTCCACGAATAAATCAGACGAGAGCTCTGAATCCAGGACGCTTCATGAAAAATAGATCGGAAGAGGTGAAGAAGAACGCTGATGGTCTCACAGCGAGATAGGAAAAGATCTCCATCTCATGAATTTACAGAACACACACACACCATCACACACACACACATACACACACACACACACATACACACACACACACACACACACACACACACACACACACTATCACGCACACACTATCACACACACACAATCACACACACACTATCACACACACACTATCACACACACTCGTGCTCCAGTTCTCATTTCAGTCTGGTGGTTTCATATTTTCATATATTCATGCAGGAGTTTTAGTGAGCAAGTGGGCCATTCACTGTGTGTGCGTGCGCGCGTGCGTGCGTGCGTGTGCGTGCGTGTGCGTGCGTGCGTGCGCGTGCGTGTGCGTGCGTGTGCGTGCGTGTACCTGCAGCTTGCGTTCGTGGTCTCCGCTGCAGAGCGAGTTGAGAGAAACTTTGAAGGTTTTCCACACCGGGTTCAGATTGTTCATCACCGTCTGAGAGACACGGAGGAGACGAGAGGTTCAAGAACAAAGATGGCCGAGCGTCTCGGAGATAATCACAGTCGTGTTCACGAGTCTTTGCTGCGTCCAAGCAGCTCGCTGCAGCAGAATGAAAGAGAAGCTGACTGTGTTTGATGAAAGATGGAATAACAACACTCAGAGTAGAGGCTGCTCATCCAGCGTTCACCGCTCATAACAAGCAGAAAATGACTTCATATGATCCATGTCATCATGAACCAGGAAGTATAAAGAACACAACAGTTTTATACAATCCGTTTCTGAACCTAACTAACCTTAAACTAGCAGGTCGTTTAACAGAAACAGAAGCAGCCACGACGTAGCGTTTATTCAGCACGTGAGCTAACAGGTGACAGACACATGGTACTGATGGTACTGATGGTACTGATGGTACTGATGGTACTGATGGTACTGATGGTGATTGATCCGCCGACAACACAAACAAGACGTGCCAGAGAGGTGGAGACGTGGTTTCAGCTGATAGCAGCGTGTCGTCTGTGTGTGTGTATAACGTGTAGTGTGTGTGTGTGTGTGTGTATAACGTGTAGTGTGTGTGTGTGTGTATAACGTGTATTGTGTGTGTGTGTGTGTAACGTGTAGTGTGTGTGTGTGTGTGTATAACGTGTATTGTGTGTGTGTGTGTATAACGTGTATTGTGTGTGTGTGTGTGTAACGTGTATTGTGTGTGTGTGTGTGTAACGTGTAGTGTGTGTGTGTGTGTGTGTGTATAACGTGTATTGTGTGTGTGTGTGTATAACGTGTATTGTGTGTGTGTGTGTGTATAACGTGTATTGTGTGTGTGTGTGTGTAACGTGTAGTGTGTGTGTGTGTGTGTGTGTATAACGTGTATTGTGTGTGTGTGTGTGTAACGTGTATTGTGTGTGTGTGTGTGTAACGTGTAGTGTGTGTGTGTGTGTGTGTGTATAACGTGTATTGTGTGTGTGTGTGTATAACGTGTATTGTGTGTGTGTGTGTGTATAACGTGTATTGTGTGTGTGTGTGTGTAACGTGTAGTGTGTGTGTGTGTGTGTGTGTATAACGTGTATTGTGTGTGTGTGTGTATAACGTGTATTGTGTGTGTGTGTGTGTGTGTATAACGTGTATTGTGTGTGTGTGTGTATAACGTGTATTGTGTGTGTGTGTGTGTGTGTATAACGTGTATTGTGTGTGTGTGTGTGTAACGTGTAGTGTGTGTGTGTGTGTGTGTGTATAACGTGTAGTGTGTGTGTGTGTGTGTATAACGTGTAGTGTGTGTGTGTGTGTATAACGTGTAGTGTGTGTGTGTGTGTGTGTATAACGTGTAGTGTGTGTGTGTGTATAACGTGTAGTGTGTGTGTGTGTGTATAACGTGTATTGTGTGTGTGTGTGTGTAACGTGTAGTGTGTGTGTGTGTGTGTATAACGTGTATTGTGTGTGTGTGTAACGTGTAGTGTGTGTGTGTGTGTATAACGTGTATTGTGTGTGTGTGTAACGTGTAGTGTGTGTGTGTGTGTATAACGTGTATTGTGTGTGTGTGTGTATAACGTGTATTGTGTGTGTGTGTGTGTAACGTGTATTGTGTGTGTGTGTGTGTGTAACGTGTAGTGTGTGTGTGTGTGTGTGTGTATAACGTGTATTGTGTGTGTGTGTGTATAACGTGTATTGTGTGTGTGTGTGTGTATAACGTGTATTGTGTGTGTGTGTGTGTAACGTGTAGTGTGTGTGTGTGTGTGTGTGTATAACGTGTATTGTGTGTGTGTGTGTATAACGTGTAGTGTGTGTGTGTGTGTGTGTGTGTGTGTGTACCTCCGTTCTGTAGACCAGCTGCATCGTGGCGTTGTCGTTCACGCGGTAGATCTCCAGGAACGGGTCGGATTTACTGAAGAAGTCCTGCAAACAAACAGTGAAATCTTTGAGTAAAACAAACAGACGCATGTTGATATGTTTTTATATTTATATGTATATTATATTTATATATATTTAACAGGTTAACTGTGGTCAATGGAGCTCATTTACAGCTACTCAGCAAAAACACGTTAACAACACAAGTATTTCAAATAATCGACAGCTGATTGAGGGATTGATTTGTTTGTTTTATTTATGCAGATGCTTTTATTATCTTCTAGCTGTTGTTTGGGATGTTCAGATGTTCTGGACATGTGAGGTGATGAAATGTTCCTTCTATTTCTGCACAATGTGAAAGGTTAGAGGAGAGGAGAAGAATCTCTGTTGGACAGCAGGTTACAGAGTTTGACTGTCCGGCTGTCTGAGCAACGTCTGACCACAAAGAGCTTCAACTCAGGCAGAGCACCGACTCATCTCTGGTGAAGTCTGCAATGTTTAAACGGTCTGAAACTGTTGAATACTACAAAGAGACAGAAAACAACGGCAAAGAGACAAATAACCACGACAAAGAGTTACAAAACAATACCAAAGAGACAGAATGACTACAAAGATACACTTAAGAGCTACAAAGTGACACGTTGACTACAAAGATACACTGAACAACAACAAAGAGACACAAAATAACTACAAAGAGACAGTGAACCACAACAAAAACACACATATTGACCACAAACAGACACAGAGCAGCTACAAAGAGACCTTGTCGTCCAGTTTTCTGGCGCTGAACGAGAGCTCGATGTAGTCGTCGTTGCCCGTCAGCTCCTCTGCTGTGATCTGCAGACAACACGAGAACATTTTATAATTAAGACTCGTCTGATTTTATTAACGAAAGTAAACTAAGAGCAAATGAAATGTGATGAAACAGCGATGAGTTCAAATCATTATAATCAGCTTCTTCTTCTTCTGTTTTGCCCTGAAGCGTCAACACATTAATATCAGACAGCGACATGAGATGATGGACGACATGTTACAGGAAACAGAATAATATTCAGATCAACAACAGATCAGCCTGCAGGTTTTCATATGACGGGCTTTCACTTTAAAGGTGCAGAAAAATGACCAAAGATGAATTCAGTTTGTGTTCATGTCATCATGTAAACAGACATAAAAAGAGCTGAGGGACAGAAAACATATTGAATTATACAGGAAGACAAATCTGCTGCGACAAGAAATGACTGAAGAGGAGAAGGAAGGAAGGACAGAAGGAAGCAGAGAAGGAGGAAAGGAAGAAATATGCAGAAGTGAAAGTACGACACAAATGAAAGAAGTAAGAAACAAAGAAAATATATAAGAATGATAGAAGGGAAGGAATGTGGAAGTAAACAAAGAAGGAAATGAGAGATATAACAAATGAACAAGGGAGGAAGAAAGAAGGAAAGAGATAAAAGTTTACAATCACCTCTGAAGTCTTCCTCACTCTCTGATCTCAGATCTGTAACCTTCTTGTGTCTTAAACAACAACAACAAGCTGCAGCTGGTTCAGGATCTGTTTGTAGTTCAGCTGAACCAGGATCAGGACTAAGTTCATGTCTCCTTCTGTATCTGACTTCAACTGATCTGAGGTCTGTTGTTTCAACCCTCAGACTGTTTGAAGTTCAGTGATGTGAAAAACAACAGAGAGGAAAGAAAAGACAAAAGTAAGGCTAAGGAAAGGAAGGAAGAAGGATTCATGGAAAAGGGAAAGGAAGAGAGGAAAGAAGGGAGAAAAGAATAAAGAAAGGAGAGAAAGAAGGAAGGATGTGCGATGATAAGAAGAGATAGAGAGAGAAAAACAAAGGAATAAATTAAATGAAGAAAGATGGAAGGAAGGAAAAGATCCAAAGTAAGGAAGGGAAGAAAGAAAGAAAAGGAGGATAAATGAAAATGAAGGAAAGAAGGAAAAAGGTAGGAAGGAAGAAATGAAGGATGTAAGACGTAAATAAGAGGTACAGAAAAAAGGAAGGAATAAAGGAAAGAAAGAAGGTAGGAACTAGGAAGGGAATGAAATATGGAAGGAAGGAAGTGATGAATGAAAGAAAAAAGGAATGAACGGGTAAAGGAAGGAAGAAGAGATTAGAAGAATGAGACAGAAAAGAAAGAAACAGAAAGAATTTTTTTGAATGAAATAAAAGCTCTGGTTCGCTGCTTCCTGCTCAGAAATCCTTTCAAAGTAAAACCCCCTGAACCGTTTCATGTGTTCACAGAGGTGAAGAAAAACATCAGCGTGGGATTTTCCAGTTGTGGACGAATGACGAAGTAAATCTGTGAGGATCAGAGCTCTCACAGCTGATTGGACGAACCACAGAAGCAGCACCTGAAAAAATCCTGCTTCCTGTCTGACAAAAGGCTTTAATGTCTGAGAGGCAAACACTTCATGTGTGTCAAGAAAGTACAGAGATAAGAGATGATCCCTCACTGGCTTCCCACCGACAACAATATGGAACTGAGTCACACCACTGGTTTAAAACTGAGACCTCAGTTGATTTCAACTGTGGGAAGAGGGGAAGAAGAAGAAAGAATGAGGGATAGAGAAGGAATGAGAGAAGAAAGACAAAATTATAGTTGTTAGTTAAATAAAGTTATGATGAAGCAGTTAAAAGGAAACTGTTAGAATGAAGCAGTTACGATGAAGCTGTTACAATGAAGCAGTTACGATGAAGCTGTTACGATAAAGCAGTTACAATGAAGCTGTTACGATGAAACAGTTACAATGAAGCTGTTACAATGAAGCTGTTACGATGAAGCTGTTACAATGAAGCAGCTACAATGAAGCTGTTACAGTGAAGCAGTTACAATGAAGCTGTTACAATGAAGCTGTTACAATGAAACTGTTACAATGAAGCAGCTACAATTAAGCAGCTACAATGAAGCTGTTACAATGAAGCTGTTACAATGAAGCAGTTACAATGAAGCTGTTACAATGAAGCTGTTACAATGAAGCAGCAACAATGAAGCAGTTACAATGAAGCTGTTACAGTGAAGCAGTTACAATGAAGCTGTTACAATGAAGCAGTTACAATGAAGCTGTTACAATGAAGCAGTTACAATGAAGCTGTTACAATGAAGCAGTTACAATGAAGCTGTTACAATGAAACTGTTACAATGAAGCAGCTACAATGAAGCAGTTACAATGAAACTGTTACAATGAAACTGTTACAATGAAACTGTTACAATGAAGCAGCTACAATGAAGCAGTTACAATGAAGCCGTTACAATGAACACAATGAAGCTCACCGTGATGATGGCTTTCCCCACGTTGCCTCCTGGTCTGAGCAGAGCTTTGCACACATTCCTCTGAGAGATGATCTGCAGACACACACACAATCCAGGTTAATGCACAAGTATTTCATAATGATTTTTGTTGCTATAGCTACAAACGCGTCATGAGAACAGCCTGACCTTAATGTCTAAAAGTGACTGTTAATGCATCATTTAGTTCTGCTTGAAACAGTTGTAACCTTTAATGTGCTGAGGCGCTATGAAACAACCTGCCCTGTCAGAAAAGAAGCAGCAGGGTTTTTTGCTGAGGGTTCCCGACTTCCTCTTCCAGGCCTTGTTAGCAGAAACCTCCGTCGCTCCATCAGCCATCTGGAGCAGGCAGAGACCAAGACGAGGAACCAAGACGAGGAGACCAAGACGAGGAGACCAAGACGAGGAGACCAAGACGAGGAGACCAAGACGAGGAACCAAGACGAGGAGACCAAGACGAGGAGACCAAGACGAGGAACCAAGACGAGGAGACCAAGACGAGGAACCAAGACGAGGAGACCAAGACGAGGAGACCAAGACGAGGAGACCAAGACGAGGAGACCAAGACGAGGAACCAAGACGAGGAACCAAGACGAGGAGACCAAGACGAGGAGACCAAGACGAGGAGACCAAGACGAGGAACCAAGACGAGGAGACCAAGACGAGGAGACCAAGACGAGGAACCAAGACGAGGAGACCAAGACGAGGAGACCAAGACGAGGAACCAAGACGAGGAGACCAAGACGAGGAGACCAAGACGAGGAGACCAAGACGAGGAGACCAAGACGAGGAACCAAGACGAGGAGACCAAGACGAGGAGACCAAGACGAGGAGACCAAGACGAGGAGACCAAGACGAGGAGACCAAGACGAGGAACCAAGACGAGGAACCAAGACGAGGAGACCAAGACGAGGAGACCAAGACGAGGAGACCAAAACGAGGAGACCAAGACGAGGAGACCAAGACGAGGAGACCAAGACGAGGAGGAGGCTTTTCCCAACTCTCCAAAAAAAAGCTCTGCATGTTGAGGTTAAGAGTGTCCCCCAGTGTGATATAATACGAACCGTTGTTTGAGAATATAATGAATATTTATAACTTTGTATTCATTCGTTTAAAATCACCTAAAACGAAGAAACATTTTCGTTAGCTTAGAATTCATACATACAGTCGTTCCTGCAAAGCAAACCCCGGCTCTAGAGAGAGACTTTATGTTTTACATTACCTGAGAAAAGAAACGTTACTGTTCATTTTTGGTGCGTTTTCCTACGAAAGTCCAGCAACACGTGTCAGTGTTCACTCGTTACATGAATAAGGTCCTTTCAAAATAAACTTCACCGGAAACTCAGTTAAGGTTAGGCAACAAAACTACCTAGAATCAGGAAAAGATCGTCGTTTAGGTAAAAACTACCACGGAAAAGTCTAATAAACTGCTGTCTGCTGGAGGATTAATCCATCTTTGTTTGATGGGCTTGTAACTTAGAGACACAAACAGGAAGAGAAGGACCAAAGTGTTCCTGCTTTTAGTCTAAATATGAGATCTGATAAGATACTAATAAATATTTAAAATAAAACCACACTGGTCTCTGAGGTGATTAAGTTGCTTTTCTGTACAGCAACACTTCGTCCTTGACCTGGTGCAGAATAAAATATGAATACTAAAGCAGCTTATTAATTAGTCCAAACCACGTTCAGTCATTTCCTCTCTTGGCAAATGTAAATGAGACTCAATTATGTCTTTCCACCAAAACTCCATCAGGAAAAAAACACCCATTTAAGAAGCTCCAGACGGCTTGAAACACATTTTGTGCTGCGAGTGAAAGAATAATAATTGTATTCTGTCACTTTGTTGTCTTCATCTTTGATGTGAACGTTGTGAGTGTGAATATCAGCCAAAATATCAGCAAAAATATTAAACATCAATATTTTCTAGAACTGGCTGGAGAAGACAGAAAATAAATAAAATTCATATTTTATTCATACTTTCTTGGTTACAGTTTGTGAAGTTTCAGCTAATGAGAAGAAGCTCGGGGAGTTTCTCAGGGTCACAAAGAAAAACAACCATTTCGACTTTTAGCTCAGGTGAGTGAGATGACTGACAGCTTCCTGGTGTTTACCTGCAGCACACACACACACACACACACACACACACACACACACACACACACACACACACACACACACACACACACACACACTGTGGAGTCTTCCTCTGACAGATCTCAGTCACACACTTCAGTTTTGTGACACTCGTTTATTTTCCAACTTGTTCAATTTCTGAGATATTTGTTGAGTCTGAGCAAAATAACTTTACATTAAATGAAGATAAATTAAATTATATTTGAGCATAATGTGCTTGTTTTCACTCGGCTGTTCTTATACAGTTGGTAGATATCCCAGTTAGTAGTCAACGTATTCATTAAGAGGAAGTATAGAGGCCACCAAAACAAACAGAGAAATGCTCCTTCCTCAAGGATCTACTTGTCACGTAACTTCTGTACTTCAGTGGTTATTTGAACACAAACGTTGATCTGTTTCTGAACCGAACTAAGTATCGTACGATGGAGCCAACACACACACACACACACGTGTCAAAGACAGCTGAGCCTCAAAGCAAGCCGATTGGTGGATCTGACTGCTGTCATTGAGAGCAACATAACACCTGAGCTTAGTCAGTACCGAGGTCCGTCCAGGTGACCCACCTGCCCCAGCGTGCACTCCACTGAGCCCAGGAAGTCAGCCTCCTTCAGGCCGGTGTGGCTGCTGTTGACGTCGTAGAGCTCCAGGCGCAGTCGCTGCACCTCTTCAAAATAAAAGTCCAACGTGAAGACCTTGGAGTAGGTCGGGTTCACGCAGCTGCGAATCACCTCCGTCCGGTCCACCTGCAGGAGGAACAAAGGAGGACAAGAAAACAACAACCAGATGAAAGATGTATACTTTAAGAGGAAACAGAAAGAAGACAACATGAAGAGTTTGTTTGTTCGGTACATGACGAGGACGTAAGAACCAGGAGACAACCTCCGGTTCTTTAGAGTGAAGCTGAAGCTTCATGTGTTAAAGCTGCATTCTCTCTAGTGTCCACCAGGGGGCGACTCCTCTGGTTGTATAGAAGTCTATAGAAAATGACTCTACTTCTCTCTTGATTTATTACCTCAGTAAACATTGTAAACATGAGTTTATGTCTCAATCTCTAGTTTCAAGTCTTCTTCAACACAGCATGATGTTCATTTAGTACATTATGGTCCATTTAGAGTCACACAGACCATGAAGCAGGGGATGCTTTAGGGCGGGGCTACTGTGATTGACAGGTCTCTACCAGAGACATACGGCGTCTCTACGTCTCCTCCTCAGCCCAAATATGGTCACTTCCTGTTCACTGGTTCAAAACATCCACAAACCAATGAGTGATGTCACCATGACTACGTCCACTTCTTATAGTTTATGGTAAGAACCCAACAAGACCTAAAATAGTCCAAATTTTCCGCTCACAAAATGGAGACAGAGATCTGAATCAGCTCTGCGTTCACACGACTGTCCGACAGCCAGAGACGCCTCCTGTCCTCCACGTTAGCGGACAGATGGCGTTCAGGCTGGAGCTCCTCCGGAGCAGCTTCAGTAACGCCGCTTTAATTGGTTCATTAAAAAGGTTTTCTGAATCAGCAAAAGAGAATTCTCCCAACATGAAGTGTGACGTCCTGCTAGTCCTCCCGCTGACTCTGCTGGACGTCTTCCTCAGGGTTCCTACTTCCTGTCGTTTGTTTGTTTGTTTGTTTGTGTGTGAAGAAGAAGAAGAAGAAGAAGAAGAAGAAGAAGAAGTCTGGCAGCTGAAAGCAGAAAGTCCTCCTGCAGAGTTCAGGTTGTGATGTGAAGTAGAAACTCACTGAGAGCATCACGAACTCTCTGCTTAGTTTAGTTCATTTTAAAATATTCAATATGAGGTTATTGTGGAGGACAAATAAACTGTAGTTGTTGTAGATGATAGAAAAATGTAAATACACTAAATATGAAATGAAATACATTCATTTTCATCACGTACGAAAGCGTTTGGGGACGACTTTACGTCAAAGAAACAAGTTTACAGGAACAAAACCACAACGAGGTGTCGAAGACCGGTTTGGAGATTAAAAACTACGTCTCTCGCTCTGACTGTTGCTCGGTCACATTGATGCATTTAATCTGTGTCTCCACCACCGAAAAGGCTCCTGATTGAATTTTATTGGCATTAATTTCACCTTAAATCCACCACCAAGTCCTTCTTGGAGTGTGAATCAGGATTTGTCAGGTAAAAGGGATCCACCAACAGATGTTGATGCAGACTAAGAGAGCTGATGAAGTGCAAACATCTCTTATGTCTTTACTTTTCACACTTCCTGTTTTGTCGTCTCATGGTAGAGAAACCTGGAGTCCAACGTCGGTCTGAACTTCAGCGTTTTAACGGGTCTGAAGTGAGACCTCAACACCATCGACAGTGAATCAGGAGGAAACAGCTCCTTTAAGATCAAAGAACTCCATGAAGCTGCAGACGAACCGCCGGCTGTCAGACTCCAACGCTCACATGTCACACTTTCTCTGAAGATAACACGCTGTGTACTTCCTGTTTCCTTCCCACACAAACGGCTCGCAGAGAGAAAACGACGTCAGGAAGCTCAATGATCAATATTTGATATCAGCTGCGTCTATTAAACGGACCTTTTATTGGCTCAGAGAATTTTACACTCTGATCTTCTCTCAATACTTTCACAACTTCTCTCATGAAGCAATGACACCACAGATACAATGTCAGAACAGATATACATGCATACATACATCGTGGGGGTTGTGTGAAGATCTGCAATGAGGTGTGAATATTCATTTTTTGTTTCCTGAATCAGATGTTCAGTTCCATGTCGATGTAAAATATAACGTATGAGTATAAGAATGAACATTTATAAGTGTGAGAGGACGTGTTAAAGGATTCTCTGTATCAGGTCTGGTTTCATTAGAAGTCCAAACGAAAACCCAAATGTGATTCCGGCAGAGATGGGGACAAGTCTCAAGTCCTGAACCTTGTGTGTCGAGTCCTGAACAACTCGTAATGTTGGACGTCGTCATGTTGACGTCTCTCGTTGGTTTGTGGATGTTTTGAAGCCTCAAATTCGTCATTTTGTCCGTCGCCACGTTGTTGTTGTTTTTTTATTAACCAGTGAACAGGAAGTGACCATATCTGCAATCACTGTGTAGCCACGCCCCTAAAGCATCACCTTTGACCTCCCGTCACATTCAGGTGATAGAGACACAGAACTCATCAGACCAGACCACAGCTGGAGAGAGAACGAGGGAGAAAATTAAGAGAAGAAGGTTCATCTACATCTCTAAAAATACTTGAGAGAAACATTAAGTGGGGCAACAGAAACCAGGTCTGACCGCTTCACAACACACACACACACACACTCATAAATACCAGAAAAAACAGGAAAGAAGAAGAGACAGTCGAGTTTTGTAACAAATCCCATTGAAATATTGACATATTTGCTGATTTTATGATAACAAACTAACAGTGGTTTCACGTTCTCGGTGTGACCTCATTAAGTAAAGACATAAAGGAATGTTTGATGTTCATGGTGCAACGTATCTTCATGAAACAGCTCGTATCGTATCCTACAGAAAGCTACTGCTCACGTTTCGGGCGTTTTCTTGCAACACGCGTCAATTTCTGCTCATTACATGAATAGTCTTCAAAATAAACTTCCATCTTCAGAGGAAACTACTCAGTTAGGTTCAGACAATTAAACTACTTAGTTAAGTTTAGACAACTAAACTACTTCGTTAGGTTCAGTCAACTACATTTTTAAGCAAATTAAAATCACACCAACGGTTTAGAGGCACACAGATAAATAAACGTACATAATTTCTAATGTTTCACCTTCTTTCAAATATTCTGGCTGCTGAAGCAGGAAGTAAATGGCCCGTAAAACCAAAAGGAGGAGCTAAAAGAGGCTCAAAAGCTCCTCTAAAGATAACATGTCCGCAACAGCTTCCTGTTTCACCCTGAGACCAGTTTCCTGATGAGAAAAAGAAACTCTCTTTGATGCAACAATAACTCTCAGCGGC
The DNA here is from genome assembly GCF_949748355.1 of Melanostigma gelatinosum. Lineage (NCBI taxonomy): Eukaryota > Metazoa > Chordata > Actinopteri > Perciformes > Zoarcidae > Melanostigma > Melanostigma gelatinosum. The sequence continues at coordinate 1,291,447 of NC_136642.1, read as the reverse complement.
TCACGAGGATTTGGTTTTAATTGCGCCGTCCTCGTTCCTTCATCGCGCCATCAGAGGTCGTCTGATGAGGAACCAGGATGTTGACACAGATATCGACTGTTTACTCGATTATTCCACAAGGAAACAAAACATCTAACTTGGTCCTAATTTTGATGAAGAGGAGACGATGATGAAGGAAACGTTTTAAAATCACACAAGCTGGAGGGTTAACACGAGATGAATTAGTTTGACTCATCTGGTTTTAAGTAAATTACAGCAATTGATTAAAGGAAAGCCAATGAAGAAGACGCTGTTAGAATAGTGTTGATGAGATAAAGATTAACTCAGACACAAACACAAACCAGCAGACTCTCTTTTCTCCTTCGTCATCTGTCGTGTTGTTAATGAAGCCGAGCAGCTGATTAAAACAGCTCAGAGGGAGAAAACACTGTGTTTTACACGCTGTCATTGAAGTAAACAGATCACCTGTGAGAGGAGAAGGGCACCAGGGTCCAGCTGCAGAACAGCACATTTAACACAAATCAACGTTTCAGCCAGTTATCCTGAAATATTTTAACCATCATAAATAAATATTCAACACATCTGCTGTTTTATTTTGGAGACATATTTGGTATCTTTTGAACCTTTGAGATCTCCTCTAGAATCTAAAATAAAGTTCTCCACATGTGTAGTGGCAGCTTATTTTACCGTCCTTCTTGGCCACTTCTTGCCGGATGTAAAGGGTTCTGACTCGCGTAGACTACCATGTCCAACTTACGTGCTCTTCCAGGCTACACTTGTTTTGTTAAAAGTGGTTTTATTCCATGTAAAAAATAAACAAATAAACAATTTCCTTAGGTAATAACTGGAGTACTAAAACATTGGCTTAAACTGGCTATAACTAAAAAGTCGATAATCTGCGGTCAGAAAAGTTGTTGCTCCACATCCTGCTCCATCAAAGCCTAACTTGCACTGAAAACTCACTTATAGGAGTCAACTAAAGATGATCCAATAGCAGGACAGAATAGAGGAGCCTTTATCTTCAAAGGGCAAAAACACACATTTGAAGCACATTTTACAACATGACCAGTCTTTTAACTCTATTATGTAGTAAACATTCTAAAGAGCAGAACACACATACTTTTGCAATAAACATAAAATATAAAAACTGTTAAGAATACGAAATGGCTCTTACAACATGGGTAGCCAAGAAAAAACCTACAAACTGATTTTGGATAAAACACTTAAAGGTTTTAGGTTTTGTGACAAATCTCAGATTAAATACTAAGAACACATATATATATATATATATATACATATATATATATATATATATATATATATATATATATATATATATATATATATGTATATATATATATATATATATATATATATATATATATATATATATATATGTGCTATAACGGACCGTTGTCGATACCCGATCTGCAGACTGATCCCCGTCACAGTTTACCATTAACCATCAGAGTGTAAATAAAGTTTAACGTTAACCATCAGAGTGTAAATACAGTTTAACGTTAACCATCAGAGTGTAAATACAGTTTAACGTTAACCATCAGAGTGTAAATAAAGTTTATCGTTCACCGGCGGGGTGGTGGTTGTTGTGGCGACATACCTCCATCCACTGTCCGTGGGACTTCATCTTGAGGACGAAGCAGGGGTCTGGTTTGGACAGAGCGTCCCGGTCTGAGATCCCTTTGCAGGTGACCCTCAGCTCCACTTTGGTCAGACAGGGACTGCTGAACAGACCCAGAGAGTTGGCCGCCGACTCGTAGATGTCACTCATGGTTGGAGGCGGGACAGGAAGTCTGCACACGGGGGGGGGGGGGGGGGAGAAGGCAGGGTCATCGCCACTTTCTCACTTTTAACTGGTCAGATTGGACACGTCCACTCTTTACATGGATGGTAAATGGTACTTGTACTTGTACTTGTACTTTTCTAGCACACAATGGACTTTAACTCTACACGTCATTCACACGTTCATACACCTAAATGAACAATTTTGGGGTTAAGCCGATCGAACCGCTGATCTTCTGATTTGAAGGACGACCCGCTGTACCAACTGAGCCACAATCGCCCAAACTTCAAAATAAACTTCGGTCTTCACAGGAAGTTAAGTTAAGGCAACTAAAGTAGGACATGGTGGTATTTTTGTCATGCTGCATTTGACAAACTATGTATTAAGACAAAGTAAATGATACTAAGTCTGAAGGTTTGAGTGCTGAACCATTGATCTCCGTCTGTTGAAGCTTCATAGGAAACGCTAACAATGCTGTTGATGTTACTAAGCTGTTGTATCAGGACAATGAGCAGCGCTCTTTATTGCGTGTAATCGAACATGTGTTTCATTTCCCTCAGTAGTGAGACGGTTATTCTGGACGTTATATCCATAATAACCGTCTCACTGCACAGAGACGGTGAGACGGTTATTAAGATGAACTCTTAAATGAAGCATCAGCATCTGAGTGTGACGGAGCTTCACAGATGAACTCTCGGCCCTCACAGGAAACCATTTCTGCTGAGTCATGAAGAAGCACTCTAACCTTCATCACCTCATTTGATTGGTTATAATAGTATTATTGGTTCTATTGGTATTATTGGTTCTATTGGTTCTATTGGTATTATTGGTTCTATTGGTTTTATTGGTTATATTTGTTCTATTGGGTCTATTGGTTCTATTGGTATTATTGGTTCTATTTGTATTATTGGTTCTATTGGTATTATTAGTTATATTGGTTATATTGGTTATATTGGTTATAGTGGTTATATTGGGTCTATTGGTTATATTGGTATTATTGGTATTATTGGTTCTATTGGTTCTATTGGTTCTATTGGTTTTATTGGTTCTATTGGTTCTATTGGTATTATTGGTTATATTGGTTATATTGGGTCTACTGATTCTATTGGTTTTATTGGTTATATTGGTATTATTGGTTCTATTGGTTTTATTGGTTGTATTGGTTGTATTGGGTCTATTGGTTATATTGGTTCTATTGGTTCTATTGGTTCTATTGGTATTATTGGTTCTGTTGGTTGTATTGGTTCTATTGGTATTATTGGTTTTATTGGTTCGATTGGTTTTATTGGTTCTATTGGTTCGATTGGTTCCATTGGTTTTATTGGTTCTATTGGTTCTATTGGTTTCATTGGTTCTATTGGTTCTATTGGGTCTATTGGTTTTATTGGTTTGATTGGGTCTATTGGTTTTATTGGTTTGATTGGTTCTATTGGGTCTATTGGTTCTATTGGTATTATTGGTTCTATTGGTTCTATTGGTTCTATTGGTTCTATTGGTTTTATTGGTTGATTGATGAGGAGACTAAATAAAACCCTTTGACTCTTGCATCCAGATTATTTACGGTCTTGTAAAAGTGGAGTTGGACATGCCATCACTCCATTATTTAAATATGACGCTCTGAATTTTAAATAAAATGTTTCCCAAGAACATCGGAGCTGCAAAGAGGACGACAACAGAAGGACATGAGAGCAGAGAGAACTTCCTTTGTCTTCTAATACATTCAAGAAACAAGACAAAGTACTCTCCTCCTGTCACTCACTGACATGAACTCAAAGAACTCGTCTTCTTAAACATGAGAACCATCATCAGACCTGGTCTCTAGTGCTGGAACCCAAAAACAGTACATACAGTACCTTTACTCAGCTACTCAAGGTACTTTTACTTAACTTGAATATAGTATGTTTATGCTCCTCTCAACTACATTTGTTTGATAGCTTCAGTTACAGATTCAGATTTTCCGAAACAAAACGGGATCAAATGGGGAGCGACACTCAATATTAGTACCACAAAAGTACTACTACCACACTGTAAAAAATACTCTGTCACAGTACAAGGACTACTACCACACTGTAAAATACTCTGTCACTGTACAAGGACCACTACCACACTGTAAGAAATACTCTGTCACAGTACAAGGACTACTACCACACTGTAAAATACTCTGTCACTGTACAAGGACCACTACCACACTGTAAAATACTCTGTTCCAGTCAAAGTACTACTACCACACTGTAAAAAATACTCTGTCACAGTACAAGGACTACTACCACACTGTAAAATACTCTGTCACTGTACAAGGACCACTACCACACTGTAAAATACTCTGTTCCAGTCAAAGTACTACTACCACACTGTAAAAAATACTCTGTCACAGTACAAGGACTACTACCACACTGTAAAATACTCTGTCACTGTACAAGGACCACTACCACACTGTAAAATACTCTGTTCCAGTCAAAGGACCACTACCACACTGTAAAATACTCTGTCACTGTACAAGGACCACTACCACACTGTAAAATACTCTGTCACTGTACAAGGACCACTACCACACTGTAAAATACTCTGTCACTGTACAAGGACCACTACCACACTGTAAAATACTCTGTCACTGTACAAGGACCACTACCACACTGTAAAATACTCTGTTCCAGTCAAAGGACCACTACCACACTGTAAAATACTCTGTCACTGTACAAGGACCACTACCACACTGTAAAATACTCTGTCACTGTACAAGGACCACTACCACACTGTAAAATACTCTGTTACAGTACAAGGACAACTACCACACTGTAAAAAATACTCTGTTCCAGTCAAAGTACTACTACCACACTGTAAAAATACTCTCACAGTTAAAGTACTAATACCACATTGTAAGAATTCTCTGATACAGTTAAAGTACTAATACCAGTAAAATGAGAGGTTTAGAGGTTCAACACAAAATAGAAGTTCATCGCAGTAACTTTAACTTAAAGTTAATTATATTAAAATGAACTGATTTCACTGTTTCAGATGCTGGTGTGAGACGTTAGATTTTAGAGTGTAGTTTAACTATTATCAGCAAACATCCACACAGTCCAATTACAGATGATGTTATAAAGCATACGTACTTTATTGGGCTTTTTGCCTGGGTTTAAATGTCTTTAAGTGTAATTAAGGTGACTGCTGTGATGATAACTGCACGTTGTGGGTGTTTTTTTTGCTGCACTGTAAAAATAATCCGTCTACTATCACGAATGACGCTCATCATCAGCCTCCTGTAACCTGAGGAAGCAGCAGGAGTGTAAAGCATCTGTAAATTAGCAGCGTGACGCTCAGCAGGTGGATGTCGGGAGAAGGATGAGGAGGAGGAGGAGGAGGAGGAGGAGGAGGAGATGTGCAGCGTTTTCATGCGGCTTTCGGCTGTTCAGTCAAGCGGAGGATGAATCGTCCCACCAGCTGAGGCTCAGATGTCCAACAGCAGATTAAAGAGCTGCTCATGAAAATCTCATCACATGAGATCCCCCCGTGCAGCTGCAGCTACAAGCCAGTTAATAATTCATGTCATTCAGTGGCGCTCGCTCTCTGAACAATAACAACCACCAGAGCTTGTGTAGAGAGACGGGAGGCTCCTGCTCATGGATCTATGGCGGCGATACGACCCACAGCTCCTTCTTCACGGTTCTACTTCTACATTGACAACAATGGATTTAAAGGGCCAACATGAGACAGTGAAATGTACCAATGTTCCATTCTATGGTTGTAGAAGGAAAGAAAACCAACTTTCTTATACAAACTGCAGTGATGAGTGCAGAATATTAACTTATATGCACATATAAAATATCACCATATGCAACTGTTGGTATAATTGTTTTCCTTGCAGCAAAGAAAAATCATCTATTTCTATAATATAACTCAAACTTCACCCTAAAGTTCTCCATAAGACACTCGATATAACGATTAAGAGACAGATTGTATTAAGACTTGTTCACTCACCTTATTATTTACACGAACAATCTGATTCACATTCATTAATCATTTTGGTTTTGTCCACATTCAGTTCAAGTCTCACAGATTCCTCTGAACAACATTAGAAACACATTTTAGTTCCTCAGTCGTACTCTCGCTAAGGATGAGGCAGAACTATACATAATGGTGTCGTCTGCATAGACGTGAACATTGCAACACAGATCATTGATCTACATTGTAAATAAAACAGGACCCAGTATGGACCCCTGTGGGACACCATTTTGTATATTTATGTTGCATACTTGGACACAAGGGACATCCGGGCGTGCATTCGTTTTTTAAAGATCGTCTTTATTTCTCCGAAAGCGTAGAAATATTGGCGCATCGGCGCCGCCTTACAGCACACTGCCGGTTCTTCTGGTCTAGTCCAAAAGAAAGGACCGTCACGCTCTCCTCGCCTCCTACCCAAAGGACCCCTGAGCTGGCTGAAGTGCCTGTATGAGCTTCATAAGCAACCGAAGATGAACCTGCTAACATCATTGCAGATTAACATATACCAGTTAATAAACAAAACAACTAACAAACAATACAAATAATAAATAAATGAGAATACATGACATGTGGGGTGTCCATGCACAGTTGTCCAACATTAATGTGACACATGAAATAAGAGCACGAGTCAAAACAACCAAACAACTTCTGTTAAAAAACTACAAAAAATCTGAAAAACTGCAGTAAAAATAGAGTCTTATAATCAGAGAAGTGAATCAGTAAATGTCCTGGTTGGATTTTCAACCCGAGGCCCCAAAAGTGTCTCATGTTGACTTTGTGGGCACAGATTGATGAAGATCTGATCAACTGTAATGTAGTTTAGTGGATATACACCGAAACCAGCAGTGAATTAGTGCCGTGTGCATCACACAGAGCTCCATTAAAAACCCATCAGTGAGACTCAATGCTCACTCTCACTCAATCACAGGAACCGTTCCAACGGCCGTGAGTACTGACCGCCAATAGCCCGGAAAAGGGCCATTCCTTTGGGACTGCTTTGTGAATAAAGCTTCTTAGGAAACATATTTTAAGTCTGTTATGTCTGCGTTGGATGTAACATGGCTCTTTGTGTCTCTAATGAACAAAGTACTTGTTTTGTTTCAATGTCGAAAAAATCTTAAAATAGTGAAAATAGTCCCCAACAAATGCTCTGTTTCCTCCTGTGAGCAGCTGCTTCAGAACATTTTTAAAACATGAAACTATATATTTGTGTTTGTGTGACGGACTCAGACAGGAAGTCAGACAGCATTGACACACTAACAGGTTGTTGGTTCGAGTCTGCACATGAGATTTGCTGAAAATGAGAAGAAAAGTCTAAGAACTTCATTATTTTATGTGATGCTGTGCTCACATGCTCAGTGTTCTTCAATTAAATTGTGTTCAGTGTGAGATTACCACAACGAACCTGGAGCAGAGTGATCTCCCAGCAGAGGAAACTACACAAAGCACAGATGGTGGAGGAGCGGGGGGGTGAATATGAGCCCAGCAGCCCCAGAGCAGCTTAATCACATCCACATAGTGAGCAGTTAGCATGCTAAGCAGCTATGCGGTGTACTGACTCTACGGACTGTGACTGCGTTACTTTTTCTTTTTACTTTTCTTACAAACTGCAGATCCCTTTGTAAAGTACGTACAGAGGAGAAAAACCCAACGCTTCACGTGTTAAAGCTGCATTCTCTCTAATGTCCACCAGGGGGCGACTCCTCTGGTTGTATAGAAGTCTATAGAAAATGACTCTACTTCTCTCTTGATTTATTACCTCAGTAAACATTGTAAACATGAGTTTATGTCTCAATCTCTAGTTTCAAGTCTTCTTCAATACAGCATGATGTTCATTTAGTACATTATGGTCCATTTAGAGTCACACAGACCATAAAGCAGGGGATGCTTTAGGGCGGGGCTACGGTGATTGACAGGTCTCTACATTGCTCCTCCTCACTTCTGGCTCCAAATACCAAGATGGCAACGCTGAACACGTGGCTTTAAAACCACAGCCCACACACCAATGTGTGAGTTCATATGGGACATCCCACTTTGTCATAACATGGCCTACACCTTCAACGTTGACCCTCTTTGCTCACGTATCTGCAGCGCTAAGGATTGTGGGTAAGAATAGCTAGAAAAGCATGTTGGCTTGCATTCTGTAAGTACCAGTAAGAATATCACGATCCTTAACGATCTAAGTTGTATTTTGAATTCTGAATTCATGTAACGATTAAAACATTGACACGTATTTCTGGACTTTTGTAGGAAAACACTCAAACTTTTTTGTAAGATGTACGAACTGTTGTCTGAGGATACTTTGCTCGATGTGGTAGAACATCCTGGTATTTTCGGCATTCAGCATTTAACATACTATGTACTAAATATTTTTCTGGCACACTAAATAGACTGGTAATATGGGTATTATAGTATATTTATATATTAAAATAAGATTTCTTTAAAAACGAACCCGCTACACGTCCTTCCAGCACACCGACCTCCACACGCTCACTTCCAACAGCAGCACATGAAACACACCTGGACATTATTCAAACTATCCACTCGTCCATGTGTTTGTCGGGTCACTGGGAAAAACTCCAATCAGTGTCTGCTGCGGCAGAAATGCACTCGCTTCTGTTGTTTTATTGATGAGGTGAGACAGATCTGAACATAAAACACCAAATCACAGACTTTGTGTGTTCTATCTCAGGCAGCCACATCTTTTATTTCATAAAACAATCACTCTAGAGAACCCATCACATTCCACATACACAGAACTGACCCTGTTGGTGCGTTTAATGACGTCTGTAAATTTGACAGATCGCTGCTGCTGGTGTTATTTTCTCCAGTGGAGGAGGTTCAGGAGAAGAAATAAACTGCGTTCACTCATAATATTGGTGGACATCAGAATATCTCCATGCAGTACATTTAAGTCTCTATAAGCTGATTTCAATTATTTGATTTAATTAATTGCACAAAAAAAGAACATTTAACAAAATCAATCTTTATAAAACAGAATATGCAACGAGGGTTTATTGATAGTGTCCCTCCTTTTGATTAAAGCAATCAAATGAAAAAGCGATTACAATTTTGAATATCAATGAGTTTCAAAACATAAAGTCATTATCTTGTAAAAAATAAAAGTCAGCACATTGTAACTACACACTACAACTACACACTGTAACTACACACTGTAACTACACATTACAACTACACACTACAACTACACACTACAACTACACACTGTAACTACACATTACAACTACACACTACAACTACACACTGTAACTACACACTGTAACTACACATTACAACTACACACTACAACTACACACTACAACTACACACTACAACTACACACTACAACTACACACTACAACTACACACTGTAACTGCACATTACAACTACACACTACAACTACACACTGCAACTACACACTGTAACTACACATTACAACTACACACTACAACTACACACTGCAACTACACACTGTAACTACACATTACAACTACACACTACAACTACACACTGTAACTACACATTACAACTACACACTACAACTACACACTGTAACTACACATTACAACTACACACTACAACTACACACTGTAACTACACATTACAACTACACACTACAACTACACACTGTAACTACACATTACAACTACACACTGTAACTGCACACTGTAACTACACACTACAACTACACATTACAACTACACACTGTAACTACACATTACAACTACACACTACAACTACACACTGTAACTACACATTACAACTACACACTGTAACTGCACACTGTAACTACACATTACAACTACACACTACAACTACACACTGCAACTACACACTGTAACTACACATTACAACTACACACTACAACTACACACTGGAACTACACACTACAACTACACACTGTAACTGCACACTGTAACTACACATTACAACTACACACTGTAACTACACACTACAACTACACACTACAACTACACACTGTAACTACACATTACAACTACACACTGTAACTACACACTACAACTACACACTGTAACTACACACTGTAACTACACACTGTAACTACACATTACAACTACACACTGCAACTACACACTGTAACTACACACTGTAACTACACACTGTAACTACACACTGTAACTACACACTGTAACTATACATTACAACTACACACTACAACTACACACTGTAACTACACACTACAACTACACACTGTAACTATACATTACAACTAGACACTACAACTACACACTACAACTACACACTGTAACTATACATTACAACTAGACACTACAACTACACACTACAACTACACACTGTAACTATACATTACAACTACACACTACAACTACACACTGTAACTACACACTACAACTACACACTGTAACTATACATTACAACTAGACACTACAACTACACACTACAACTACACACTGTAACTACACATTACAACTACACACTACAACTACACACTGTAACTACACACTACAACTACACACTGTAACTACACACTGTAACTACACATTACAACTACACACTACAACTACACACTGTAACTACACACTACAACTACACACTGTAACTACACACTGTAACTACACATTACAACTACACACTACAACTACACACTGTAACTACACACTACAACTACACACTGTAACTACACACTGTAACTACACATTACAACTACACACTACAACTACACACTGTAACTACACACTACAACTACACACTGTAACTACACACTGTAACTACACATTACAACTACACACTGTAACTACACACTGTAACTACACATTACAACTACACATTACAACTACACATTACAACTACACATTACAACTACACATTACAACTACACATTACAACTACACACTGTAACTACACACTGTAACTACACATTACAACTACACACTGTAACTACACACTACAACTACACACTGTAACTGCACATTACAACTACACACTACAACTACACACTGTAACTATACACTGTAACTACACATTACAACTACACACTACAACTACACACTACAACTGCACACTGTAACTACACACTGTAACTACACACTACAACTGCACACTGTAACTACACACTGTAACTACACACTACAACTGCACACTGTAACTACACACTGTAACTACACACTGTAACTACACACTACAACTGCACACTGTAACTACACACTGTAACTACACACTGTAACTACACACTACAACTACACACTGTAACTACACACTGTAACTACACACTGTAACTACACACTACAACTACACACTGTAACTACACACTACAACTACACACTGTAACTACACATTACAACTACACACTACAACTACACACTACAACTACACACTGTAACTACACACTGTAACTATACACTGTAACTACACATTACAACTACACACTACAACTACACACTGTAACTACACACTGTAACTACACATTACAACTACACACTGTAACTACACACTGTAACTATACACTGTAACTACACATTACAACTACACACTACAACTACACACTGTAACTACACACTGTAACTACACACTACAACTACACACTGTAACTACACACTGTAACTACACATTACAACTACACACTACAACTACACACTACAACTACACACTGTAACTACACACTACAACTACACACTGTAACTACACATTACAACTACACACTGTAACTACACATTACAACTACACACTACAACTACACACTACAACTACACACTGTAACTACACACTACAACTACACACTGTAACTACACATTACAACTACACACTGTAACTACACACTGTAACTAAACACTACAACTACACACTGTAACTACACATTACAACTACACACTGTAACTACACACTGTAACTACACACTACAACTACACACTGTAACTACACATTACAACTACACACTGTAACTACACACTGTAACTACACACTGTAACTACACACTACAACTACACACTACAACTACACACTGGAACTAAACCTACAACTACACACTGCAACTACAACTACACACTGTAACTACACACTACAACTACACACTACAACTACACACTGTAACTACACACTACAACTACACACTACAACTACACACTGTAACTACACATTACAACTACACACTGTAACTACACACTGTAACTACACACTGTAACTACACACTACAACTACACACTACAACTACACACTGGAACTAAACCTACAACTACACACTACAACTACACACTGCAACTACACACTGCAACACACTGCAACTACAACTACACACTGCAACTACACACTGTAACTACACACTACAACTACACACTGCAACTACACACTGTAACTACACATTACAAATACACACTACAACTACACACTGCAACTACAAACTGTAACTACAGACTACAACTACACACTAACTACACACTACAACTACACACTGTAACTACACACTACAACTACACACTACAACTACACACTACAACTACACACTGTAACTACACATTACAACTACACACTACAACTACACACTACAACTACACACTGCAACTACACACTACAACTACACACTACAACTACACACTGTAACTACACATTACAACTACACACTACAACTACACACTGCAACTACACACTGTAACTACACATTACAACGACACACTACAACTACACACTACAACTACACACTGTAACTACACACTACAACTACACACTACAACTACACACTTGAACTACAAACTACAACTACACACTACAACTACACACTACAACTGCACACTTGAACTACAAACTACAACTACACACTGCAACGACAGACTACAACTACACACTGGAACTACACACTACAACTACACACTGGAACTACAAACTACAACTACACACTGCAACGACAGACTACAACTACACACTGGAACTACACACTACTACTACACACTGCAACTACAAACGACAACTACACACTGCAACTACACACTAGAACTAGACACTGCAACTAGACACTGGAACTACAGACTACAACTACACATTACAACTACACACTGCAACTACAGACCGCAACTACACACTGCAACGACAACTACACACTGGAACTACACACTGGAACTACACACCACAACTACACACTGGAACTACACACTACAACTACACACTGTAACTACAGACTACAACTACACATTACAACTACACACTGCAACTACAGACTACAACTACACATTACAACTACACACTGCAACTACAGACCGCAACTACACACTGCAACGACAACTACACACTGGAACTACACACTGGAACTACACACCACAACTACACACTGGAACTACACACTGGAACTACACACTGTAACTACACACTGCAACTACAACTACACACTACAACTACACACTGCAACTACACACTACAACTACACACTGCAACACACTGCAACTACACACTGCAACTGCACACTGGAACTAAAACGACAACTACACACTTGAACTACACACTGCAACTACACACTGGAACTACACACTGGAACTACACACTGCAACTACACACTACAACTACACACTGCAACACACCACAACTACACACTGGAACTACACACTACAACTACACACTGTAACTACAGACTACAACTACACATTACAACTACACACTGCAACTACAGACTACAACTACACATTACAACTACACACTGCAACTACAGACCGCAACTACACACTGCAACGACAACTACACACTGGAACTACACACTGGAACTACACACCACAACTACACACTGTAACTACACACTGTAACTACACACTGTAACTACACACTGCAACTACAACTACACACTACAACTACACACTGCAACCCACTGCAACTACACACTGCAACTGCACACTGGAACTAAAACGACAACTACACACTTGAACTACACACTGCAACTACACACTGGAACTACACACTGGAACTACACACTGCAACTACACACTACAACTACACACTGCAACACACTGCAACTACACACTGCAACTGCACACTGGAACTAAAACGACAACTACACACTTGAACTACACACTGCAACTACACACTGGAACTACACACTACAACTACACACTGCAACTACACACTGCAACTACACACTGCAACTACACACTACAACTACACACTGCGACTACACACTGCAACTACACACTGCAACTACACACTACAACTACACACTGCAACTACACACTGCAACTACACACTACAACTACACACTGCAACTACACACTGCAACTACACACTGCAACTACACACTACAACTACACACTGCGACTACACACTGCAACTACACACTGGAACTACACACTACAACTACACACTGCAACTACACACTGCAACTACACACTACAACTACACACTGCAACTACACACTGCAACTACACACTGGAACTACAAACTACAACTACACACTGCAACTACACACTGCAACTACACACACACGCAAACACTGGAATCAATATCGAAAAAATATCACCAAATACCACCAATACCAATATTCTCTTTCCTAGAGACCGTTAACACTAAAAAATAAGAGTAATAAAGAAACTCAGTGACATAAAATAATTATCGTGATGCACCTTTAATTATAACAATTGATTGCTGACATTTTATCAATCAAATAGAGACAAATATGAATTATTGATTTCCTCTAAATATCTCCTAACTGATCCCTAAAGCATTCATCATTGATTTATTTACTATTAGTAATGAACCATTTAGAAAGGACGTCTTCAATGTTATAATATCAGTCAAGAGATGTCCATCAACATCAGCTGGTCGCTGTAGGAAAGCTGAATGAATGAATGAGGTTTTGCTTATTACACTGACACCATAGATCCATTCAGAAACAGGATGCCTTTACATCCTCAGACACTAAGAGACAAAAGAATAAATAAAAAACAATCCTCAGACTTTCACGTCTCCAAAACATCATAAATCACAAATCATCACAAAGTAAATAAGGATTTTATTAAATTTAAAAACGTGAAATCATCTGTTCAGCAGAATGAATCAGAGACTCTGAAATCAGAAAATAACACTTTCTATGAATGTTTACTGATTTATTAAATATCACTGAGATAATATTAGATCTCAAAGCAGCAGTGAGGAGCGTCAAAGTGATTATAAAAATAAAGATCAATATCAGCTCCACAGCCTTGAAGTCCACGTGAGGATCTGACAGAAAGATGTTGAAATCATGATGAAATATCATCAAAATCCTCATAAATAAACATCTTTCTTCGGGGTTTTTACCTTGAAGAAGAAGAAGAAGAAGAAGAAGAAGCTCCGGAGTGAGAAAAGCATCAGAAAGTTTCCAGTTTCAGCTCAGACGGACTGAACTGAGATCAGCTCCATGCTGACGGACACACAGCTTCTTCATCATCCTCCTCCTCCTCCTCCTCCTCCTCTGGCTGCTGGAGAGCCTTTACAGCCTCCAGACGCCTCTCACGGCTTTATAGCGGGGGAAGCCTCTCACACACAGGAGGAGGAGGAGGAGGAGGAGGAGGAGGAGGAGGAGGAGGAGGAGGAGGAGGAGGAGGAGGGAGGAGAGAAGAGCGGGCTGCAGCACCTCCTGCAGGCCCAACACAGGAAGCACAGGTCGGGGAGGAGAGAAGGAGAACCAACCACATTTTCTGATAAGAAAGAAAACCACAAAATGTGTAATGTTATGTTCAAAGTTTAATATTGTGATGAATTCCTGTCATCCAGATTTAACGTCGTTATTTAAACCTCAGACGTCTTTTTATAGATTTCATATTTTAACAGTTTTGTAATAAAGAACATTTGTTTTTATCGGATTTATTAACTCTGAACTAATATTTGTCTGCTGACATTCTTAATTTCTTTACATTTTTTGATAAAGTGTATTGCCGTGTAGGTTTTCACATAAAATGCATTTGCTTTGGTGTTTTGGTGAATAACAATAAACACAAGAAGAAACAAATAAAAGCAAATACTGCAAACTAACTACTAAGAAATTATAATGAAAATATGTGAATAAATGTACGAATAGGTTTGTTTGTGTGTGTGTGTGTGTGTGTGTGTGGCACGTGTATGTATGAATAAATAGATATTGTTATTGTTATTATTTTTCATTTTTTGTGAACCCTCAGTTTAATTTCTTTAGCATTGGACCGGACTGTAAATATCCTAAACCTGCTGCATCTGCAAGAATAAATACATAAATAATCTTCTTTTATATTTATATATAAATATATAAATTGTTGTTGCTTGGAGCAGGTAGTGAGAAACCACAAAACTAAATAATAAAAACTCAAACTTACACAATACAATGAAAACAGACCCTTCCATCCCGGGATACCGGAAACACTTTTAATGTGAAAGTCATCACCGGAAGCTGACCGTCTTGTTCCGTGTGACTTGACAGAATAAAAGTAAACGCGGAAGTGAGACTGAAGTCAGTTTCGCAGCTTGAAAAACTCACAAAGCTACAAGTCGGAGTTTGAACTTTCGCAGCTGGAAACTTTATATTTTATTATTTTTATTATATTTCTGAGAACCGGAAGAAGAGCCCTGAACGGTGAGTTTGTTTCTGAAACATTCACCTTTTATTACTTTGTTGTATTTACTACTGTTTCCTCGCTTCCTGTCTTATCGGAAGGTTTTAGGCCGTTACAACCTGCAGAGTGAGCACGCGCCAGACTGCGTTCAAACATCTGTCACCTTATGTTTTCACGCAGTTTCTTCAGTGCAGCGACACTGTATCCGGTTTAAAGTACCTCCACATATACACAGACACCCGCTCTGCACTTCGGCATCACACACGCACACAGTCCCACCACTCGCGTGGGACTGACCTCTTCACAGCAGAAAGCTGTGTGTGAGTCGCTATGTGTGAGATATCTCTAAAGTAAACTGCGTTATGGTTTCAAAACATGCGCCGGATCTCCTGGACCAGACCTCGGCTTCCAGTGAACCCGTTAGTCACGCGCTGAGGTGCGTCTGGATGTGTCAATAAACACCATGTTATTGAATAAACTCAGTTTTTAATAGTTTGGTTTCGCTGTAAATGACAAACATGCGTTTCAGGCTCCAGCTGGTGACAGGTGAGCTCGAGGCTTTCAGTGTGTTTTATGAGCAGATTAAATATTATCTCATGTTTCATAACAACTCACCTGAACTCGACCTGTTTCACTTTCTCTCTCAGAGAAAACAAAGAACATTTATATTTAAATACACTTCTTCTTCTGACATGTTGGGCTCCACTTCAGCTTCAGTCTGTTGCATTGTCACTGCAAAAACCAGGTCACGTGTCATGTCATGATATTTAATAATAATAATTATATCATAGTCATAATTAAATGATAGTGTCTCAATGTGACTAGAAATATTTAAAATAAAATCACTTTATTATTTCAGAAAAGTGTTTCAGTCTGATGAATAAATAATGAATCATAATATATTAATAATATATACTCCTAGTATAAACTGTCTGTTTCATAATTAACTAAATATAATACTTTATAAATATGTTCTTTGTTTTTTGTGTGAAATTATGACTTTGTAACAGAACTAAAGTTCTCTGATAAATGTAATAAAGTATAAGTATGATGTGGCATGAAAAGAAAGTATTGCAGTAAAGTACAAGTACCTCATATTTGTACTTGAGTGCAGTACTTTGGTCACACGTGACGGTAAATGAGACCGTGGTGAGTTCGAGGGCCGTCTGGAGGCGTGTCCTCTGAAGTGATGCTCGGTGTGTAACGGTAGTTTTTGTGTTCAGCTCCATCATGCCCGAAGTTTACGCCTCGACGACGGCCCCCAACCCCAAAACCTCGTGGCTCATGTTGCCGACAGAGACCCTGGAGAAGGCCCGCTGTGCGATCAAAGTCATCCAAGTGGTGAGTTCAGGGACGCCTCGTGAGTTCTGGTACGACGTGTTACGGCTGAATATCAAGAGGGACGTTGATGAAGTCGATAATCGGTGATATGTGTGATTTAGTTTACAGTTGATTCTGTCGCCCCCTGTGGACTAAAGTGGTAGTGTCTCTGAGCACCAGACCTTTAGAACACCTCATGTTACTGCAGCAGGTCTGACAGTCTGACCCCCTCAGTCCTGGATCTGGTTCTCCCGTGCCTCCCTCCGGAGGAGGAGGAGGAGCTCCAGATCTGTCCCCGTTGGACCGGTCTCTGCTGGAGGATCTGGGTCTGTCCACGGTGGACCGGTCTCTGCTGGAGGACCTGGGTCTGTCCACGGTGGACCGGTCTCTGCTGGAGGACCTGGGTCTGTCCACGGTGGACCGGTCTCTGCTGGAGGACCTGGGTCTGTCCACGGTGGACCGGTCTCTGCTGGAGGACCTGGGTCTGTCCACGGTGGACCGGTCTCTGCTGGAGGATCTGGGTCTGTCTACGGTGGACCGGTCTCTGCTGGAGGATCTGGGTCTGTCTACGGTGGACCGGTCTCTGCTGGAGGATCTGGGTCTGTCTACGGTGGACCGGTCTCTGCTGGAGGATCTGGGTCTGTCTACGGTGGACCGGTCTCTGCTGGAGGATCTGGGTCTGTCCACGGTGGACCGGTCTCTGCTGGAGGACCTGGGTCTGTCCACGGTGGACCGGTCTCTGCTGGAGGATCTGGGTCTGTCCACGGTGGACCGGTCTCTGCTGGAGGACCTGGGTCTGTCCACGGTGGACCGGTCTCTGCTGGAGGACCTGGGTCTGTCCACGGTGGACCGGTCTCTGCTGGAGGACCTGGGTCTGTCCACGGTGGTCCTGTGCGTGCGTGACCTCTGGACCTTCCTCTTCAGAGTGGGAAGTGAAAGTTCTGCAGAGGAAGCTGTCGTTAGCAGATCTGAGCGCTGCTGACCCTCCGCTGTTGCAACAGTTAACAGATGTGTGTGTGTGGGGGGTCCTCATGTTAGTGACCGTTGGATAAAAAGAGGATGTGGAGGACAAACCTCTCCATGACACACACACACACACACGCACACACACACACGCACACACACACGCACACGCACACACACACACACACACACACACGCACACACACACGTTCTATTCTAAAACTCATGTCGTCTGATTTCTGAGGAAGTATTTTGGATCCTTTTACTGCAGTAAAAGTACTAATACCACACTGTATATATGTGTGTGTGTGTGTGTATATACAATGTGTGTATGTATATGTGTATGTATGTATGTATATATATATATATATATATATATATTAGTACTTCTACTGCAGGAAAATATCTGAATACTTCTTTTAACCTGAAAAGACACATTTTATATGTTCTAGAGATGAATAGTGTTTATTGTGACGAACCGTCTCTCTCGCTCAACAAGTGGCATTGTGGGAAATGTAGGATCCAGTGTTTTCTGGACGAAAAGTCAGATTTTGAAACATGAAATCAGAACAGCAGAGAGACGTTCAACCACAAACTGTTTCTGGAGGTTTTTACTCCCAGTCTCCTCTCTGAGGTCTTTATCTTCCTTTCAAAATAAAAGTCCTGCTCCTCTATGAAACAGAACCATGATGAGTAGAAGTAGAGAGAACTAGAACATGTCTTCAGTGCAGAACAACACAGTTATGTCATCAATCATTAAAAAGAAAGCTGAATTTCTTTTACAAAAATTGAAAGACTATAATCTAAAAATGCAACATTGTTCCAATGTTAGAATAACGGAGTCTCTACGAGGCTCTGCTCTGTTTGAGGCTCCGCTGATGTCGGACGTCTTCTTTTACTCTGGTTCAGGTCTCTGTCTGAAGGGAAACAAAGAGCAGCCGTGAGTCTGGTCCAAACCACCAGAGACGTTTATGTTTCAAAGTTTTCATCATCATAATAATAACAGACAAAAGATTTCTTTATTTAGTTTAAACTCTGTATTCTGCTTTCAGAGCATCAAACAGAAACTGATGATCCGGCTTAAAGAGACGACTGTTCCTTTAAGACTTAAAGAGACAGACCGATAACGCTAATAACAATAATAATAACAATAATAATGTTTATTCACAGACGAGGTCAGAAAACAAAGCAAACAGAAGACATGAACAATAACTAAAGCAGACGATACATAAGTCACAATACGACATTGTTACATTTGTAAATGATGTGAATATTGAGAACGTATATTTAGTGATTGAGTTTATTTATGATTTCTGCTTCTAGACAATAAAGTTACATTCAAGATGTTTTACAATAAAACCAATTATTATAAACTATTACCTTTTAATCAACAAAGTTTGTTATAAAACGTTGTTTATTAAAGAGTAGCGACTGTTTATTGATTCTGTATTCAAATAAAAATAGTCCTTCTCCTCTTCCTCCTTCCAGAAGATAAGAGTTTCATGGAACATAACTTTATTCATGATGTTCAATTATTTCAGCAGCTTCATTGTTTGTGAGAGCTGGATGTGGGCGGGGCTTCACTGGGTCGTACCATCACAGTGTGTGTGGGGGGGGGGGGGGGGCGAGGCTGCCATCCTCTTCCTGTTGACTCAGCAGTTCACTGCTGATGACACTCATACTGGTTCCATGTGTCGCATTCATAAATCAAGAGATGATCAAATACAAGCTATTATTAAGATATGACGCAGTTAAGAAGTTACAGATTCAATTAAATTCATCTGGAAATATTTTAACAAAATGAACCAAAACACTGATGGAGAGGATATCGCTCGATAATAATAATTAGAATATATAATTCAATCATTCCCTCAGCAGTCAGATCTATATGATTTACTATATATTAATATTAAAGTGTTTTATTCCAGAGACTCAGACGTTAAATCAACCTGTCGGCGCCCTCTGGTGGACAAACGTATCTATGACATCATGTTTACTCTATTGTAAATATAAAGTTATGGACTGATGTTTCCTCTCCTCACTAGCTCCTCTCCTTCATCCTAGAGGATATAAACTGATGTTTCCTCTCTCCTCACTAGCTCCTCTCCTTCATCCTAGAGGATATAAACTGATGTTTCCTCTCTCCTCACTAGCTCCTCTCCTTCATCCTAGAGGATATAAACTGATGTTTCCTCTCCTCACTAGCTCCTCTCCTTCATCCTAGAGGATATAAACTGATGTTTCCTCTCTCCTCACTAGCTCCTCTCCTTCATCCTAGAGGATATAAACTGATGTTTCCTCTCTCCTCACTAGTTCCTCTCCTTCATCCTAGAGGAGATATAAACTGATGTTTCCTCTCCTCACTAGCTCCTCTCCTTCATCCTAGAGGAGATATAAACTGATGTTTCCTCTCTCCTCACTAGTTCCTCTCCTTCATCCTAGAGGAGATATAAACTGATGTTTCCTCTCCTCACTAGCTCCTCTCCTTCATCCTAGAGGAGATATAAACTGATGTTTCCTCTCTCCTCACTAGTTCCTCTCCTTCATCCTAGAGGATATAAACTGATGTTTCCTCTCTCCTCACTAGTTCCTCTCCTTCATCCTAGAGGAGATATAAACTGATGTTTCCTCTCCTCACTAGCTCCTCTCCTTCATCCTAGAGGATATAAACTGATGTTTCCTCTCTCCTCACTAGCTCCTCTCCTTCATCCTAGAGGATATAAACTGATGTTTCCTCTCTCCTCACTAGTTCCTCTCCTTCATCCTAGAGGAGATATAAACTGATGTTTCCTCTCCTCACTAGCTCCTCTCCTTCATCCTAGAGGAGATATAAACTGATGTTTCCTCTCTCCTCACTAGCTCCTCTCCTTCATCCTAGAGGATATAAACTGATGTTTCCTCTCTCCTCACTAGCTCCTCTCCTTCATCCTAGAGGATATAAACTGATGTTTCCTCTCTCCTCACTAGCTCCTCTCCTTCATCCTAGAGGAGATATAAACTGATGTTTCCTCTCCTCACTAGCTCCTCTCCTTCATCCTAGAGGATATAAACTGATGTTTCCTCTCTCCTCACTAGCTCCTCTCCTTCATCCTAGAGGAGATATAAACTGATGTTTCCTCGCCTCACTAGCTCCTCTCCTTCATCCTAGAGGAGATATAAACTGATGTTTCCTCCTCACTAGCTCCTCTCCTTCATCCTAGAGGATATAAACTGATGTTTCCTCTCTCCTTCATCCTAGGGGAGATATAAACTGACGTTTCCTCTCTCCTCACTAGCTCCTCTCCTTCATCCTAGAGGATATAAACTGATGTTTCCTCTCCTCACTAGCTCCTCTCCTTCATCCTAGAGGATATAAACTGATGTTTCCTCTCTCCTCACTAGCTCCTCTCCTTCATCCTAGAGGATATAAACTGATGTTTCCTCTCTCCTCACTAGCTCCTCTCCTTCATCCTAGAGGAGATATAAACTGATGTTTCCTCTCCTCACTAGCTCCTCTCCTTCATCCTAGAGGATATAAACTGATGTTTCCTCTCTCCTCACTAGCTCCTCTCCTTCATCCTAGAGGAGATATAAACTGATGTTTCCTCCTCACTAGCTCCTCTCCTTCATCCTAGAGGATATAAACTGATGTTTCCTCTCTCCTTCATCCTAGGGGAGATATAAACTGATGTTTCCTCTCCTCACTAGCTCCTCTCCTTCATCCTAGAGGATATAAACTGATGTTTCCTCTCTCCTCACTAGCTCCTCTCCTTCATCCTAGAGGAGATAAACTGATGTTTCCTCTCTCCTCACTAGCTCCTCTCCTTCATCCTAGAGGAGATATAAACTGATGTTTCCTCTCTCCTCACTAGCTCCTCTCCTTCATCCTAGAGGATATAAACTGATGTTTCCTCTCTCCTCACTAGCTCCTCTCCTTCATCCTAGAGGATATAAACTGATGTTTCCTCTCTCCTCACTAGCTCCTCTCCTTCATCCTAGAGGAGATATAAACTGATGTTTCCTCTCTCCTCACTAGCTCCTCTCCTTCATCCTAGAGGAGATAAACTGATGTTTCCTCTCTCCTCACTAGCTCCTCTCCTTCATCCTAGAGGATATAAACTGATGTTTCCTCTCCTCACTAGCTCCTCTCCTTCATCCTAGAGGATATAAACTGATGTTTCCTCTCCTCACTAGCTCCTCTCCTTCATCCTAGAGGAGATAAACTGATGTTTCCTCTCTCCTCACTAGCTCCTCTACTTCATCCTATAGGAGATATAAACTGATGTTTCCTCTCTCCTCACTAGCTCCTCTACTTCATCCTATAGGAGATATAAACTGATGTTTCCTCTCTCCTCACTAGTTCCTCTACTTCATCCTAGAGGAGATATAAACTGATGTTTCCTCTCTCCTCACTAGCTCCTCTCCTTCATCCTAGAGGAGATATAAACTGACGTTTCCTCTCTCCTCACTAGCTCCTCTCCTTCATCCTAGGGGAGATATAAACTGACGTTTCCTCTCTCCTCACTAGCTCCTCTCCTTCATCCTAGAGGAGATATAAACTGATGTTTCCTCTCTCCTTCATCCTAGGGGAGATATAAACTGACGTTTCCTCTCTCCTCACTAGCTCCTCTCCTTCGTGGCCTTCATCCTAGAGGAGATGGTGATCAGCTGTAGCAGCTGCTCTGCTCTCTACTTCTTTGAGTTCGTGAGCTGCTCGGCCTTCCTCTTCACTCTGCTGCTCGTCATCCTCCTCTACACCAGCCTCAACACACGAGTGGGCATCAGCTGCTGGCCCAATCTGGTAAGACCTCACTCCATCACCATGTAGCAGTTTAATCATTCTTATTACTACAAGTAGTCATAACTTTAAAGGAGATTTAAATGTAGTTCATATTCATAAAAACATGAGAAAATGAGCGTATGTATCTTTCAGGACCTTCTACTCTCTAAGGCCGTCTTTACCGTAATAACTAACTTAAGAGCAACTAAATTCAGTCTTTACCGTAATAACACTAGTTTGGTAGCAACTAAATTGTCTTTACTGTAATAACTATCACCATGTGAGTTTAAATAATAATAATAATAATTATTATTATTATTATTATAAGTACAGGGGTCATGTTCAGAGAATACATTTTGAATTTATGGAATTAAAGTCACAATTTCATGAGAAAAACATCTTTATTTACAAGAAAAACTCACAATTTTGCGATACTGTGAAGTCATAACTCAAATGGTTTAAGTTTAGTTCATATTCATAAAACACTGAACGCTCCAGTGAAATGTGAACACGATCATTCAGAGTGACGTCGTGAGGAAACTTTCAAACATGATGAATCTTTAAGTCTCAGGTCGGACAGAACTGACTTCATCATCATGTGCTCATCGTTCTCCGATCACTTTAAATAAAGGACATCGTGACCGTTCACAGCTCTGTGCTTCAACAGAGAACACTCGACTTCATTCACGCTGACGGAACCTAAAACAGAGCGATGAGCTCATTATGAACTGATCTCAGAGTAACATTTCATGTCCACAAAACGACTGATCAGATTTGTTGCTCTACCTGACTTTTATTTTGGAAGCTGCTTCCTGTGTGTCTGCAGTCTGTCCTTCTTCTCACATAATATTTAAAAACTGTATTTATCTAAAGAACAAACCGAGAAATAAACTAATCAGGACGGTGCAAAGAGCCAAATGTGCGTTTTTAAAATCAAAATAAACAAATTTAACAAGAAGGTGTCATTCAAAACAGTATTTATAGGCTCATAGAAATGTACAAATACTTCTGTGATTATTGAACTCATTTGAAGATCGTTTCCTGCGAAGACGGAACTTTATTTTGAAAAGACCATATCAACGCAACAAGCGGAAGTGTTGAGTTAATAGATATTAACTTTGTTTCATGTCATGTGACATGTTTAGGTACAGACATTGAAATGGTGGTAATGTTTCTGGTTCGAGTTTATATTTGACACTTTGTTTCAAAATAAAAGCCCTCTCGCATCTTTCTATGGACAGGGCTTTTATTCTGAAATATTTGCCGGGCAGCGTGATCGGCACTTGAGTCAAAAAGTGAAACTGACCTTTTTCGGTGGATGTTCTTCATGACCACGTCAGCTAGAAGTCCAAAAGCTCAGGAAGTCTTCTTAGAGACGTCTGGTTCTGTCACGAAAAAAACCGTATTATTATTCATTGTCATTGTTCTTATTGTTATGAGGAAATAGTGACGGACAGCTTGTTGTTTCTGCTTCATGCTTAAGTGGGATATAAAATAGAATAACTGACCGTGAACCAGTTTTTGGACAGTTTCCTTCGTGGAGGCAGCGTCCCTCTTTCTGAATTTCAAAATAAAAGTCCTTCCAGTGCAAAGCAGCAGCAGCAGCAGTTGTTGGGGGGGGGGGGGGGGGGGGGTTACGGGAGGATGTCTCTGAAGCGAGGAGAGGACTTCCACACGCCGGCGTGTCCGCCATGACAGCTCCACTTCACCCTCACCTGAGCTCCCGAGTGGAGGAGCTGCTTGTCCGTGATTGGCTGCCCGCAAGACTGACACCTCCTGAACAGCTCCATCAGGCTGCGGCCGTAGACTACGGCGCAGTCTTCGTTTGCGTCTTCGTCGGACGACGTAGTC
The DNA here is from genome assembly GCF_949748355.1 of Melanostigma gelatinosum. Lineage (NCBI taxonomy): Eukaryota > Metazoa > Chordata > Actinopteri > Perciformes > Zoarcidae > Melanostigma > Melanostigma gelatinosum. Next base: position 1,266,233 of record NC_136642.1, on the reverse strand, counting down.
TCGTTGAACTCGTGGTCCCGAGGGTCGACGGACACCACGATGCAGAAGCTTTCGTCCGCCGCCGGAGGCGACTGGGAGGAGCTTCCTGCGGCGCCGACGCTCGTCTGTCGACAACGTGATCATAAGTTATGAGTCACGCAACAATATCGAAGACCGCTCATCTTAAATTTAAAGAGACTGATGTCGATTAGTGGCGTTACGGATCAGCACTGATCGATGTTTATCGTTAACCATCACGGTGTAAATAAAGTTTTAATGATGATCGTTCTCCAATATTCATATGAATAAAATAATAAATATATTAAGCATTAAAACTAGGAATGCATACATTTGTAATCATTGCAATTAGCAAACCTACTGAAAGTTGTTTGGCAGTTGACTTTACTTAAATATTTGAGTTCATTATTTGAGTATTTTTAGTGTCGTTTTGGCCCTTTTTGAGTCACTAATACTACTTAATTAATTATTATTTAGTAAACCGAGAACTAAGGATAGCTTGACTTAATAAACCACATTATTTCTTCGCTATAAATATTTGGATATGTTTCAATATTGTATCTATTTTTTTACCTCCGTTCTGGTTCTCTTCGGATCCGGCGGTGACGCCTCATTCCCGGCCGGCTCACCGTGCTCTCTCCCCGGGAACACCGACGGCACCGCGCCGCTCTTCAGCACCGGTTTGGGCGCGACGTTCAGGATCTTGGCCCGGAAGTCCTGCTCGTAGTCGTCGGATGTGAAGTGCAGGCTGCACACCCGCACTCCTCCGTACCGGGACACCGGCGTGTCCTCGTCGAACCGCGGGTTCCGGATCGCTTTGAGCCACGTGCGGCAGCGCTGCGGGTCTCTCGTCGGTAAACCGTGGAAAACGACCCCCATAGACTTCGCCTCATCGTAGCCTTTACACCCGGGAACACAGCACCGCCACGGCATCGTGGAATATAAACATATATATGTTATATTGCGACTGTAGCAGCTAAATATGTTGTTTTACATTTAAAGAAAATAATGCGTCGTAAAGGCAGGATGCTACTTCCGGGGTTCTTCTTCTACCAATATATTTCCGGTAGATTACGCGCGGTGAGGTGTAATGCTGCCCCTACAGGCAATACGCGGCGTTACGCTTAATCTGTTTAGGTACAGGACAGCAAAGCTGGAAGAAGTACTCTCATCTTTTACTTCAGTAAAAGTACTAATACCACAGTAAAGAAATACTCTGTTACTAGCAAAACATACTCCGTTACAAGTAAAAGTCCTTCATTCAAAATCGTATTCTGCTAAAAGTATAAAAGTATTAACATCAAATATACTTAAAGTACCGAAAGTAAAAAGTATTCATTATGCAGAATATTATATATAAATTATATAAATGGAATGTTATTACTTTAATGTTGGTAAAGAAGGAGCTTATTTGAATGACTTTATATACTGCTGGTAGTCTAATCTATAATAATACATCATTATGTATTACTTGATTATATTTAGTTTTTAATAATCTGAGTCTACAGAGTAACTATTAAATAAAGATATCAAATAAATGTAGTGGAGTAGAAATTAGCAAAAAAGTGAAAATACTAATGTAAAGTACAATTACATCAAAGTACTTGAGTTAATGTACTTATATATGAAACCACAAAGCTTCATCTTCTTCTTCTGCAGGACTTTGTGTACACCGCCGTCATCGCGGTGGTGTTCCTCCTCTCCTCGATCATCTTCACCTCCAGCAACAGCGACACACCTTTAGAGAGAAGTGCTGTGGTGAGGAAACATCCACACCTCTCCTACATCCTCCTTTCCTCTCCTACCTCCTTCTTTTCTTTGTTGCCTCCTACTTTACTTTACTACCTCCTTCTTTCCTCCTTTACTTCTTTCATTTCCTACCTCCTTTTTCTTCTTTTCCTCCTTTTTGCCTTTCCTACATCCTCCTTTCCTTTTCTACCTCCCTATTTCCTTTCCCGTAACTCCTCTTTTTCTACTCCTTTCCTTCCCTACCTTCCTCTTTAATTTCCTAACTACTCCTTTCCTTCCCTACCTTCCTCTCCTCTCCTTACCTCCTCCATACTGAACTTCCTCTCAGCTGTGTTTTTAAACCCTGGTTTCGTCCTGCAGGCGTTTGGTTTCTTGGCGTCCTTGATGTTCGTCTTGGACCTGGTCTTGTTCGTGAAGAGCGCCGGGTTTCCGTTCCAGAGAGACGTGAAGCCTGAGTCCAGTAACGGCGGCGCCGCGGCCGAGCCGGAGACGGCGAAACTCAACACGCCGGCCAGCGCGACCGATTGAGTCCGATCCTAAAAATCCACAGGAGTGCGTTCGTTACGCAGATCATTTTTTACGCACTGTCCCTTTAACGCGTCGTCAGGAGGCGGAGCCTCAGCGACCTGGCAACCATTTAAAAAAGTCCCTTTTTAAAAAGTCCTTTTAAAAAAAAGAAAATCCTGTTTATCAGCGTCGCTCTGTGCTGAGGTCATCAATGCAATCAATCAATCAGGAACCAATCACAGGGCAGAGCAGTTTGTTCTTAAAGAAACAGTACGCGGCTCTTTAAGAACAGAGACACTAAAACCACAGAAGCACTAACGATTCTGCTGTAAAGTTTATGTTTTAATCAACTCAAGGAACCAGATCAATTTATGGATTCATTGTTTTATCCGTGTTGCTTTTCCTTTTTTTTATTAAATATTGTGAAATTTATAAACGCATTTTAACAAAATAAATCAAATTACGTGCCAAATTATTAATTCAGTCAAAATGAATATTTGGTATAAATACGTCAGATGGGTAACTAAATATGATTGTGACACAAAATTAAAGTTCCTTAAAACACCAAAAGTCTTTAAAAAATCCCAGAAATCTCTGTTTCTTATTGTCTCCTAATTATTTACGTTTTTCCGTTTGGACCCTGAACGCCTCATGAAATTTAGACCGATTTGTGCCAAAATGAAAAAACGTTTTTATAATAATTTTATAGTTACTACAAGTCTATATTATATTATGTTATTATGATGTTTGTTGTTGTCACAATAATCCATTTTATTCCAGATTATTTTTTATTTCTACTACAACCAGCAGATGAGACGTTTTAACTTCTCTGAGCTCGATCAATGGGGAGGTTTTTGGTTTTTTTCTGCTGTTCAGCTCAAAGTTTTCTAACATTTTTAATTTCCAGCAGAAAGAGATTCATTGAAGTCTTAAAAGAGGATCAAGTTTCGGCTCAAAAGCACCTTTAAAACGTGTATTAGTTCTTTGTTGAGTGACAGCTTTCAGAGACCAATCACATTCCTTCCTGTGGATCTCTGACCCGGTCGTGTTTCTTATTTCCTGTTTAGTTTATTCCTAAAAGACGAGTTGTTTGTTTTTGAGATTCTTCTATCGGATCGTTTTCACAATCAAAGTTTTTGTGTTTTTTGTTTTAAAGGTTTTAATCGTCTTAATCACGTTTGTGTTTTTAATTGATGATGTCGTTTTTGTCACATTTTTATTACATTCTGAACATAAAAATATGGAGAAATGATCCCGTCTGATTTATTTATTTTAAATTCATTTTAAAAATGTAGTTGTTTGAGTTTTCTGTTGTTGGTGTGACGTTGAATGGACGTTTTTGTGAATAATTTAAAGGAAACTCAAAACACACCGATAACTGAGTTGACTGAGTTCGTAACTGAGAAGCAAAGTGAATTAACACATCACACGTTTTTACAAGTCATCAACATTATGGGAACGCATGTCACAGGGAAACATCTTTGTTGAACCAGAAACAGTCGATGTCTCTCGTCACACCGGACTCCGTTGACAAAAACGTCCTTTTCAAACACTCACAAACCGCTGTTTGTCTCTTCATCAACCAAAGCAGAGATGATCTGAAGCGCTTTGGTTGCGTTTGATTTGGTTTCTGTCCAGTTTGAAAGCTGTTGTTTTTACGACTTGTTAAAATGAGTTTCTGTCAACGGAGTCCGGTGTTCACAAAGTGATCGATGCAGTGACATAAAGAAGCACAAAGACCACGAGCTGTTCAATGTGACATAACGACCAGATTTAAAGTCATGATTTTGAAACATCAATATTTGTTTTTGGTTTCTCAGAAGGTGGAAAAAAAACGTCGACACCAGCTGATAGACTCACTGCTGTACTCTACATCCTCCTCTCCTATATCCTCGTCTCCTCTCCTACCTCCTCCTGTCCTCTCCTACATCCTCCTCTCCTACATCCTCCTCTCCTACATCCTCCTCTCCTACCTCCTCCTGTCCTCTCCTACCTCCTCCTGTCCTCTCCTACATCCTGCTGTACTCTCCTACCTCCTCCTGTCCTCTCCTACATCCTCCTCTCCTACATCCTCCTCTTCTACCTCCTCCTGTCCTCTCCTACATCCTCCTCTCCTCTCCTACATCCTCCTCTCCTACATCCTCCTTTCCTTCTCTCCCTCCCCATTTCCTTTCCTGTTACTCCTTTTTCTTCTCTACCTTCCTCTTTCCTTTCCTAACTCCTCCTTTCATCCCTTACACTTCCTCATTTCCTCCTCCCTTCCCCTTTAAATAATCTGTAAAACATAAATCAATCACAGATTGTATTCCAGTGACTTTAATAAAAGAGGGAACAGCACTTTCATACGATCACACAGTTTATTAATAACTGTATATATATACATATATATATATATACATATATATACATATATATATATGTATATATATATATATGTATATATGTATATATACATATATGTATGTACATATATGTATATGTACATATATGTATATGTGTATATGTATATATATACATATATATACATATATGTATATATATGTATATATATATATATATATATATACATATATATATATATGTATACATATATATATATATACATATATATATATATATATATATATATATACATATATATATATATGTATATATATATATATATATGTATATGAGTATTCTGTTATATTCATGTTCATATGCACAGATATGAACATGAATACAAATGTTAAAAAGGTATGTTTCCATGTTTAAAGTTAAGACTCCATGTCTTGATGGCTGCACCATTTCATCAGATATTATAATCTTATAAACTTCTTCAAGAACTGAAACTAATGACCGAGTAGACGGTTAAATGCAATATTGTGACACGAGCTGCATACATGTACACGCAGACTCAATATATGTTCGACGACCTGTCAATCATCTCGACTACAGAGAGCTTGTCCCTGATCGATGTGAGAGCAGATGTGTTACAGATGTTCCTGTCAGACGGTCCGGCCTCGGTTCCTCTGGACGTCACGGCTCCTCCGTAACGTCTGGAGGCTGAAACAGGAAGCAGAGTTCAAAGAGTCCACAGATGAAGACCAGGCAGACGGTAGAAAGCTCTCACACCAAACACGTCAACCCTCTGAACCACAAAGAGGTTTTAGGATGTTACATGTTTCTCTCTGTGGTCTCTATGTTCCCTTCAAAATAAAAGTCCTGCTCCATGAAACAGAACCATGATGACTAGAAGTAGAGAGAACTAGAACATGTCTTCAGTGCAGAACAACAGTTATGATGTCATCAGTCATGAAACATTTTTCCACTCCCCTCCTCCCTCCCCTCCCCTCTACCCTCCCCCTCCCCTCCCCTCCTCTCTGCCCTCCTCTCTCCTCTCTCCTCTCTCTCCTCTCCTCCTCCCCTCCTCTCTGCCCTCATCTCTCCTCTCTCCTCTCTCTCCTCTCCTCCTCCCCTCCTCTCTCCTCTCCTCCCCTCCTCCCCTCCGCTCCCCTCCCCCTCCTCGCTTCTCTCCCCTCCTCTCTTCTCTCCCCTCCTCTCTCTCCTCTCCTCTCTCTCCTCTCCTCTCTCCTCTCTCCTCTCTCCTCTCTCCTCTGTCCTGCCCTCCTCTCTCCACTCCTCTCTCCTCTCCCGCCCTCCTCTCTCTTCTCCCCTCTCTCCCCTCCCCTCCTCTCTCCTCTCTCCTCCTCTCTCCTCTCTCCACTCCTCTCTCCTCTCCCGCCCTCCTCTCTCTTCTCCCCTCTCTCCCCTCCCCTCCTCTCTCCACTCCTCTCTCCCCCCTCCTCCCTCTCTCCTCTCTCCACTCCTCTCTCCTCTCCCGCCCTCCTCTCTCTTCTCCCCTCTCTCCCCTCCCCTCCTCTCTCCTCTCTCCACTCCTCTCTCCCCCCTCCTCCCTCTCTCCTCTCTCCTCTCTCCTCTCTCTTCTCTCCTCCCCTCCCCTCCTCTCTCCACTCCTCTCTCCTCTCTCTTCTCTCCTCCCCTCCTCCCCTCTCTCCCCTTAAATGACAGCATGTGTCATATGATGTCATATCTTCAGTGTTAGAATCTTCATTCGGGCCAAAAGACAGCAGTCTACTTCAGTCAACAACTTTAAATTGTGTGTCATTCACTGTGTGTACATATTGTTCTTATTTATAGAGGGGAAGTTGGAGATGAGCTGTAATTTCTCACAAAGTGTAATTTTAAAAAAAAAAGCGGAAAGAACAACGATGACACGAAAGAGGAAATTACGACATTGTTGGTTTCATCAGTTTTAAACAGAAATGTTCCCGTCAGTGTCGTCCCCTCTGAGAGAAGCAGCTTCCTGTTTCTTCATGTACTCTGAACACATTGTTCATTTGTGATTTAGATCTGTTGTTTCTAAATCTCCACCTTTTAACAGCTTCCTTCATCAGAGGAACGGACATTCAAACAGGAACATTTGTTTTTAGGTAAAGAGGTGAAAGAAACAATCTGCTCTCCATCAGCAAGTTTAAACAGGAAGTGATGGAAGGCAGAGACGCTCCATGAAGATATGAAGGTTAAATATTAAAGTATATTAATCATTTAACAAAAATGATGTTCGTCAGTGACTCACCTGCTCTGCTTTCTTGCAAACACACGTCCTATGAAGACAGATGTAAAAGTAGTTGAAGAGCAAAATAAAATGATATTTAGAATGTATTGATTACAGTTTTTTATAATTAAGAGGAAGCTAAATTTTCATTGAGGAAATATCAGAAAGTTCCCTTTCATCTCAGCTGGCTGTGTTTGATTGACAGCAGTCGGCAAGCTTCTAGAGCACTGATGGGAACGTCGGTGGTATCGAGAGAGTGACGGTGTTACGACGTCGGGAACGAGAGAGTGACGGTGTTACGACGTAGGGAACGAGAGAGTGACGGTGTTACGACGTAGGGAACGAGAGAGTGACGGTGTTACGGCGTCGGGAACGAGAGAGTGACGGTGTTACGACGTAGGGAACGAGAGAGTGACGGTGTTACGGCGTCGGGAACGAGAGAGTGACGGTGTTACGACGTCGGGAACGAGAGAGTGACGGTGTTACGGCGTCGGGAACGAGAGAGTGACGGTGTTACGACGTCGGGAACTAGAGAGTGAGGGTGTTACGACGTCGGGAACGAGAGAGTGACGGTGTTACGACGTCGGGAACGAGAGAGTGACGGTGTTACGACGTCGGGAACGAGAGAGTGACGGTGTTACGGCGTCGGGAACGAGAGAGTGACGGTGTTACGACGTCGGGAACTAGAGAGTGAGGGTGTTACGACGTCGGGAACTAGAGAGTGAGGGTGTTACGACGTAGGGAACGAGAAAGTGACGGTGTTACGACGTCGGGAACGAGAGAGTGACGGTGTTACGCATCGGGAACGAGAGAGTGACGGTGTTACGACGTCGGGAACGAGAGAGTGAGGGTGTTACGACGTAGGGAATTAGAGAGTGACGGTGTTATGACGTAGGAAACGAGAGAGTGACGGTGTAACTACGTCGGGAACGAGAGAGTGACGGTGTTACGCGTCGGAACGAGAGAGTGACGGTGTTACGACCTAGGGAACGAGAGAGTGAGGGTGTTACGACGTAGGGAACGAGAGAGTGACGGTGTTACGACGTCGGGAACGATAGAGTGAGGGTGTTACGATGTAGGAAACGAGAGAGTGACGGTGTTACGACGTCGGGAACGATAGAGTGAGGGTGTTACGACGTAGGGAACGAGAGAGTGACGGTGTTACGACATAGGGAACGAGAGAGTGACGGTGTTACGACGTAGGGAACGAGAGAGTGACGGTGTTACGACATAGGGAACGAGAGAGTGACGGTGTTACGACGTCGGGAACGATAGAGTGAGGGTGTTACGATGTAGGAAACGAGAGAGTGACGGTGTTACGACGTCAGGAACGATAGAGTGAGGGTGTTACGACGTAGGGAACGAGAGAGTGACGGTGTTACGACGTCGGGAACGATAGAGTGACGGTGTTACGACGTAGGAAACGAGAGAGTGACGGTGTTACGACCTAGGGAACGAGAGAGTGACGGTGTTACGACGTCGGGAACGATAGAGTGACGGTGTTACGACGTAGGAAACGAGAGAGTGACGGTGTTACGACCTAGGGAACGATAGAGTGACGGTGTTACGACCTAGGGAACGAGAGAGTGACGGTGTTACGACGTAGGGAACGAGAGAGTGACGGCGTTACGATGTAGGGAACGAGAGAGTGACGGTGTTTTGACGTAGAGAATGAGAGAGTGGCGGTGTTTTGATGTAGAGAATGAGAGAGTGGCGGTGTTACGACGTAGGGAACGAGAGAGTGACGGTGTTACGGCGTCGGGAACGATAGAGTGACGGTGTTACGATGTAGGGAACGAGAGAGTGACGGTGTTACGGCGTCGGGAACGAGAGAGTGACGGTGTTACGACGTAGGAAACGAGAGAGTGACGGTGTTACGACCTAGGGAACGAGAGAGTGACGGTGTTACGACGTAGGGAATGAGAGAGTGACGGTGTTTTGACATAGGGAACGAGAGAGTGACGGTGTTTTGACGTAGGGAACGAGAGAGTGACGGTGTTTTGACGTAGAGAATGAGAGAGTGGCGGTGTTTTGACGTAGGGAACGAGAGAGTGACGGTGTTTTGAAATAGGGAACGAGAGAGTGACGGTGTTTTGACGTAGAGAATGAGAGAGTGGCGGTGTTACGACGTAGGGAACGAGAGAGTGACGGTGTTTTGACGTAGGGAATGAGAGAGTGACGGTGTTTTGACGTAGGGAACGAGAGAGTGACGGTGTTTTGAAATAGGGAACGAGAGAGTGACGGTGTTTTGACGTAGAGAATGAGAGAGTGGCGGTGTTACGACGTAGGGAACGAGAGAGTGACGGTGTTTTGACGTAGAGAATGAGAGAGTGGCGGTGTTACGACGTAGGGAACGAGAGAGTGACGGTGTTTTGACGTGGGGAACTAGAGGCTGTATTCGTCTTTGTAGGTAAAGTTACCTTCTGATGACCATGGATGCCACTATGATGATGAGCACAGTGTGCAGACTGAAGAGAACCAGTCGGACAGCCAGCAGTGTGTCAACACTTCCTGTCAAACAGAAATAGGAAGTAAGCGGTTGGACTGTAGATGATGAACATCAAGAAGATACAATAATTTCATACAAGTCCTCTGAATCATAGTTTCGTTTCAACCTCGTGAACTAAACTCGTGACGAAGTATTAAATAAAGACCATTCATGGAGGGTTAGAGTGGAAGGATCCAACAAACACATAATTATTATTTCTTATGAAATAACTGCATAATGTTTACATGTTTACCAATGAATAATAGAGACGTCACCATATAGATTTTTATTATCATGATTATTGTCGGAGTAATTATCCCGGTTTACTGTTTTCATGATTATTAAACAGAATATTTCTAGAAGGTCTATTTTTTGTATCATCATCAACTGTATCCATTCATGTTCTCATAGTAATCTAGAGTGGTTAAAATATTAAAAACATACATTTCAAATTAACCACATTAAACCACAGAGAAACAAACCAGGTACTCTGTTCTCTACCTGTTCATGTACTCTGTTCTCTACCTGTTCAGGTACTCTGTTCTCTACCTGTTCAGGTACTCTGTTCTCTACCTGTGTGGGTACTCTGTTCTCTACCTGTTCAGGTACTCTGTTCTCTACCTGTTCAGGTACTCTGTTCTCTACCTGTTCAGGTACTCTGTTCTCTACCTGTTCAGGTGCTCTGTTCTCCACCTGTTCAGGTACTCTGTTCTCTACCTGTTCAGGTACTCTGTTCTCTACCTGTTCAGGTACTCTGTTCTCCACCTGTGTGGGTACTCTGTTCTCTACCTGTTCAGGTACTCTGTTCTCTACCTGTTCAGGTACTCTGTTCTCAACCTGTTCAGGTACTCTGTTCTCTACCTGTTCAGGTACTCTGTTCTCTACCTGTTCAGGTACTCTGTTCTCCACCTGTGTGGGTACTCTGTTCTCTACCTGTTCAGGTACTCTGTTCTCTACCTGTGTGGGTACTCTGTTCTCTACCTGTTCAGGTACTCTGTTCTCTACCTGTGTGGGTACTCTGTTCTCTACCTGTTCAGGTACTCTGTTCTCTACCTGTTCAGGTACTCTGTTCTCTACCTGTTCGGGTACTCTGTTCTCTACCTGTGTGGGTACTCTGTTCTCTACCTGTTCGGGTACTCTGTTGTCTACCTGTTCAGGTACTCTGTTCTCTACCTGTTCAGGTACTCTGTTCTCTACCTGTTCAGGTACTCTGTTCTCTACCTGTGTGGGTACTCTGTTCTCTACCTGTTCAGGTACTCTGTTCTCTACCTGTGTGGGTACTCTGTTCTCTACCTGTTCAGGTACTCTGTTCTCTACCTGTGTGGGTACTCTGTTCTCTACCTGTTCAGGTACTCTGTTCACTACCTGTTCAGGTACTCTGTTCTCTACCTGTTCAGGTACTCTGTTCTCTACCTGTTCAGGTACTCTGTTCTCTACCTGTTCAGGTACTCTGTTCTCTACCTGTTCAGGTACTCTGTTCTCTACCTGTTCAGGTACTCTGTTCACTACCTGTGTGGGGATTCTGTTCTTCCTCTCCAGCCTCCACATTCAGACTGAACGGATGGGAGAGTGTGCCGACGGTGTTCTTCAGATCACAGGTGTAGTTCCCAGAATCCTCTGCTTTCAGAGGGCCGAGGTGGAGGGAGGGGCCAGTGTAGGGGAGGGCGTGGCCATCTCTGAACCAGGTGACCTCCAGTTGGTGGAAGGTGCACTCTGTAGTGCAGGTCAGTGTGACGGCTTCACCTTTCTCAAGCTTTCCGTCTCTGGAGCTCAGTATCTTCATTTGAGTCACATCTGAATGATCGAAAGCAGTATTATTCATTAATTGTTTGTTTTTCTCACAATATTATCAAAAAGAACCGATAAGAGTATCTAGAAACTAGAAAATGCATTTCCTGCTGAAAATGCGTTGGAATGCTGAAATTTGAAATTAATTGCAAAAACATTGCTGAAAATAGATATCCAATTTAAAAAAAAATTCAAAAAGCTAATTCAAAAAGTTTAAAGATTACAAATATGAAAAGTCATATCACACCTCTCCTGAAAGAGCTGAACATTTTGATATTCGAACGGTTTCTGTGGCTTAAAAAACTTCATCAGTGGTGATATTTGTAGGAGTAGAAGTTGTAGTAGAAGTATTATTAGTAGAAGTATAACCCATAACCGTAGCTCCTATTGCTCCGATATTAATAATTGAGGGGAAGAATGAGTTGAAGAACAGATCCTGTAAAAATTGTGTCTGTAGTGTAACAAATGTGGCTTAACTGGCGATCTAGAAATGGGGTACCGTGTTCTGTGGAATGCAAAATTTAACATTGGTCTCTATGGAGCAGAAAGTTGGTTTTCCTCTCAATTAACGGCTTCCGTGTCAAATGTGGAAATCTGTGGAATTTTTTCTACGACAAGGACAATATTAGCTACTTATACATCCAGAAATTATGCATGAAGAGTGAAGATTGTGGACACAGTGGCAAAATACAAATGTTTTTTCCACAAGAATCTCAAGCTGCTCTTCACTCTAGCGGTGACATCACGCACTCTAAGCTGCGCAATACACACCCATTATAAAGTCAGAAAAGGGCTGAAAAATCATAAAAGTTAAATTGCTGCAGTTCAAAAAGTTTAAAAGATATCAAAAAGCTGAAAGTATGAGGAAGTTGAAGGATTTGAAAGTTGAAGAAGTTTAAGAGGATTTGTAAATATTCTCTACAGAAACCCATTCAAAAATAAAGTTGTAAAAAGCTTATTAATTCAAAAGGTTTAAAGGTTCGAAATATTAAAAGTGAGAGCACCCCTCTGCTGAAAGAGCTGAACATTTTGACAGTTGAACGGTTTATGTAGCTTAAAATATGAAGGAGAAGAAGAGTTTCAAAAAAAGGGGGACGGAAGAAATAGAAGTTGAAGAAAGATTGTTGGAATGCTGTTAAGCATTCCAACAATAAGAGTACTAGAACATAAACAGGACCGTCCTGATAAAGAGAGCCTGGCTAACTACAAATGATTATTAATATTATTGCCTTTATTATGGTTGAAGCATTATCAGATGATGCTCTTACCATCGACTGTGACTCTCACGCCTGCTCGGCCAGTCCAAAAGGATAACATCTGTTCATCTTCCATTCTGAAGCGAAGAGTTGCATCGTCTTCCTCCTTTAGACCTGAGATCTGTAAAGTGCAGTTTCCCTTTGTGTCTCCCAGGTAACGATAACGAGGGTTGTTGGCGTTGTTTCGTAATGTGTTGTCGTACACAGTCGGAGTGACACGCTGACAAATTCGATAGTTCTGGCACCAAATAACTCTGGTGATCTCGACCAAAACCTCTCCTCCATCCTGAGTGACAGTTCTCGGTGTGAAGGTGCAGGGGAGGGTCACTGTGGATCCTCGAACACCACAAACTGGATCTGAATAGATCACACGTTGACTCACAGCACCTGGAGACACAACGCAGTGAGTTTAGGGATAAAACATCTTGATTTATTGCTTTGGTGTGAAAACGTCATTAAAATGGACGTCACGCACTAAAACAGAAAACAGAAAGAGAGAATATAATAAAAGTGCACTTTCACCAGTTTGATGTTAAAAACTGAAACATGAACAAATAACAAGAGAACACCGAGTAACGTATAACGTTCACGTCTTACCAGCCAGCAGTAACATGAAGCAGCAGGAACTCTTTGGCTCCATCCTGACTTACTTTAATGTGTCGACTCAACTGCTTCTGGTTGAAATGTGCGATCGGTCGCAGCAGAGCGGAGGAAACACCGACTGTGTTTGGAGGACCTGAGCTCATAACCACAGAGTCTAAACTTAACACATCAGATGTCTGTAGACATCAGCCACCAGGAAGATCCTCCCTGCTATCGTTATATATCGGTCCTCTGATAGAGAACTTATCTTTAGCTACAACAAAGAGGAACCAGGTGGAAGCAGATACATATTTCTATTTCATTTACTTCCTTATAAGGCGTTTTGAGTTAAAAGGCAATTTTTGTTCTTAAAAAAACCTTCAATTTGAATGTGTCCGCACCACAAAAATAAGGAAGGATCTCAGTTCTCAGAAGGACGTTTAGAGGAACTTGTTTAGCTCCTTCACAGAATATACTCGCCCAGCACGAGAGGAACCGTGAGAGACGTAAGTGAGCCAATGTAGCACCACTAAGCACCATTTCTAAGACGTCTTTGTGAAGAACAACACCAGACTTCTCTCCTCTCTGCTGTGAGCTGGTTGGTCCAGACACGCCTACAGACGGGGTTGACGGTGGACATGAAAGCCTCCCCGGTTCAATCATCAGAGCCAAAGATGAGCAGCTGTGTGAGAACAATCTGCTTCTTTTGATTCAAAAGTCAAAGCTCAGTGTTCGTTCACGTCACTTGCATTGACTCGATGGAGAGGAAAGGGGCATGACCGCCGTGCTCTGTACATGTTGTGGAAGTCCCAAATACCAGACCCGATCTTGTCTGGGTTCATAACATTGAACAAAAACAGACTTGGGCCTGCTTGTTCAGCCAAAAGCCTGATTTGAGTTTCAGACAACACCAAACCCCGAGAAACGTCAAACAAATACGTGAAACCATAAAACTCTGCTTCACCCACAATAACAAGTGAGGAGGCAAGAACAACGGCTTCATCAGAACCTCGTCACAGTCTTACATTCGCTGGACCGACAACAGAATGTTTTGTTTTTGGACCCTGAAGAAGAGAAGCAGACAGCTCGCCTGCTGAAGGACACATTCTCTTTCCAATCAAGTCCACTTTGTGCCGGTTCTAAGGAAGCAGAATTCCTTTTATTTCCGAGGGAGACGTTCTGCCGACACGGAGGTTCTATTGCCGCGCAGCTGAGTTTAACTCAGGACTGGAAGGACCACGTCGACCATGAAGGACCGTCTCACAGTAAGAGGCTTACTTGGTGTCCGGGCAGTCAGGTCATAGTGTGTTTACTACCGCCGAGTACTGTGAGAGTACTGTGAGGGTACTGTGAGAGTACTGTGAGAGTACTGTGAGGGTACTGTGAGAGTACTGTGAGAGTACTGTGAGGGTACTGTGAGAGTACTGTGAGGGTACTGTGAGAGTACTGTGAGAGTACTGTGAGAGTACTGTGAGAGTACTGTGTGAGTACTGTGAGAGTACTGTGAGAGTACTGTGTGAGTACTGTGAGGGTACTGTGAGAGTACTGTGAGAGTACTGTGAGAGTACTGTGTGAGTACTGTGAGAGTACTGTGAGAGTACTGTGAGAGTACTGTGAGAGTACTGTGAGAGTACTGTGAGAGTACTGTGTGAGTAGTGTGAGAGTACTGTGAGAGTACTGTGAGAGTACTGTGAGGGTACTGTGAGAGTACTGTGAGAGTACTGTGAGAGTACTGTGTGAGTACTGTGTGAGTACTGTGTGAGTACTGTGAGGGTACTGTGAGAGTACTGTGAGAGTACTGTGAGAGTACTGTGAGAGTACTGTGTGAGTACTGTGAGAGTACTGTGAGAGTACTGTGAGAGTACTGTGAGAGTACTGTGTGAGTACTGTGAGAGTACTGTGTGAGTACTGTGTGAGTACTGTGAGGGTACTGTGAGAGTACTGTGAGAGTACTGTGAGAGTACTGTGAGAGTACTGTGTGAGTACTGTGAGAGTACTGTGAGAGTACTGTGAGAGTACTGTGAGAGTACTGTGTGAGTACTGTGAGAGTACTGTGAGAGTACTGTGAGAGTACTGTGAGAGTACTGTGAGAGTACTGTGTGAGTAGTGTGAGAGTACTGTGAGAGTACTGTGAGAGTACTGTGAGGGTACTGTGAGAGTACTGTGAGAGTACTGTGAGAGTACTGTGTGAGTACTGTGAGAGTACTGTGAGAGTACTGTGTGAGTACTGTGAGAGTACTGTGAGGGTACTGTGAGAGTACTGTGAGAGTACTGTGAGGGTACTGTGAGGGTACTGTGAGAGTACTGTGAGAGTACTGTGTGAGTACTGTGAGAGTACTGTGTGAGTACTGTGAGAGTACTGTGAGGGTACTGTGAGAGTACTGTGAGAGTACTGTGAGAGTACTGTGAGGGTACTGTGAGAGTACTGTGAGAGTACTGTGAGGGTACTGTGAGGGTACTGTGAGAGTACTGTGAGAGTACTGTGTGAGTACTGTGAGAGTACTGTGTGAGTACTGTGAGAGTACTGTGAGGGTACTGTGAGAGTACTGTGTGAGTACTGTGTGGGTACTGTGAGGGTACTGTGAGGGTACTGTGAGAGTACTGTGTGAGTACTGTGAGGGTACTGTGAGAGTACTGTGTGAGTACTGTGAGAGTACTGTGTGAGTACTGTGAGAGTACTGTGTGAGTACTGTGAGAGTACTGTGAGAGTACTGTGAGGGTACTGTGAGAGTACTGTGAGAGTACTGTGAGAGTACTGTGTGAGTACTGTGAGGGTACTGTGAGAGTACTGTGAGAGTACTGTGAGGGTACTGTGAGAGTACTGTGAGAGTACTGTGAGAGTACTGTGTGAGTACTGTGTGAGTACTGTGAGGGTACTGTGAGAGTACTGTGAGAGTACTGTGAGAGTACTGTGAGAGTACTGTGAGGGTACTGTGAGAGTACTGTGAGAGTACTGTGAGGGTACTGTGAGGGTACTGTGAGGGTACTGTGAGAGTACTGTGAGAGTACTGTGTGAGTACTGTGAGAGTACTGTGTGAGTACTGTGAGAGTACTGTGAGAGTACTGTGTGAGTACTGTGTGAGTACTGTGAGGGTACTGTGAGGGTACTGTGAGGGTACTGTGAGAGTACTGTGTGAGTACTGTGTGAGTACTGTGAGGGTACTGTGAGAGTACTGTGTGAGTACTGTGAGAGTACTGTGTGAGTACTGTGAGAGTACTGTGAGGGTACTGTGAGAGTACTGTGTGAGTACTGTGAGAGTACTGTGAGAGTACTGTGAGGGTACTGTGAGAGTACTGTGTGAGTACTGTGTGAGTACTGTGAGAGTACTGTGTGAGTACTGTGTGAGTACTGTGTGAGTACTGTGACATTCATGACGTTCACTCTGACTGTTAACATTGTGAGTGAACACTAATTATGAGACTTGGTTCATAGTTTGGTGATCGGTCCATGTTCTCAGGGTGGTGCCCCGTTATTATTAATAATCATTAATAATCTTACTGACATTAATAATTCTATTGATGTCAGTAGTTTCGTTTTTCATATTTGCTGATAACCAAACACGCTCCTGATAGATCCCATCAGTGTGGAGACCTGGTCCTCAGGTGAGACCTCTTCAGTGTGGAGACCTGGTCCTCAGGTGAGACCTCTTCAGTGTAGAAACCTGGTCCTCGGGTGAGACCTCTTCAGTGTGGAGACCTGGTCCTCAGGTGAGACCTCTTCAGTGTGGAAACCTGGTCCTCAGGTGAGACCTCTTCAGTGTGGAAACCTGGTCCTCAGGTGAGACCTCTTCAGTGTGGAGACCTGGTCCTCAGGTGAGACCTCTTCAGTGTGGAAACCTGGTCCTCAGGTGAGACCTCTTCAGTGTGGAGACCTGGTCCTCAGGTGAGACCTCTTCAGTGTGGAGACCTGGTCCTCAGGTGAGACCTCTTCAGTGTAGAAACCTGGTCCTCGGGTGAGACCTCTTCAGTGTGGAGACCTGGTCCTCAGGTGAGACCTCTTCAGTGTGGAGACCTGGTCCTCAGGTGAGACCTCTTCAGTGTGGAGACCTGGTCCTCAGGTGAGACCTCTTCAGTGTAGAAACCTGGTCCTCGGGTGAGACCTCTTCAGTGTGGAGACCTGGTCCTCGGGTGAGACCTCTTCAGTGTGGAAACCTGGTCCTCAGGTGAGACCTCTTCAGTGTGGAGACCTGGTCCTCAGGTGAGACCTCTTCAGTGTGGAGACCTGGTCCTCGGGTGAGACCTCTTCAGTGTGGAGACCTGGTCCTCAGGTGAGACCTCTTCAGTGTGGAGACCTGGTCCTCGGGTGAGACCTCTTCAGTGTGGAGACCTGGTCCTCAGGTGAGACCTCTTCAGTGTGGAGACCTGGTCCTCAGGTGAGACCTCTTCAGTGTGGAGACCTGGTCCTCAGGTGAGACCTCTTCAGTGTGGAGACCTGGTCCTCAGGTGAGACCTCTTCAGTGTGGAGACCTGGTCCTCAGGTGAGACCTCTTCAGTGTGGAGACCTGGTCCTCAGGTGAGACCTCTTCAGTGTGGAGACCTGGTCCTCAGGTGAGACCTCTTCAGTGTGGAGACCTGGTCCTCAGGTGAGACCTCTTCAGTGTGGAGACCTGGTCCTCGGGTGAGATCTCTTCAGTGTGGAGACCTGGTCCTCGGGTGAGACCTCTTCAGTGTGGAGACCTGGTCCTCAGGTGAGACCTCTTCAGTGTGCTGGAATAAGAACAACAGACGTCACACTGAACACGACCTCCTTTCTTCCTGTGTTTCAGAGATCCTCTCGTCCAATCGGACGGCTTCACGGCCCGCCGGTTGCCTTCCTGAGTGGCGGTTCGAGGGCCCTCCGGTTCCACCGAGTCGGACAGACGAAGATGAAGGTGTGTCGGTCGTCCTCACGCTGACTCAGCAGGTCTGAGGGTTTATAAGGCGGCAGCGACAGTCAGTCCGTCACCACAGAGACGATGGACCGGCTGCTCCACATCGCATTCATACTGGTCTGCTGCCTCGAGCTGCTGCACGGCAAAGCTTCAGGTAAACACACCTGCGCCTGTGACTGTCCACCTGACTGTCCACCTGACTGTCTGTCTGTCTGTCTGTCTGTTTTCCGGCTCAGTGTCTCTCTCTCTTCCTGTCTGTCTTTCCGAGCTGTCTGTCTCTGTCCATGTATCTCTCTCTCTCTACCTGTCTGTCTGTCTTGTCTCTGTCTACCTGTATCTCTACAGGTGTGTCTACCTGTCTGTCTCTCTACAGGTGTGTCTACCTGTCTGTCTCTCTACAGGTGTGTCTACCTGTCTGTCTCTCTACAGGTGTGTCTACCTGTCTGTCTCTCTACAGGTGTGTCGCCCTGTCTCTCTCTCTCTCTGTCTACCTGTCTCTCTACAGGTGTGTCTACCTGTCTCTCTCTCTCTGTCTACCTGTCTCTCTACAGGTGTGTCTACCTGTCTGTCTCTCTACAGGTGTGTCTCCCTGTCTCTCTCTCTCTGTCTACCTGTCTCTCTACAGGTGTGTCTCCCTGCCGTCTCCCTACTCTCAACATCATCCATTCACAACATACAAACAGAACATGATGTTTACGCATCACATTCTGAATAATAATGAATATTAATGTGCATGTTAATCTCGTCATTGACAACAGTTCTGACTGTTCGTTTGTTGTTTCTAGTGAACCTGAGAAACTCCCACTTAGTCTCTCTGCTCCGTGACATCAACCAGCTGATGATGCTATTATTCATAATTATGTTGTTGTTGTTGTTGTCAGAGTACCAGCTGGAGTCAGAGACGCTGAGCCGATGTGAGTTGCTAAGGGGCGTGGCTTCTGCCAGGCAACAAGGTGACGTCCCTCACTGCGCACACGATGGCCGGTTCAGGTAAATATACTGCAGCCTGTGTTTCTGTGTCTGTGATTAATAATTAATATATTTAGAACAAAACATGTTGATTCAAACGTATGTGATAGGCCTCATGTAATATAGATCAAACTGTGTGTGTGTGTGTGTGTGTGTGTGTGTGTGTGTAGGACTGTGCAGTGCAGTGGACGGAGTCAGGAGTGTTGGTGCGTTGATGCTGAAGGTCAGGAGGTCGTCGGGACTCGAACCAACAACTCTCCTCACTGTGAGAAACTCCTTAACATGTTTAATGATCATATAAATATATATATATTATATTTACATGTACAGTATACTGTGTATATATATTCATTATATATATATATATATATATATATTTATTATCTATATATATATATATATATATATATATATATATATATATATATATATATATATGTGTTAGTGCTGGGCAACGATTAAAATATTTAATCGCGATGAATCGCATTGTTATGGTAAAGTTCAACAATGAATTCAAAAGTAGCGTATTGCGCACTTTTATTTTAAAAGTGCTGCTATATGACCAAAAGGGCAATAACATTTGGTTTAAACAGTTATTAAAACAAATAAGGTTATTTTTAACAGCAGTATTCTCTTTACACAGCGATCATATTTCTTATATTATATCATTCTTATATCATATGTGTATTTTCCCTTTAACTCACGAGATGCAGGCAGCATGTTTCATGCTTAATGTGAATATAATTCATACTTTGTTGGCATCTTATTCTGAAAACCGGATGTTGGTCTGAAGAAACCGGATGTTGTCTCACGTTAATGTTTCCGCTAACTTTCAAAGTCCTTCGCTCCCGATCTGTGCGTTAGAATGTGTTTACGGTGAATGTCAGCGTAGAGCTGCACTAACATGTGAGTGTGTGTGAGTTTACCAGCGATGTCCAGTCGTCTCCAGGCAGAGCAGCGGCTGCTGCTCGTTGTAACGCCGCTTGTCTTGCTTTTGTTTATCTAAAGTTCTGCCACAAGCTGCATCAACGGAGTCTGCTGAAGACTTCCTGCACGGACTTTCAAAATTAAAATCTATCTATATAAAAATAATACAATTAAAATAAATATATGTCTCTCTTTGTGCCTACCTGTCTGTCTCTCTCTTTGTGTCTACCTGTCTCTCTCTCTCTTTGTGTCTACCTGTCTCTCTCTCTTTGTGTCTACCTGTCTGTCTCTCTCTTTGTGTCTACCTGTCTCTCTCTCTCTCTCTCTCTCTCTCTCTTTGTGTCTACCTGTCTGTCTCTCTCTTTGTGTCTCCCTGTCTCTCTCTCTTTGTGTCTACCTGTCTCTCTCTCTTTGTGTCTACCTGTCTGTCTCTCTCTCTCTCTCTCTCTTTGTGTCTACCTGTCTCTCTCTCTCTTTGTGTCTACCTGTCTGTCTCTCTCTTTGTGTCTACCTGTCTGTCTCTCTCTCTCTCTCTTTGTGTCTATCTGTCTCTCTCTCTTTGTGTCTACCTGTCTGTCTCTCTCTCTCTCTCTCTCTTTGTGTCTACCCGTCTCTCTCTCTCTTTGTGTCTACCTGTCTGTCTCTCTCTCTCTCTCTCTTTGTGTCTACCTGTCTCTCTCTCTCTTTGTGTCTACCTGTCTGTCTCTCTCTCTCTCTCTCTTTGTGTCTACCTGTCTCTCTCTCTTTGTGTCTACCTGTCTGTCTCTCTCTCTCTCTCTCTTTGTGTCTACCTGTCTCTCTCTCTTTGTGTCTACCTGTCTGTCTCTCTCTCTCTCTCTCTTTGTGTCTACCTGTCTCTCTCTCTCTTTGTGTCTACCTGTCTGTCTCTCTCTTTGTGTCTACCTGTCTGTCTCTCTCTCTCTCTCTTTGTGTCTACCTGTCTCTCTCTCTTTGTGTCTACCTGTCTGTCTCTCTACAGGTGCGTCTCCCTGCCAGCAGCAGTCGGTCCTGCGGTGTTCTCCTTCAGGCCTGTTTGAGTCGGTTCAGTGTGAGTCCAGTAGGGGGCAGTGCTGGTGTGTGGATGAGGACGGCATGGAGCTCTACGGGACCAGACAGACCGGCACACCTCAACGCTGTCCGTACAAATACTACTAATACTACAAATACCACTGATAATACTAGTAATGATGATGTTGTATATATATATATATATATATATATATATATATATATATATATATATATATATATATATATATATATATATATATATATATATATATATATATATATATGTATATATATAATATATATATATATATATATATATATATATATATATATATATATATATATATATATATATATATATATATATATGTATATACATATATATATATATATATATATATATATATTTATATAACTATAGTGATACTGATGACTCTGCTACTGCAGTTACTATTGCTACTGAATCTACACTCGTACTTCTGATGCTGAGTTAACTGAACGGTATTTGAGGGTTTGTATTCATAATGTGTCCGACTGACTATCTGTTGACCTGTTGACCTGTCGACCTGTCGACCTGTCGACCTGTCGACCTGTTGACCTGCAGGTCCTGGTACCTGTGAGGTGAGGTCGAGGCGTCTCCTGCACGGCTCCAGGTCTCACTCTCCTCCTCAGTGCGCTGCAGACGGCGGCTTCCTGCCCGTTCAGTGTAAACTCATCAACACCACCGACAGAGCGGAGCTGGACCTGCTGCACGCCTTCAACAGGTAGCTCACCTGTCCGTCTGTCTGTCTGCACACCTGTCTGTTTCTCTTGTGTAATTCAGTGTGTGTGTGTGTGTGTGTGTGTGTGTGTTTTGGTTCAGGTTCCCAGAAGCCTTTGAGACGTTCGGTAGTTTCAGGAAGTTTTTCCCGACGGTTTCTTCGCTCTGCTTCTGTTCAGACAGCAGAGGCAGAGAGCAGGACAACACAGGTACACACACACACACACACACACACACACACACACACACTGATGATGATGCTGATGCTGATGCTGATGGTGAAGGTGTGAACTTCCTGTCCAGGTGTGGAGCTCCTCCTGTCTGAGGTGTACGACTCTGCGTTCTCTGGTCTCCGGTCCGGTCGCTCCTTCTCTCAGACCAACATCTACAGAGTCCTGCAGAGGAGGATGCTGGGAGTTCGCCTCGCCCTCACCGGACACTTCAGATGTAAGCTACAGTCCTTTAAACCGGTTTAAACTGGTTTAACCGGTTTGAACCGGTTTAAACTTGTCATGACCACATAGATCTGCTGAATTCATTTCAGCAAATTGAAACCAGTTACATACAATCATCAGGTTCCTACAAAGTAACTCGTCATACTGGTTGATGGTAGATGTGAACTGGATCAAACTGGTTTAAAGTTCCCTTTTGATTATTTTAAATGTCCAACTGATAGGAACTTCAGAGAAACATCTGGACTGGTTAACACTGGTTTAGGTTCAGTTTATTGCGTTGTTTTGAAGCAGATGACAATCGTTTCAGACTGAATGTAACTGGTTTAAGGTACTGGTGTTGTTTAGTTGTGTTATCTGGGTTAGTTAGACTAGTTCAGACCAGTTCAAACTTGTCATGACCACCCTCAACTGTTTGCTTTTTTTACACTGGTTTGAACTAGTTTCAGCAGATGTGAACTGGTTCAAACCGGTTTCAACTCCCTTAAAGTATTAAACGGACCATTTCAGGGACAATAAACAGGTTTAAACAGGACGTAACAATCTGCCCAGCTTTGAACCAGCTAAACCAGGGGGCTCAAACTCCCGGCCCGCCACGCCGTTTTATGTGGCCTGTGAATCCGCACGCAAAAAAAAAAAAAAAAAAAAAAAAAGTTGGACTAATAATAATAAAAATATCCCCATAGTCGAAATGATGAGACAGAAAGTCGAAGTTATTTGATAGAAAGTCATAACTGTGATAGAAAGTCATAATTCTGAGATAGAAAGTCAAAAAGATGAGATACGTAAACAGTTAGAAGCAGCTCTTTGGCTGTTACTGTACATTTAACATGGAAATGTATTGTGAGCACATTGAAGACTTTAAACTGTGAATGCAGAGTTATTGAACAATATGTTACGAGTCGTGACATTTACAACCGGCCCTTTGTGGGCGACCGTGATGCTGATGTGGCCGGAGTGAAGATGAGTTTGAGAGCGCTGATCTAAACAGTAAAGAAAAACCAGTATAGGTAATACAGTGATGAGGTAATAATAAAATAACATTCTGTACTTTAAACACTGGTTTAAAGTCGTTTTTTGCTGATGTGAACTGGTTTAAACTGTCCTTCAGAGGAAACATCTGCACCAGTAAACACTGGTTTGAACTGGTTCCTCTCTCTCAGGCCCCTCCTCCTGTGAGGAGGAGCGGCGGGCGGCGGTGGAGACGTCCTGTGAGACCGGAGGAGCCTTCAGCTCCAGGCAGTGTCAGCAGGGGGGGCAGTGCTGGTGCGTGGACCCCACGGGGAGAGAGCTTCCTGGGACTCGACAGCTGGGAGACTCCCTGGTCTGCAGTGAGTATCGTAGCATCGTGGATCAGTGTGTGGACGGGGAACGTAGTTTGTTAAGAGACATAATTCATCTCTAATATCTATTTTATATAAACGTGAAAAAATCATGAATCTGCCAGAAAACGTTAAACTTGTTGACGAAGAACTTTAATCTGAAATCTATACACAAGATACACAACAATAAACACAACAGAACAATGTAGAAAACGATGAAACGAATGAAAAGAAGGTTTTGTTTTCTGGGGCGTTGAACTTCTTCAGATCATCTGTGAGGAAACAATAATAATAAAAACAATAATAATTACAACAGCCCTGTTAATTAATCAATATGTTTATTTTATGAAACGTCAGAAAGTTGTAAAACAATATTGAGTTGTTTTTATCAAACTAACGGAATTGTACCCCAAACCGGACAGTTTTTAGCTAATGTTTCAATACAATTCACTTACAATGTTGATAAAAATGATGGTGTAATGTTTTCAGTTGATTTAATGGTGTTAAACTGAAGTTAAACTTCGTACCTTTCAAACGAAATATTGTTGTAATTATTACAGTTAGCGTTGCCTTTACCAGAGTCGTTAAAACGATGCTAACACCGGTGAATTAGCCGTGCACTGCTATTGGCCTAATCCGTACAAACACGTTGTAAACACTGGCTGCTGCTGGTTTTTCGGGGATATTCGCTTGTTCCAGGGTCGCAAAAATGACCATCAATGCTGTCAACACATCCGGGACCGTAGTTCTGTCCTTCACAATAAGATATCACGCTTCAACAACTCCAAATGATGCAATAAAAGCTCCTTAATTTCAGTTCGAGCTGTTTAAGCGTCGCCCGAGCGTTCTTTCTGCTTTCTCTCATCAAAGTCACTTTCCTATAGTATTTAGACATATAAACGTCCATATATATTCATGAAATTTGACACACAGATTATTTGATATGTATGAATTAATATTATTTACGTTTGGTTAGCGATCGCCGAAGAAAATGACAGCGTAATGACCGGAAAGGGCGTCACGACGGAATCGTTCGAGACAGGCCAATAGCAGCTAGCGCTGACCGAGGCAGGCCATCGTTACGTTAATCATTGAAACTCTGAAGTCAGTAAAACATCAAAAATACTGAAAATGATTAGTAAATAAAAGATGATATTTTTACAGTCATTATGTTTAATGAAGTATAATAATGAGCTTAGAGCTCGTGTTATGAAGTTGAACTTCATATTAACGTGAAAACATCTCCTTCAAACTACTGGATTCATTCACGTTTATCACCAAAACTACATTTTACAGATGACATGTGAACACATCATGATAACGTTATAATGAACCTTCAGTCAGTACTCATGTTCACTGAGCAGAGCCTGAAGGCATCATAGTGTAACTGAAGTGAACCTCCGTTGGTTAGCCGTTAGCGGTGCTGCTAACGTTACTAGCTCTCCTCTGATTGGTTGTTTAAAATGAAACATGATCACAGATCAGAGACTAGAAACACATGTTCTACTGAGTCAGTAAAACTTTATTGACACTGTGACGGTTAACGGTAAACTTTATTTACACTCTGATGATTAACGATGAACTTTATTTACACTCTGATGGTTAACGTTAAACTTTATTTACACTCTGATGGTTAACGTTAAACTTTATTTACACTCTGATGGTTAACGTTAAACTTTATTTACACTCTGATGGTTAACGTTAAACTTTATTTACACTGTGATGGTTCACGTTAAACTTTATTTACACTCTGATGGTTAACGTTAAACTTTATTTACACTCTGATGGTTAACGGTAAACTTTATTTACACTCTGATGGTTAACGGTAAACTTTATTTACACTCTGATGGTTAACGATAAACTGTATTTACACTCTGATGGTTAACGGTAAACTTTATTTACACTGTGATGGTTAACGATAAACTTTATTTACACTGTGATGGTTAACGTTAAACTTTATTTACACTCTGATGGTTAACGATAAACTTTATTTATACTCTGATGGTTAACGTTAAACTTTATTTACACTGTGTCGGTTAACGTTAAACTTTATTTACACTGTGATGGTTAACGTTAAACTTTATTTACACTGTGATGGTTCACGTTAAACTTTATTTACACTGTGATGGTTAACGTTAAACTTTATTTACACTCTGATGGTTAACGGTAAACTTTATTTACACTCTGATGGTTAACGGTAAACTTTATTTACACTCTGATGGTTAACGGTAAACTTTATTTACACTCTGATGGTTAACGTTAAACTTTATTTACACTGTGATGGTTAACGTTAAACTTTATTTACACTGTGATGGTTAACGTTAAACTTTATTTACACTCTGATGTTAACGTTAAACTTTATTTACACTCTGATGGTTAACGTTAAACTTTATTTACACTGTGATGGTTCACGTTAAACTTTATTTACACTGTGATGGTTCACGTTAAACTTTATTTACACTGTGATGGTTAACGTTAAACTTTATTTACACTGTGATGGTTCACGTTAAACTTTATTTACACTGTGATGGTTAACGTTAAACTTTATTTACACTGTGATGGTTCACGTTAAACTTTATTTACACTCTGATGGTTAACGGTAAACTTTATTTACACTCTGATGGTTAACGGTAAACTTTATTTACACTCTGATGGTTAACGGTAAACTTTATTTACACTCTGATGGTTAACGTTAAACTTTATTTACACTCTGATGGTTAACGTTAAACTTCATTTACACTCTGATGGTTAACGTTAAACTTCATTTACACTCTGATGGTTAACGTTAAACTTCATTTACACTCTGATGGTTCACATTAAACTTTATTTACACTCTGATGGTTAACATTAAACTTTATTTACACTCTGATGGTTCACATTAAACTTTATTTACACTCTGATGGTTAACGTTAAACTTTATTTACACTCTGATGGTTAACATTAAACTTTATTTACACTCTGATGGTTAACGTTAAACTTTATTTACACTCTGATGGTTAACGTTAAACTTTATTTACACTGTGATGGTTAACGTTAAACTTTATTTACACTCTGATGGTTAACGTTAAACTTTATTTACACTCTGATGGTTAACGTTAAACTTTATTTACACTGTGATGGTTAACGTTAAACTTTATTTACACTCTGATGGTTAACGGTAAACTTTATTTACACTCTGATGGTTAACATTAAACTTTATTTACACTCTGATGGTTCACATTAAACTTTATTTACACTCTGATGGTTAACGTTAAACTTTATTTACACTCTGATGGTTAACATTAAACTTTATTTACACTCTGATGGTTAACGTTAAACTTTATTTACACTCTGATGGTTCACATTAAACTTTATTTACACTCTGATGGTTAACGTTAAACTTTATTTACACTCTGATGGTTAACATTAAACTTTATTTACACTCTGATGGTTAACGTTAAACTTTATTTACACTCTGATGGTTAACGTTAAACTTTATTTACACTCTGATGGTTAACATTAAACTTTATTTACACTCTGATGGTTAACGTTAAACTTTATTTACACTCTGATGGTTAACGTTAAACTTTATTTACACTCTGATGGTTCACATTAAACTTTATTTACACTCTGATGGTTAACGTTAAACTTTATTTACACTCTGATGGTTAACATTAAACTTTATTTACACTCTGATGGTTAACGTTAAACTTTATTTACACTCTGATGGTTAACATTAAACTTTATTTACACTGTGATGGTTCACATTAAACTTTATTTACACTCTGATGGTTAACGTTAAACTTTATTTACACTCTGATGGTTAACATTAAACTTTATTTACACTCTGATGGTTCACATTAAACTTTATTTACACTCTGATGGTTAACGTTAAACTTTATTTACACTGTGATGGTTAACGTTAAACTTTATTTACACTCTGGTGGTTAACGTTAAACTTTATTTACACTCTGATGGTTAACGTTAAACTTTATTTACACTGTGATGGTTAACGTTAAACTTTATTTACACTCTGATGGTTAACGTTAAACTTTATTTACACTCTGATGGTTAACATTAAACTTTATTTACACTCTGATGGTTCACATTAAACTTTATTTACACTCTGATGGTTAACGGTAAACTTTATTTACACTCTGATGGTTAACGGTAAACTTTATTTACACTCTGATGGTTAACGTTAAACTTTATTTACACTCTGATGGTTCACATTAAACTTTATTTACACTCTGATGGTTAACATTAAACTTTATTTACACTCTGATGGTTAACATTAAACTTTATTTACACTCTGATGGTTAACGTTAAACTTTATTTACACTCTGATGGTTAACGTTAAACTTTATTTACACTCTGATGGTTAACATTAAACTTTATTTACACTCTGATGGTTAACGTTAAACTTTATTTACACTCTGATGGTTAACGTTAAACTTTATTTACACTCTGATGGTTCACATTAAACTTTATTTACACTCTGATGGTTAACGTTAAACTTTATTTACACTCTGATGGTTAACATTAAACTTTATTTACACTCTGATGGTTAACGTTAAACTTTATTTACACTCTGATGGTTAACGTTAAACTTTATTTACACTGTGATGGTTAACGTTAAACTTTATTTACACTCTGATGGTTAACGTTAAACTTTATTTACACTCTGATGGTTAACATTAAACTTTATTTACACTCTGATGGTTCACATTAAACTTTATTTACACTCTGATGGTTAACGTTAAACTTTATTTACACTCTGATGGTTAACATTAAACTTTATTTACACTCTGGTGGTTAACGTTAAACTTTATTTACACTCTGATGGTTAACGTTAAACTTTATTTACACTGTGATGGTTAACGTTAAACTTTATTTACACTCTGATGGTTAACGTTAAACTTTATTTACACTCTGATGGTTAACGTTAAACTTTATTTACACTGTGATGGTTAACGTTAAACTTTATTTACCCTCTGATGGTTAACGGTAAACTTTATTTACACTCTGATGGTTAACGGTAAACTTTATTTACACTGTGATGGTTCACGTTAAACTTTATTTACACTCTGATGGTTAACGGTAAACTTTATTTACACTCTGATGTTAACGTTAAACTTTATTTACACTCTGATGGTTAACGATAAACTTTATTTACACTCTGATGGTTAACGGTAAACTTTATTTACACTCTGATGGTCAACGGTAAACTTTATTTACACTCTGATGGTTAACGTTAAACTTTATTTACACTGTGATGCTTAACAGTAAACGGTGTCATTAATACATGATGGGGATCAGTACAGACCGTTACACCACTAATTAAGAGTTAGGAAGCTAACAGAAGCTAAAAAAAGATACTAATACTGTTGTATTCATCCTCATATCTCTTCCTCCTCCTCCAGGTTCAGGTCTTGCTGACTGTCTCTCTCAGCGCCGTCTGGCTCTCTCGCGGCTCTTCTCCGGTCCCGTTGACCCTCTTTTCCAGGCCTCCTCCATCAGATCTCCAGCCTCCTGTCCTTCCCTCCTCCGGCCTCTCAGGAAGTTCTTGCCGGCGGAGGCGGACCCGACATCCTTCCTGTCTCACCTGGTCGAAGTCCTCCACGGCCTCTTCCCCTCGGTGGGCGGGGCTCTGCAGGCTCTGGCTCGCTCCTCCCCCCGTCGCCTCCAGGAGAACCTGTTCGGAGGGAAGTTCCTGAAGAACGCCGCCTCCTTTAACTTCAGCGGAGCGGTGGGAGCTCGAGGAGCCCTCGGTCCGGACCGGCTCGCCTCTCAGAGTGTCTCCATCAACCTCCAGAAGAACCGAGACCTGGTTCAGTCTATCAGCAGAGCTCTGGAGGACCCGGCCTTCCTCTCTGCCCTCCAACACACAATGAGGAGCAGCAGCAGCTCACACTCGTCCTCACTGCAACAGGTCAGACACGACACATCAAGATAGATAAAAGTATTGATTGATCAGTCATCTTATGTTCCTGGATTCATATTCCTGATGCATTAATGTGTACGCTGCATTGTATCTCCTTCATATTCTGTTGGCTGGTTTAATCTACCTCACTGCACCATGTTCTAGAATCTAGAAGATCATCATAACGTCACTAACTTCTTCCAGGTTCTGACTCCTCTTCTGCGTTCCTGCTCCGAGGACGAGGACGATGCGGCCATCTTTGTCCCCAGCTGCACGTCCAGTGGTGGTTTCCAGGAGGTCCAGTGTCGGGACAGAGAGTGCTGGTGTGTGGACCCTCTGGGTCGGGAGGTCGCTGGGTCGCGTACCGCCGCCGGTGGTCGACCTCGATGTCCGTCCCGCTGCGAGAGAGAGCGAGTGATGGCGCTGAAGGTCAAAGGAAACATGGCGGCCGGCGCCGAGATCCTCGTCCCGGCGTGTTCGGAGGACGGAGACTTCCTGCCGCTGCAGTGTGTCGGATCACGATGCTTCTGCGTGGACGCTGACGGGAAGACGATGACGACCGCCGGGTCAACGGGCGACGCTGTCACCTGTAAGATCACACTGAGGG
Organism: Melanostigma gelatinosum; assembly: GCF_949748355.1. NCBI lineage: Eukaryota > Metazoa > Chordata > Actinopteri > Perciformes > Zoarcidae > Melanostigma > Melanostigma gelatinosum. Next base: position 1,236,487 of record NC_136642.1, on the reverse strand, counting down.
AGGAGCTTAACTAGTTACAGTCTGAGTTTAGGAAACAGAAGAGATGCAGGGAACAGATTCTATGATTGATTCAAGAACAGTTCAGCTTCAGGGTTTGCACAATTTCAACATAAAATACGTACATAAAATTTTTACGGCGTGTTTTGTTTAAGATTCTGATCATTTGATGGAGTTGTAACCATATTCCTTTTCCTTTTTATTGACAATCGCAAGAAACAAATAGTTGTCTCATGATTTTTGAGACCCCCCGAAATTGTGCAATTGTGGATTTCAGGGGTTCTAAAGTGTCAATCAAGAGGTCTCAGAGTATTTCTCCCTCGGATTACCAGTTTACATTCAGTCTCCTTCGAGGCTCACACAAGTCTCACGGGTTCATCCTCTGAGGAGCCAGAATGAGACCTTAAAAACGACTCTGTTGTGTTTCAGGTCCAAAGAAGACGACACAGAAGCTTCGGTCCTCTGCAGGTCAGATACAAACTAAATAATCCAACACACACATATCTGATTTAGAGGAAGGAGAAAACACACTTTTAGATTTTCTGACTTTTGTTGCCTCCAAAGAAGTTTCTGCAGAATCATCAATCTTTTGACAATATGAAAAATAGCATCTTTGTTAGCATCGCTCGAGCTGGATGCTAACCTGTTAGCGACACTAACCAGAGTCCGATGCTAACAGGTCGCTGCTCTCAGGCGTTTGATGAGGTCACGGCGTTCAGACAGGAAGTGATGAGCGTCGTCCGTCTCTCTAACACCTCCCACCTCCCTCTGGGATACGGATTCCTATTGGCCGAAGGTCTGCGTCTGACCCCGGAGGAGCTGCTGATCGGCCAATCGGAGGAGGAGCTGCGGATCTCTGACGGGCTGCTGGGCCACTCCAGAGCTGCTCTGCGATTGGCTGCTTTCTCCAGTGAGTCACATAGATATAAATGTCTTCTTCTATGTCAACAAAAACACTACGAGTCTTAGTTTCAGGTGATTATACACTGATGAAAACATAGTTATGAATATTATATTTATTATCCGCCTGTAAATGTTAAACACTGTCCCTTTAAATCATGTTTAGTTTTAGTTCATCAACGACAGATTGTTACTTTGTATTCCTGCTGATCATTTTCATCTTCAGATCGACTCCTTTTACACAGTTATTGGTTTAAGATAGACTCTTCTATGATTGGATTATTACAGAATATAATCTCTTTTATGATATTTACAGGTTGCTCGGTCCCTGAAGGTCTCACCAGTGTTGTTGTTGTTGTTGATTCTCAGCTGTCCAGATGTTCCTGCCTCCTCAGCGTCGTTCATACCAGCCTTTCACTCCACAGTGTGATGCTGACGGAGACTGGAGACACACACAGTGTTACCACAACACAGGTATCACACACACACACACACACACACACATAGAGACACACACACACACACACACTCAGTGTTACCACAACACAGGTATCACACACACACACACACACATAGAGACACACACACACACACACACACACAGTGTTACCACAACACAGGTATCACACACACACACACACACACACACACACACACACACAGTGTTACCACAACACAGGTATCACACACACACACACACACACACACTCAGTGTTACCACAACACAGGTATCACACACACACACACACAGAGACACACACACACACACTCAGTGTTACCACAACACAGGTATCACACACACACACAGACACACACACACACAGTGT
>NC_136642.1:1224763-1229763 GCF_949748355.1 Melanostigma gelatinosum | reverse complement strand
CAGACAAATATCGGAGCTCTGCTCACACACCTTCAGCATGCACTGGGCTGTAGCTGTGTGAATATATTCTGCTGTGATTGCAGTCTGCCTTTTAGTTCTTGGACAGTTTGATGTTTTTCTTGGAGGCTAAATTTAGCTCCGTGTTTGGAGAATTGTATCCTTCATCACCGACACGCCTCATAACACAGAAGACAGACCCGTTGTTCTCCTTGAAGCACAAACATGTCTTCACTTTCACATCTTTCATTACATTTTCTTGCCTCTGCATCAATGTTTCTCTTCGTGGACATTTTGGGATTATTTGTGGATCTTTTTCAATCGTTGGAACCTCTTTTCGGGCTGTTGCCTCTCCTGTCCACCTGTTGTGATCGTTTTAATGTCGGTACACAGACAACATGCTATCTCATCATTTCAACTTTATATCTCATAATTTAGACCATGGGGATACTTTTATTTTCAAGTCTAACTTTTAATTATTTTTCCAAAACATTTTTTTTTTATTTTAATTTTTTTTTGCTGGCGGATTCACGGGCCACATAAAGTGAAGTGGCGGGCGGGTCGGCTCTGGTTTGGAGAGTTTACTGTCAGATGAATGTGATCAGATGTTAATGAAACATTAAATATATAAATAAAGGTTTGTTTGTTTAAAACCTTCTGAATCTGGATTCTTACTTGTTTTTGTGTTTTTTCCATCAGGTCTGTTCCTGAATGAGTCCAGACTCCTGGAGGGCGTTCAGGGTCTTCTGGGTAATATTAAAATCCGCTCCGTGCTTTCGTCAGAGCCCAAACTTGTTTCCGTGACGACAGCGAGCTTCGGGTGTTCCCGTGGTTACCACCTGGACAGCAACGGTGAAGGCTGCGGTAAGTCGTGCGTCTGACGGTCGTTCATCGTTTTCTGGTCCAGGACTCAGGTTTCTGTCTCCGTCTCTGTTCCCACAGTCGTCTGTCCCGCTGGGAGTTACTCCAGGGAGGGGGCGTGTCTTCTGTGTCCGCAGGGAACCTATCAGGATGAAGAGGGGCGGGACTTCTGCGACAGGTGTCCCAGAGGCTCCTCCCCTACCGGAGCGTCATCCGTCAATCAATGTGAGTCCTCAGTGTGAACATGAAGCGGAGCAGAGGAGGTGAACCACAGGTGTTCAACGTGTGTGTGTGTGTGTTTACCTGTGTGTGTTCATCTGTGTGTGTTTACCTGTTGTGTCAGGTGTGACCGAGTGTCAGAGGCGGGGCCTGCGTTGTTCAGAGCGAGGCGACTTCCTGTCATCGCAGCCTGACTTCCTGTCCGGCAGGTGGAGGTGTTTCGACAGCGAGGGGGCGGAGCTTGAGTGGACCAACAGTGACACGCCTCTGACTGATGACCAGTGCTCAGGTGGAGTCTCGGCAGCCAATCAGAGAGCAGTTTAAATTGATATGTGTTCATTGTGAAGCCCTTTGTGACATACGTGTGTGTGTTTGTGTGTGTGTGTGTGTGTTTGTACGTGTGTGTGTGTGTGTGCGCGCGTGTGTGTGTGTGCGTGTGTGTGTCTGTGTGTGTGTGTGTGTGTGTGTTTGTGTGTGTGTGTGTGTGTGTGTTTGTGTGTGTGTGTACGTGTGTGTTTGTGTGTGTGTGTTTGTGTGTGTGTGTACGTGTGTGTGTTTGTACGTGTGTGTGTTTGTGTGTGTGTGTCTGTGTGTGTTTGTACGTGTGTGTGTGTTTGTGTGTGTTTGTGTGTGTGTTTGTGTGTGTGTGCTTGTACGTGTGTGTGTGTGTGTTTGTACGTGTGTGTGTGTGTGTGTGTCTGTGTGTGTGTGTGTGTGTGTGTGCTTGTACGTGTGTGTGTGTGTGTTTGTACGTGTGTGTGTGTGTGTGTCTGTGTGTGTGTGTGTGTGTGTGTGTGTTTGTACGTGTGTGTGTGTGTGTGTGTGTGTGTGTTGTAGTTCTCAGCAGGTTTCAGGCTGTTCCTGGATCAGATCTGATTGTCGGAGCTGAAGACACTGAAGTCCTGCAAACAACGACCTCTGACCTCACATCCTGTGTCCAAGGTGAGTCACACACACACATTGTGAATGTCATTATGGTCTGTATGTGTGTGTGTGCGTGTGTGTTGACTGCTCGTCTCTCTCTCTCAGCGTGTGCAGTGGAGCCGTCCTGCCACCATGTGGCGCTGTTCAACCAGCAGACTCAGTGTGAACTGTACAGCACACACACACTGAACACACAGTGCAACACCTCCCAGCAGGTACACACACACACACTGAACACACAGTGCAACACCTCCCAGCAGGTACACACACACACACACACAGAACACCTCCCAGCAGGTACACACACACACACACACACACAGAACACCTCCCAGCAGGTACACACACACACACACACACACACACTGAACAGCTCCCAGCAGGTACACACACACACACACACAGATGAGAGTGACATTGACATCTTTCCCAGTAAATGAACGGACATGAACTGAACTCCCAGAGTGCATTTCATTCACAAGCAGCCAATCACAGAGCTCCGTGTGTCTGTTGTGAGCCGAAGTTAATAATCATTAATCTTCTAGCGACTCATCCACTGATTCAACTTTTTATTTTATTCCCTCAGACCAGCGGGTTTCTGGGTAATCCTCAGGCCGAGCTCTTTGATTGGCTGAGCTGCTCTCTGAGAGTGAGGGGCGGAGCTTCAGACCTGCTGGTCATCAGGAAGAAAGGTACTGTAACCACGGCAACCAGACGACGGGACATCCACAAGAAAACAAAACACACTTCTGTAACTGTGTGTGTGTGTGTACCTGTGTGTGTGTGTGTGTGTGTGTGTGTGTGTCTCAGGTGTGGAGTTCTCCTCTCGTCAGCAGCAGAGCTTTGAGAGGATGAGGATGATGAAGGTGGTCTCAGGTGTGTTCAGGACTCAGGTGTTCTCCAACGGAACCTCTCTCTCTGACGCTCACCGTTTCTGTCAGGACGGCTGCAGCCGCGACACCTGCTGTGACGGGTTCATCCTCAACCAGAACATCCTGAACGGAGGTGTGTTCTTACCATGGAGACGCCCAACACCTGGTGAATGGATGAAATCTATGATCTGACCTCCTCCTCCTCCTCTCAGGGTCTCTGCTCTGTGGTTGGCTGAGAGCTCCGTCAGTCTTGATGTGTGGGGACCAGGACTGGGATGTGATTGGACAGGGAACAGCCAATCGCGTCTGTGGGGCGGGGCTAACCTACAACGAGCAGCAGAGGAGCTTCGTGTTCGACTTCGGAGGACAAAAGTTCACCATCAGTAAGAAGAACTACAAAACTGAATCAGCCAGTGGGAGGACTGTTACTGCCCCGTATCTCTGGTGGACTTCCCAGACACGCCGCAAAGCTTCATGTGTGGGGGGGGCGACTCCTCTGGTTGTATAGAAGTCTATAGAAAATGACTCTACTTCTCTCTTGATTTATTACCTCAGTAAACATTGTAAACATGAGTTTATGTCTCAATCTCTAGTTTCAAGTCTTCTTCAATACAGCATGATGTTCATTTAGTACATTATGGTCCATTTAGAGTCACACAGACCATAAAGCAGGGGATGCTTTAGGGCGGGACTACACGCTGATTGACAGGTCTCTAATAGACCATAAAGCAGGGGATGCTTTAGGGCGGGGCTACACGTGATTGACAGGTCTCTAATAGACCATAAAGCAGGGGATGCTTTAGGGCGGGGCTACACGCTGATTGACAGGTCTCTAATAGACCATAAAGCAGGGGATGCTGCCCATAAAACATCATCATAAATCATTCTACTGATCTTAGCTCCACCCTCTCATATCTGGTTGCAAAAACACAAGATGGCGATGTTGAAAATGCCGAACTCGAGGCTTCAAAACTGTAGTAAACAAACCAATCGGTGACGTCTCAGTGAGAACGTGCGCTTCCTATAACTCCGCTCTGAACGCTCACTGAGGATCAAAGGTCTGCACGGTTCTGATGTTTACTCCGTTGTTTGGTCCTCCAGCTGATTCGTCTCTTCCGGCCGACAGTAAGAAGAAGGACTACCAGGCCTCCATCGTCAGCTTCCAGGCCGTCTACCTGAACACAGGTAAACTCATGTTCATGGTCTTCAGTAGTGATGACGGCCCGCGGCTCAGCTGACGTGAGTGTGGTCGTTGTTTCTCACTGTTGTTGTTTGTCAGATGCTGATTCAGCAGCTGGAGGTTCTGGTTCTACTTCCTGTCCAGCAGCAGAACTCAGTCCTCCTCTAGACGGTTCGTATTCCTTCAGAACTCACACCTGCTCCTCCATGGACTAATACCACTAATACTACACAAGTACTCTGTTACAGTAACAGTACTAATACTACACAAGTACTCTGTTACAGTAACAGTACTAATACCACTAATACTACACAAGTACTCTGTTACAGTAACAGTACTAATACTACACAAGTACTCTGTTACAGTAACAATACTAATACCACTAATACTACACAAGTACTCTGTTACAGTAACAGTACTAATACCACTAATACTACACAAGTACTCTGTTACAGTAACAGTACTAATACTACACAAGTACTCTGTTACAGTAACAATACTAATACCACTAATACTACACAAGTACTCTGTAACAGTAACAGTACTAATACTACACAAGTACTCTGTTACAGTAACAATACTAATACCACTAATACTACACAAGTACTCTGTTACAGTAACAGTACTAATACCACTAATACTACACAAGTACTAATTGATTAAAGGACTGATTGATTAAATGACTGATTAAATGACTGATTGATTGAAGGACTGATTGATTGAAGGACTAATTGATTAAAGGACTGATTGATTGAAGGACTGATTGATTGAAGGACTAATTGATTAAAGGACTAACTGATTCAAGGACTGATTGATTAAATGACTGATTGATTAAATGACTGATTGATTGAAGGACTGATTGATTGAAGGAGTAATTGATTAAAGGACTAATTGATTAAAGGACTGATTGATTAAATGACTGATTGATTGAAGGACTGATTGATTGA
>NC_136642.1:1202263-1214763 GCF_949748355.1 Melanostigma gelatinosum | reverse complement strand
GGGGGCGACTCAATAGGGGGCGCTATCAAGCCCTTTCATCTGACCCGAGCCCGTCAGATCATATCAGATAGATATTTTTGCCGAGACTGATGCGAGTTTTCAAGTATTCCAAGCACCTGGTTTTTACGAACAACAATGATGGAGCAGTTTAATTCAGAGAGTGGGATCCCTGAGAATAAGTCTTTATTATTATGAAGATCTTTACTATTAATAATAATATATTAAATCTAGAATAGTTCAAACCGATCATCGCTGTGTTCATGTTTGTTATGTTTGCGTTTCAGGGTCTAAAAACTGTCTTTTTCACCCAGGCGTGTCGGGGGCGGAGCCTATCCAGCCTGAGTTGACCCCTGAGCTCCCACTGGCTGCACCAGCCAGCCAATCACAGACTGAGAAAGACGCCTACAACTAAACTAATGACATCATCATCCCATCCTCTGTGTGACATCACAGTTTCCTGCTTCCAGATTCATTTTGATCCCAAACAGTGAAGAAATAAAACGACTGCTGTCTCAATCAATAAAAAATCATTTCAAACTCTTAAACTCGCTGCAGTTCATTATTTACTCTTTGTACTTTGAGTATTTCTTTTCATGCCACTTTCTACTTGTAGTTTTATGTACTTTACAAATTAAGATATATATATATATTTATAATACGATAATATATTTATATAATATAATATATATTTATCTATATATCTATTTATCTATAGATATATCTATAGATAAATAGATATAGATATATATATATATCTATATCTATAGATATATCTATAGATTTAGATATAGATTTAGATATAGATATATAGATATATATATATCTCGACTTTTTCAAAATACCGTACTATGAGTTCTGTTTAAATGTTGAAATAGTATCAAATTACTTTTTTTTAGTTATACTATGAATGTTTTCCACATATTATACCATGATGATTTATGACATTTATTTGACATTTTCAATGACTTTTTAATGACAAACTATACCACGACAATTAAAAAATATTCTTCAACAAACTTTACTCTGACTTTTTATAGATATTCTATGACATACTATACCATAACCTTTTATGATATACTAGCTTATGACTTTTAGAGGGTTTTTTTGTACTAAACTGTGACTTTGATCCTCCAGCATCTGGACTCTACTGGAACTCCAGATCCTTCCTTTCAAACTCTTCCATTTATCTTATTCTTTGGATTTTCTCTCAAATCTTTGTTTTCGGTCGAGTAAACTTTAAAAGTGAGACGCAGCTTCTTCTTTTACTTCAGTTCACTTCCTCTGACGGTGGATCTTTAATCATTTCATACAAAAGAAAAGAGTTGAAGAGCAATTTAACAACTTGACATCACTGCTGTGATGCCGTGGGGGTTTGTCTCAGTTTAGCCCCGCCCCCTTTCATGTCATCTAAATGTATGACAAACAAACCACAAAAACAGAAATATTAAAGACGGTACCTCAAACTGTGACCACAGAGTGGAGCTCCGGTTTTGCTTGGCATGATGGGAGTGTGCCAGGCTCCTCCTCCTCCTCCCTCCCTCACCTGTGTGCAGGTGAGGCAGCAGGTGTATAAAGGACTCTTTCTCTGGATGGAAACAGACTCCAGAAGCCGCTCACACTGAGATCTTTGTCACAAACTGTTTAGGATTTCCTGCAGAAAGATGGAGACGCTGCTCGCTCTCTGGATCGCTGTTGCTGTCACCGCCTCAGGTAAAAAGAAAAGAACACTCTCAGCTCACCTGAGGCTTCTTTTAATACTTTAATACTCAATCTTTGTTTCACTGAGGCTCAAAGTGGAATTTAAAATGAGGTGAAAGAGATCAGAGGGAGGGAAGTCAGAGGTTCAGTAAGTGTTTCAGATCTTGTTACGGCTGCTATGAGTGATTCTTTGATTAATTATTCATTAATCTATTCATTCATTTGTAGATTAACTGATAGATTGTTCAATCTATAAAGAGTGTCTCCTTTGAGGACGTTAGGTTCAAACATTCTGAATCATGAAATATTGACTGTTGGATATTGAACCTTTCTGATGAGTTCAGGTGAAAAATGAAATAATTAAAGTTATATTCTGTATTTACATTTTTCATACGAGTGAAGTGTAATTATTAAAAGGGTTTTCAAACTCAACATTGTTTTTTTGGTAGTGGTCGCTCCTCTTCTTCAAAGTGGGTGACAAGTCGGTGACAAATTTAGGATTTGGTAACAGTAGACTAATGTCACCATCTTGTTTTTTTGGAATCAGAAGTGACACAAGAGGGCGGAGCTAAGTACAACCGAAAACACTGAATAAAACATTTTTATAACATAAAATGTCACAATTAACTTTGATGAAGTGAAAACACACTAAAGGGTTTAAATAGTAACGCCATGGTAGAGACCTGTCAATCCCCGTGTAGCCCCGCCCTAAAGCACACCCTGCTTTATGGTTGATAAACCATCATGCTTCAGTTTTAGCACAGAAAGTCCCATGAGTCCAAACCTTACAGCAACCTCCGGTTTTGAAGAGTGAAGTCAAAGCTTCATGTGTTAAAGCTGCATTCTCTCTAATGTCCACCAGGGGGCGACTCCTCTGGTTGTATAGAAGTCTATAGAAAATGACTCTACTTCTCTCTTGATTTATTCCCTCAGTAAACATTGTAAACATGAGTTTATGTCTCAATCTCTAGTTTCAAGTCTTCTTCAATACAGCATGATGTTCATTTAGTACATTATGGTCCATTTAGAGTCACACAGACCATAAAGCAGGGGATGCTTTAGGGCGGGGCTACACGCTGATTGACAGGTCGACACCAGAGACGTGTACGGCGTCTCTACGTCACTCCTATTCTGTCCTGATATGATCACTTCCTGTTCACTGGTTGCTAAAGAAACAACATGGCGACGGACAAAATGCTGAACTGGATGCTTCAAAACATCCACAAACCAACGAGACGTATTTTTTCTCCTTCTTTGTCTTCAGCGTCTTTCACTACGACTGTTGCCATGAGAACCATTGAAAACACCAGAAGAGAAACCAATTCTACCTCTGACTCCACCAGTAACACCACAGCTGGTCCCAACGTCACCCAGTCCAGTCCCAGTGCCACCAGTAACACCACAGCTGGTCCCAACGTCACCCAGTCCAGTTCCAGTGCCACCAGTAACACCACAGCTGGTCCCAACGTCACCCAGTCCAGTCCCAGTGCCACCAGTAACACCACAGCTGGTCCCAACGTCACGCAGTCCAGTTCCAGTGCCACCAGTAACACCACAGCTGGTCCCAACGTCACCCAGTCCAGTCCCAGTGCCACCAGTAACACCACAGCAGCGACACACGAATCCGGCAACGCAACAACCTCAGACAGAAACACAACAACCGTTACAGTGACAACCACCAATCCAAACGGCACGACAAGCGGTTCTTCAACCGCAACAGCCAGCAGGTCGCCTGTCTCCGTTCAGCCAAATAAAACAATCACGTCGCAGAGCTCGACCTCGACCACGACCACGACCCGGGTCCCGGTCCCTGTCAGCGGCGGCGTACCCGGATGGGGGATCGCTCTGCTGGTCCTGGCCGCTCTGGTTTTGCTGCTAGTGCTCCTGCTGTTCATCGGACTGGTGAGTCGGGCCGTTCGATTATGGCACAAAAACATGATCACTTTTATCATAAAACCGTTTTCTCTTCTGCAGCTTGTGTGGTGCTGCTGCTACAGGGGTCCCAACGACAACAATGACGAAATCCCTCTGTACACCACGCACACTCGCTTCGATGGGCCCAACGGGAAGAACTACGTGAGTCAAACGTCTCAAGATACAGACCTCTCTGCGGACACGTCTCACTGCTAACGTCCTCACAAGGACACGTCTCAAAGTTAATGTTCAAACAAGGACACGTCTCACTGCTAACGTCCTCACAAGGACACGTCTCAAAGTTAACGTTCTAACAAGGACACTTCTCAAAGTTAACGTCCTTACAAGGACATAATACAAAAAGGACATAATACAAAGTTAACGCCCTCATAAGGATACGTCACAAAGTTAATGTTGGCCTAAAATGTAATCGCTTATGTTATGAGGACATGCATTTTGTCCCCGCAAGGAAGGCGAATCCCCACAATGCGACTGTGTCATCCGATTTGTGTCCCCATAAGACAAGGTAAATCAATCCCACATACACACACACAGGGCAGAGTGTGTGTTGGTTGTGTCTTTGTGCGCTGTAACGTGAGTCCTGGGAAATATTTTCTGTCTCTTACCTGCAACAGAACCGAGTTAATCCATTCACATTAATGCAGGATAAAACATAAACCTAACCAGTATAAAACATGAACCTCACCAGTATAAAACATGAACCTCACCATTATCAACATAAACCTCACCATTATAAACATAAACCTCACCATTATAAACATAAACCTCACAAGTATAAAATATAAACCTCACCATTATAAACATAAACCTCACCATTATAAACATAAACCTCACCATTATAAACATAAACCTCACCATTATCAACATAAACCTCACCATTATAAACATAAACCTCACCATTATAAACATAAACCTCACCATTATAAACATAAACCTCACCATTATAAACATAAACCTCACCATTATAAACATAAACCTCACCAGTATAAACATAAACCTCACCATTATAAACATAAACCTCACCAGTATAAAACATAAACCTCCCCATTATAAACATAAACCTCACCAGTATAAAACATAAACCTCACCATTATAAACATAAACCTCACCATTATAAAACATAAACCTCACCATTATCAACATAAACCTCACCATTATAAACATAAACCTCACCATTATAAACATAAACCTCACCATTATAAACATAAACCTCACCATTATAAACATAAACCTCACCAGTATAAAACATAAACCTCACCATTATAAACATAAACCTCACCATTATAAAACATAAACCTCACCATTATAAACATAAACCTCACCATTATAAACATAAACCTCACCAGTATAAAACATAAACCTCACCATTATAAACATAAACCTCACCAGTATAAAACATAAACCTCACCATTATAAACATAAACCTCACCAGTATAAAACATAAACCTCACCATTATAAACATAAACCTCACCATTATAAAACATAAACCTCACCATTATAAACATAAACCTCACCATTATAAAACATAAACCTCCATTATAAACATAAACCTCACCAGTATAAAACATAAACCTCACCATTATAAACATAAACCTCACCATTATAAACATAAACCTCACCATTATAAACATAAACCTCACCAGTATAAAACATAAACCTCACCATTATAAAACATAAACCTCACCATTATAAACATAAACCTCACCATTATAAAAATAAACCTCACCATTATAAACATAAACCTCACCAGTATAAAACATAAACCTCACCATTATAAACATAAACCTCACCATTATAAACATAAACCTCACCATTATAAACATAAACCTCACCAGTATAAAACATAAACCTCACCATTATAAAACATAAACCTCACCATTATAAACATAAACCTCACCATTATAAACATAAACCTCACCATTATAAACATAAACCTCACCATTATAAAACATAAACCTCACCATTATAAAACATAAACCTCACCAGTATAAACATAAACCTCACCATTATAAACATAAACCTCACCATTATAAACATAAACCTCACCATTATAAAACATAAACCTCACCATTATAAAACATAAACCTCACCATTATAAAACATAAACCTCACCAGTATAAACATAAACCTCACCATTATAAACATAAACCTCACCATTATAAACATAAACCTCACCAGTATAAAACATAAACCTCACCATTATAAAACATAAACCTCACCATTATAAACATAAACCTCACCAGTATAAAACATAAACCTCACCATTATAAACATAAACCTCACCATTATAAACATAAACCTCACCATTATAAACATAAACCTCACCATTATAAAACATAAACCTCACCATTATAAAACATAAACCTCACCAGTATAAACATAAACCTCACCATTATAAACATAAACCTCACCATTATAAACATAAACCTCACCAGTATAAAACATAAACCTCACCATTATAAACATAAACCTCACCATTATAAACATAAACCTCACCATTATAAACATAAACCTCACCATTATAAAACATAAACCTCCATTATAAACATAAACCTCACCATTATAAAACATAAACCTCACCATTATAAAACATAAACCTCACCAGTATAAAACATAAACCTCACCATTATAAACATAAACCTCACCATTATAAACATAAACCTCACCATTATAAACATAAACCTCACCATTATAAAACATAAACCTCACCATTATAAACATAAACCTCACCATTATAAACATAAACCTCACCATTATAAACATAAACCTCACCATTATAAATATAAACCTCACCATTATAAACATAAACCTCACCATTATAAACATAAACCTCACCATTATAAACATAAACCTCACCATTATAAACATAAACCTCACCATTATAAACATAAACCTCACCATTATAAACATAAACCTCACCAGTATAAAACATAAACCTCACCATTATAAACATAAACCTCACCATTATCAACATAAACCTCACCATTATAAACATAAACCTCACCAGTATAAACATAAACCTCACCATTATAAACATAAACCTCACCATTATAAACATAAACCTCACCAGTATAAACATAAACCTCACCATTATAAACATAAACCTCACCATTATAAACATAAACCTCACCAGTATAAAACATAAACCTCACCATTATAAACATAAACCTCACCATTATAAACATAAACCTCACCATTATAAACATAAACCTCACCATTATAAAACATAAACCTCCATTATAAACATAAACCTCACCATTATAAAACATAAACCTCACCATTATAAAACATAAACCTCACCAGTATAAAACATAAACCTCACCATTATAAACATAAACCTCACCATTATAAACATAAACCTCACCATTATAAACATAAACCTCACCATTATAAAACATAAACCTCACCATTATAAACATAAACCTCACCATTATAAACATAAACCTCACCATTATAAACATAAACCTCACCATTATAAAACATAAACCTCACCATTATAAAACATAAACCTCACCAGTATAAACATAAACCTCACCATTATAAACATAAACCTCACCATTATAAACATAAACCTCACCATTATAAAACATAAACCTCACCATTATAAAACATAAACCTCACCATTATAAAACATAAACCTCACCAGTATAAACATAAACCTCACCATTATAAACATAAACCTCACCATTATAAACATAAACCTCACCAGTATAAAACATAAACCTCACCATTATAAAACATAAACCTCACCATTATAAACATAAACCTCACCAGTATAAAACATAAACCTCACCATTATAAACATAAACCTCACCATTATAAACATAAACCTCACCATTATAAACATAAACCTCACCATTATAAAACATAAACCTCACCATTATAAAACATAAACCTCACCAGTATAAACATAAACCTCACCATTATAAACATAAACCTCACCATTATAAACATAAACCTCACCAGTATAAAACATAAACCTCACCATTATAAACATAAACCTCACCATTATAAACATAAACCTCACCATTATAAACATAAACCTCACCATTATAAAACATAAACCTCCATTATAAACATAAACTTCACCATTATAAAACATAAACCTCACCATTATAAAACATAAACCTCACCAGTATAAAACATAAACCTCACCAGTATAAACATAAACCTCACCATTATAAACATAAACCTCACCATTATAAACATAAACCTCACCATTATAAAACATAAACCTCACCATTATAAACATAAACCTCACCATTATAAACATAAACCTCACCATTATAAACATAAACCTCACCATTATAAATATAAACCTCACCATTATAAACATAAACCTCACCATTATAAACATAAACCTCACCATTATAAACATAAACCTCACCAGTATAAAACATAAACCTCACCATTATAAACATAAACCTCACCATTATCAACATAAACCTCACCATTATAAACATAAACCTCACCAGTATAAACATAAACCTCACCATTATAAACATAAACCTCACCATTATAAACATAAACCTCACCAGTATAAACATAAACCTCACCATTATAAACATAAACCTCACCAGTATAAAACATAAACCTCACCATTATAAACATAAACCTCACCATTATAAACATAAACCTCACCATTATAAACATAAACCTCACCATTATAAACATAAACCTCACCATTATAAACATAAACCTCACCATTATAAACATAAACCTCACCATTATAAAACATAAACCTCACCATTATAAAACATAAACCTCACCAGTATAAAACATAAACCTCACCATTATAAACATAAACCTCACCATTATAAACATAAACCTCACCATTATAAACATAAACCTCACCATTATAAACATAAACCTCACCAGTATAAAACATAAACCTCACCATTATAAAACATAAACCTCACCATTATAAACATAAACCTCACCATTATAAAACATAAACCTCACCATTATAAACATAAACCTCACCATTATAAACATAAACCTCACCATTATAAACATAAACCTCACCATTATAAACATAAACCTCACCAGTATAAAACATAAAGCAGGAGGAACTTATCGAGGACCTGAGGGTTCCTTTCTTTCACATCAGCGTTGACCTGGTTCACATATCTCATGTGTCCTGAACGAGGTGTGTTGAATATCAATGGGTGTGTATTGACTTATTGTCAGTTATTCACAGTTTGAGTCACGGTCAACATTTACACAGGAAACATGGAGGAATAATAATATCTGAAACCTGATTGTCACTATGACAACAACTAAATGGACACAAAGGCGTGAGTATCAGTGTTCATCGACTCATTCTTTAACCTATTCACGGCTCATTGTAGCACTTTTATATATTTATGTATTGATATTCTGTAGATGTGTTGTTTAGTTTCATTGTGTTTGGTCCCCTTTGAGCCTGAATGCTCCTGTTGTTTTGATGATTGTAAAACATGTGATGTGATATGAGAAGCTGGCGTACGTTGTTTGTTTCAGTGAGAAGAGGAAACAAAAATAATGACTTCATCTCAATGCATTCATTTCGTCTCATTAGTGAAGCCTTCAACATAAAACCTTTTCATGGATCAAATATACATGTCCTCAAATGGCTGCTTTCACTTTTTAATTGGTTGACTTGTATTCATTATTTGCTTGATATCTTATTGTTCTTGTGTTCTATTTTGCAATAATGTCAATGATTTATTTTACACTTGATAATTGTTCTATTGTTTTTTGCTGTTCTTTGTTTGTAATCTTGAATGAAACTTATACGTTATATAGATGATATAACATGATTTCCTTCGGGATTAATAAACTTCTGTCTCTTCTCATCTTATCTTCTGTTGGGTGGAGCTGATCTAACGCGATGAATCTCTTACAGGAAGAAATGGAGAAGCCGAGGAAGAACCGGACCGGCATGTACACGGTGAACCCGTAGAGACGACGTCAACAAACGCTTCATTCATCACATCACACACTTTGTCCATCGTTCGTGCTTTTAATTTGTATCCGGTTTGATTTGAATGAATGTGTGACTCAATTATAATTCATCTCATATCTGCATTTATTTATTGCCTGTAAAGCACTTTGGAAATAAACAGGAAATAAACATTTATTGTGGATAAAATGCTACAAATTGTGAGTTTCTTGTTACAAAAGACACTTTCTAAAAGCATGATACGCTCATTTTTATGTGTATGCTTGATATGAATACAATAATATCATATACGATATTAACTATTACCACATTGTCACATCTTTTGTACTACATATTTTAACTACATTTCAATTTAAAAGAAATTACACAAAACTGGCATCAAGATATGAAATGCTAATAATATTTCCATTTATTGACTTTACACTTATAAAGCGGTTATACTGTTATCAACATGCATTATGAATTCTTTCTTTGACTCTCACTGATTTTACTTTGTTTGATGCAACACTCACTGTTATAACTTAAATTATTAAAGTTTATTTTTGTCAGATTACTTTTCTTATAACTGACACTAATACGCATATTTCCATTAATTGGCTCTTTTTATCATAACGTAAGACAATCCAACATCCTCTCTTAATATATAAGCAATATTCTTACATTTCTTTAATAGTGAATAGATTCACACTCATTTCAGTTTTAGTCGTTTATATTTTAGTATTCCAATAATTACACATTCTATATATTTGTATGATATTTTTTGATGATGCGTTTCTTTTACTTTTGTTTTAAAAGTGTTACTAAAAGTGTATAACTGACATTAATAATAATAATATTTCCATTCATTAGCTCTGCTCATATTTTATATTTCATTAAAAAAAGTTCAATACAAATAATGCTCAATCAAATAATCTTTATTATAATTATAAATATGGAAATACATTTCTGTTTTCTCGTGACATTGTTACGACGTCACGAAACTGATTATAACGTCTTCATCCATTAATTATTACAGTTTACAATAATCCCTCTTATTAACACATTTTTGTGATATGTGAGTTATAAATGTTCACTTTGACTCTAAACATGTTATATTAAAATGAATTGGTTTGTAAAGTTACTGCTGCTGATTCATAGTTCATTAATTCCAGTCATGAAGCATTGTTTGCATGTTTTCTTAACATGTTCTTTGGTGAAGTGTTAATAATCATATTTCACTTTGGCAGCAGTTCAGCTCTGTATTGTGTTCACAGCGTGTGAAAGTGGATCCTCGCGTTTCATTTCTTCTTTATTCTTAAACCAGAGTTCAGGTTTATATTTATTCTCTTCACCACAAAGAGGAAGAGAAGACGAGGCGTGGAGCGAGGCGGAGGAATGTTTGATACCAGTGATGGAGCTGATAGCCACACAAAGGAAGTGGGCGGGGCTCAATGACTCCCAGAAGCTCCTCCCACATCGCTCCTCTTACCAGCTTTAGTTCTTATTGTTTCCATATTTGATCTTCATGTGCGTCAAACAAGTTTCATTTCCTTCATATTCCTTCAGCACACGTTCTCTTCACTGTTTCATATTTCACATTCATATTTCATATTCATGTCTTTGTCTTCCTGACGTTGATGTTATGATCTCTGCTGCTTAATGACAGGATGAGATCAATTCACTTATTATGACCTCATGTTTTCAGAATGAATGTTCCAGAAAGGCTTTGAAGTTTTTGTAGAGATTATTATGATTATCAGTATTATTAGTAGTAGTATTAGTAGTAGTAGTATTATTATCAGTATTATTACCATTACTAGTATTATTATTATAATTCCAATAATAATCATAATTATCAGTACTATTATCAGTAACTTTATTATTAGCATTATTTTTTACGATATTATTATAATAATATATATATATTATCATATAATATATATATATTATCATATAATATATATATATTATATGATATATATGATTATATGATATCCATATTATGATATAATATATATTATTATATGATATATATATTGTATAATATATATAAATGAGACATTTATGTCTTTCCGTGTTAACAGAATTACATGTTGACGTTTGGTTGTGACGTTAGAAGTTGAAGTCCTGTAATGAATCTATAATCTGTCCCATTGAAAGCAGTGTGTGAGCGTTCATAAAGCCTTCCATGTGTTCATGCTGATATGATCAGCAGCGAGGACGCAGCGTGAGGCTGCTGAAGGAAACACGAAGCAAACAGAGTTCATATTCACAGCACATGTCTGAGAAGTGTTGATGCTGAATTGAGATTAAAGGGCGTGTTTACCAGGAAAAGTCACATGTGTTCATGCTGAAGTCATAACTTTGGGTGGAGTCGTCTATATTTCATAATCCTGTTGTTTCTCTTGAATCTACTAAATATGTAATTATCGATCTTCAATGAGAACAAACAACGTGGAAAATCAATCTTCAGTTTATTGAATGAATGTAAAAACAGACGGAACAGTTTTCAGAAACCTGTCGCCTCATCATCACGTATTCATATTCAAACATTCAAACGTGTCTCACGTTACTGATACCCGTCACATGGAAACAGATTAGAATGACAGGACAGCATGAAAGTACTCTGCTGTATTACTGCAGTACATGTAGTAGTACTCTGTGTACTCGGAGCTCGGCTCTCATTCGCTGCCCAGCAGAGCGACCTCGCTGCCGACCTGCACCTGGAGGTCAAACAGAGGTCAGACAGAAAGCTCAGCGTCACCTCGATGAACATCCGCTGGATCCAACATGTCCCACAATGCACCTGGATAGTGTCTCTCAAACTCAACACATCCAGTTTGTAACAAAGACTTTATGAGGATGAAACTGGTGAAAGGTTTTAATTCACTTTAAAGTAACATCTGGTGAAATGAGTCCGTTTGATTATTTCTCTCTTTTAAC
>NC_136642.1:1179763-1194763 GCF_949748355.1 Melanostigma gelatinosum | reverse complement strand
TATCATGACCTAAGTATCGTGATAATATCGTATCATGACCTAAGTATCGTGATAATATCGTATCATGACCTAAGTATCGTGATAATATCGTATCATGACCTAAGTATCGTGATAATATCGTATCATGACCTAAGTATCGTGATAATATCGTATCATGACCTAAGTATCGTGATAATATCGTATCATGACCTAAGTATCGTGATAATATCGTATCATGACCTAAGTATCGTGATAATATCGTATCATGACCTAAGTATCGTGATAATATCGTATCATGACCTAAGTATCGTGATAATATCGTATCATGACCTAAGTATCGTGATAATATCGCATCATGACCTAAGTATCGTGATAATATCATATCATGACCTAAGTATCGTGATAATATCATATCATGACCTAAGTATCGTGATAATATCGTATCACGACCTAAGTATCGTGATAATATCGTACCATGACCTAAGTATCGTGATAATATCGTATCATGACCTAAGTATCGTGATAATATCGTATCATGACCTAAGTATCGTGATAATATCGTACCATGACCTAAGTATCGTGATAATATCGTACCACGACCTAAGTATCGTGATAATATCGTACCATGACCTAAGTATCGTGATAATATCGTATCATGACCTAAGTATCGTGATAATATCGTATCATGACCTAAGTATCGTGATAATATCGTATCATGACCTAAGTATCGTGATAATATCGCATCATGACCTAAGTATCGTGATAATATCATATCATGACCTAAGTATCGTGATAATATCGTATCATGACCTAAGTATCGTGATAATATCGTATCATGACCTAAGTATCGTGATAATATCATATCATGACCTAAGTATCGTGATAATATCGTATCATGACCTAAGTATCGTGATAATATCGTATCATGACCTAAGTATCGTGATAATATCGTATCATGACCTAAGTATCGTGATAATATCATATCATGACCTAAGTATCGTGATAATATCGTATCATGACCTAAGTATCGTGATAATATCGTATCATGACCTAAGTATCGTGATAATATCGTATCATGACCTAAGTATCGTGATAATATCGTATCATGACCTAAGTATCGTGATAATATCATATCATGACCTAAGTATCGTGATAATATCGTATCATGACCTAAGTATCGTGATAATATCGTATCATGACCTAAGTATCGTGATAATATCGTATCATGACCTAAGTATCGTGATAATATCATATCATGACCTAAGTATCGTGATAATATCGTATCATGACCTAAGTATCGTGATAATATCGTATCATGACCTAAGTATCGTGATAATATCATATCATGACCTAAGTATCGTGATAATATCGTATCATGACCTAAGTATCGTGACAATATCGTATTGCGGGATCTCTGGTGATTCCCACCCCTAATGCATTCATGTGTTCATCGCTTTAATGTTGCAGCTCATTTGAATGGTTTCGTATACTGCAGGTAGTTTAATCTGTAATAATACTTCATGTATTAGTTGATTTGTAATCTGAATGTATAAAGTAACTAAATGTATTAAATACATGTAACGCAGTACATTTCCCTCAGATGTAGTAGAGCAGTATAAAGTAGTAGAATATGGAAATACTCAAGTAAAGTACCTCAGAGTTGTACTTTGTTATGATCTGAACTATGATATATATACGATAATTACATTAATATGGTGAGACAAGATGTCGTCACAATTAAAGGTACAACATGTGACACATTTCCACTTCATGTAATTTAAATGATACTTAACGAGATTATTTATTGAGAGGCGTGTTGTTGTTGTTGTTGTTGTTTCCACTCAGCAGCATCATCTACAAAACCACTCGGGCCTGTTTGTCAATGACGTCACTCACCAAGCAGCCATGGTTGGAATTTAAAATAACAGAAATACATAATATTGTAAAAATAAAGTAGATACACTTGAGCTGAAGGAGCTCTGGAGTCTCTGCAGCTCTTAAACTTCCTCCAGCTGCTTCATAATTCATCTCTTTATGAGTCTCTGATGTCTCGTGAGCAGCACAAACAGGAAGTGATCGTTGGACATGTTTGAGGCGTTAGTAGCTTGAGTTACCGCTGACAGCATATCCTCTGAATATTAATATCTCTCCATGAGTACGTGTAGCCGTGTGAAGCGTCAGGACGCTTTACCTGCAGATGAACTGGTGGTTTTCAGGAGACTCGGAAGCTTCTGAAGCTTCGCTGAACTTTCTGTTGATTCTGAGGGCTGGAATGATGCTGCCTTCACGTGCTCCTCGTAAACTCGGAAATCTGCCGAAGAAGTAGCTTTCGGGTGGAACTACAAACAAAAGAAGTTTCCTTGCTTTGAAAAGTTTCCTGTTTTGTGTCCTTAATTAATTGAATGTACAAACTGAAATCCGACATATTATCATTGTCATTATGGATCCGTAACCTTCTTGTTAGTCTGTAGTCTACTGTAGTGTGTAAGTGGGACAGCTGGCTCTCCAGATTGTGATTACTTCGATAACACCTGAACGCAGCATATGAATCTCTTCAAAATAAAGGCTCAGTACCTCAAAATAAATGTCTTGGTATCTCAAAATCACGAGTTCGTATTTAAAACAATGTATTTTGTATGAGTTAGTATCTCTTATCTGTGTCTAAGACAGCGTTACACGTTTTAAACATCACTGAAGCGTATACATATCTGTATATATATATATATATATACAGATATATATATATAAATATACAGATATATATATATATATATATATATACATATATGTATATATATATACATATATGTATATATATATATATATATATATCTGTATATATATATATATACAGATATATATAAATATACAGATATATATATAAATATACAGATATATATATATATATATATATATATACATATATATATATATATATATCTGTATATATATATACAGATATATATATATATATGTATATTTATATATATATATATATATATATGTATATTTATATATATATATATGTATATATATCTGTGTCTATATATCTGTATATATATCTGTATATATATCTGTATATATATATAGATATATATATACAGATATATATATATATATATACAGATATATATATATATATATATATATACAGATATATATATATATATCTGTATATATATATATACAGATATATATATATATATATATATATATATATATATCTGTATATTTATATATATCTGTATATTTATATATATCTGTATATATATATATATACAGATATATATATATATATATATATATATATATATATATACATATATGTATATATATATACATATATGTATATATATATATATATATATATATATATATATATATATATATATATATATATATATATATATATATGTATATATATATATATATATATATATATATATGTATATATATATATATATATATATATATATATATATATATATATCTGTATATATATATATATATATTAGTGCTGGGCAACGATTAATCGCATGGATTTTTTGCGATTAATCTCATTGTTATGGTAAAGTTCAATAATGAATTATAAAGTAGTGTGTTGCGCACTTTTATTTTAAAGTACTGCTATATGAACAAAAGGGCAATAACATTTGGTTCACGAGATGCAGGCAGCATGTTTCATACTTAATGTGAATATAATTCATACTTTGTTGGCATCTTATTCTGAAAACCGGATGTTGTCTCACGTTCATGTTTCTGCTAACTTTCAAAGTCCTTCGCTCCCGATCTGTGCGTTAGAATGTGTTTACGGTGAATGTCAGCGTGTAGCTGCACTAACATGTGAGTGTCTGACTTTACCAGCGATGTCCAGTCGTCTCCAGGGAGAGCAGCGGAAGCCTTTTCTCTACGGCAACCCTGAAGGGACATCACATCTCTAATGCAAAACCATAAACATGAGACAGGCTGACTATAGGATGTTTGCTGGCTTTATCCCACTGTTCTTGTCATCCTCTTGTTGTTATGTATGTATTGTCTCTTGTCTTTCAGTTAAAAAAAAAAAAAATTATAATAAAGTTTTTAAATGCGTTAACGCGAGATAAAATAATTTTCGGCGTTAATTAATGAATGCGTTAACGCGAAATTAACGCGTTAACTTGCCCAGCACTAATATATATATATATATATATATATATATATATATATATATATATATATATATATATATATATATGTAGATATGTATATATATATATATATATATCTGTATATATACATGTATATATATATATCTGTATATACAGATATATATATACAGATATATATATATATCTGTGTGTATATATATCTGTATATATATATATATATATATATCTATTGTTCGAAAAATTCACTGGAGACTGGTGTAAAAAATCATTCATCATTGGACATTTATTCTTTGCAAAGAAGGAGACAGCGTAGATTCACATACAGATTGTACATCAAGACCGCTCGAAGATCTGTCTCCGAGTCTCTGGTATTTATACTCCGTAAACAACATGCAGTGGGCTGCACAGGGTAACACACACACATTTCGCGTTTCACACAGGCGTATCTGGAGACTTTAACTATTCGTTCTAGTACAAAGGTCACTTTCTCGTAAGTCATGATCGCACATCAGCCCTGCGTAAGTATCGACGCTTTCTACACGTTTGTTATCATTCTTATTCAGAACAAACATCTGAAGTGTTCTTTCGGCAATCAACTGCTTCTTAACAGATTAAACATTTGCTGAAGACCTAGTGTCAGTGAAAGTTTGCACAAGGACACAGGCCTTAAACACTACAGAGGAGATGAGCTTCTGTTAAATGTAAACATTCTTTCATCATTTAAACGCATACTGATTCGTCATTTAGATTTTTCCCAACATCTATCTATCTATCTATCTATCTATCTATCTATCTATCTATCTATCTATCTATCTATCTATATCTATATATATATATCTATATCTATATATCTATATCTATATATCTATATATCTATATATATATATATATATCTATCTATATATATATATCTATATCTATATCTATATATATATATCTATATATATATATCTGTGTATATATACCTGTGTATATATATATCTGTATATATATCGACATAAACGATATGTGTTTCACTCCACCACCGGGAGCTCAGGACCGGTTCCCTCCGGGCTGCTCAGAGACGGTACGCTCTCCGTCGATCGGTTGGTTTCGCCTCCGTCCTCCGGACCGAGCAGAGGACTAACTGTGAGGCCGGGTTTCCTTTGGCGCCACACGTGGAGGCCTCCGAGCACCAGGGTGCAGACGCAGGTCGCCAGCAGGAAGGACACGCCGACCAGCTCGGTGTAGTAACTCTTCTTCTCCTTCCCGGACTGGGCGTCTCTCTTCTGGGTCGGGGTGGAGACCGGATCTTTATTGTTTCTCAGTCCCGAGTCAGTCTCTTGTTTTAAATCGGTCATGAGTATAAGTTCTTCCTCCACCGTGGTGTGGACCTCTGGGACTCCTGAAGGTCTGGTCGTAGAAGACGTTGGTTCCTCGGTTGCGATGTCCTCGTAGGAGCCGTCCTCGTTGTCGTTGGCGGTCGTGTGGTTTTCCTTGGTAAAGGGGCCGATGGAACGAGGAGAAGCGACAAGCCGGACGTCGTAGCTCGCGACTACTTCCTTGTACCCGCCTTCCTCCGCCTCGCAGCGGTAGATCCCGAAGGTGTCGGCGTCGGCGAGGAAGCTGAGGCCGCCGTCGGCCGACTGGATGAAGAGCTTCTCTGGCAGGTCTTTGAATCGAGGGGAGGTCCAGCTCACGGAGGCCAGGTTAGAAGGTTTCAGACACCGAAGCCTCACCGCCTCGTTCACATGAACGTGGACTTCTGTCAGGACACAAAATATCAGAATCAAGAGGAACAGCTCGGTTTTCAGGTCGTTTAATCTAGAGTTGATCACTTTTAATCTCCAGAGTTGATCACTTTTAATCTCCAGAGTTGATCACTTTTAATCTATAGAGTTGATCACTTTTAATCTATAGAGTTGATCACTTTTAATCTACAGAGTTGATCACTTTTAATCTATAGAGTTGATCACTTTTAATCTAGAGTTGATCACTTTTAATCTACAGAGTTGATCACTTTTAATCTCCAGAGTTGATCACTTTTAATCTATAGAGTTGATCACTTTTAATCTCCAGAGTTGATCACTTTTAATCTATAGAGTTGATCACTTTTAATCTATAGAGTTGATCACTTTTAATCTCCAGAGTTGATCACTTTTAATCTATAGAGTTGATCACTTTTAATCTATAGAGTTGATCACTTTTAATCTACAGAGTTGATCACTTTTAATCTCCAGAGTTGATCACTTTTAATCTATAGAGTTGATCACTTTTAATCTATAGAGTTGATCACTTTTAATCTACAGAGTTGATCACTTTTAATCTATAGAGTTGATCACTTTTAATCTAGAGTTGATCACTTTTAATCTACAGAGTTGATCACTTTTAATCTACAGAGTTGATCAATTTTAATCTACAGAGTTGATCACTTTTAATCTACAGAGTTGATCACTTTTAATCTCCAGAGTTGATCACTTTTAATCTATAGAGTTGATCACTTTTAATCTACAGAGTTGATCACTTTTAATCTATAGAGTTGATCACTTTTAATCTAGAGTTGATCACTTTTAATCTATAGAGTTGATCACTTTTAATCTATAGAGTTGATCACTTTTAATCTAGAGTTGATCACTTTTAATCTACAGAGTTGATCACTTTTAATCTATAGAGTTGATCACTTTTAATCTACAGAGTTGATCACTTTTAATCTATAGAGTTGATTACTTTTAATCTATAGAGTTGATCACTTTTAATCTACAGAGTTGATCACTTTTAATCTATAGAGTTGATCACTTTTAATCTATAGAGTTGATCACTTTTAATCTACAGAGTTGATCACTTTTAATCTATAGAGTTGATCACTTTTAATCTACAGAGTTGATCACTTTTAATCTATAGAGTTGATCACTTTTAATCTACAGAGTTGATCACTTTTAATCTACAGAGTTGATCAATTTTAATCTACAGAGTTGATCACTTTTAATCTACAGAGTTGATCACTTTTAATCTCCAGAGTTGATCACTTTTAATCTATAGAGTTGATCACTTTTAATCTACAGAGTTGATCACTTTTAATCTATAGAGTTGATCACTTTTAATCTAGAGTTGATCACTTTTAATCTATAGAGTTGATCACTTTTAATCTATAGAGTTGATCACTTTTAATCTAGAGTTGATCACTTTTAATCTACAGAGTTGATCACTTTTAATCTATAGAGTTGATCACTTTTAATCTACAGAGTTGATCACTTTTAATCTATAGAGTTGATCACTTTTAATCTAGAGTTGATCAATTTTAATCTAGAGTTGATCACTTTTAATCTACAGAGTTGCTCACTTTTAATCTACAGAGTTGATCACTTTTAATCTATAGAGTTGATCACTTTTAATCTATAGAGTTGATCACTTTTAATCTACAGAGTTGATCACTTTTAATCTATAGAGTTGATCACTTTTAATCTAGAGTTGATCACTTTTAATCTAGAGTTGCTCACTTTTAATCTACAGAGTTGATCACTTTTAATCTATAGAGTTGATCACTTTTAATCTATAGAGTTGATCACTTTTAATCTACAGAGTTGATCACTTTTAATCTATAGAGTTGATCACTTTTAATCTATAGAGTTGATCACTTTTAATCTATAGAGTTGATCACTTTTAATCTATAGAGTTGATCACTTTTAATCTATAGAGTTGATCACTTTTAATCTACAGAGTTGCTCACTTTTAATCTACAGAGTTGATCACTTTTAATCTATAGAGTTGATTACTTTTAATCTATAGAGTTGATTACTTTTAATCTATAGAGTTGATTACTTTTAATCTATAGAGTCACTTCATATCACATTTAATCTATTTAATCTAATAATAAACAATCGAAAAAAAATAGGTTAAAAGAAAGTTGTATCTTGTAATTGTATCGGAGCAGCTCCTGTCCTTCTTTAACTCGGCTCTCTGAGGAAGAGTTACCTTTGACCGTTCCGCTCGTGGTTTCTCCTCCACATTGCTGCCCCATATTCCCGTCCTTCAGGTCTTGAGCCCTGGAGGAATAAACCCACAGCCTGTCAGTCATCACTCAGGGCTCAGACTACGTCTGATACGAGAAGATGACTCGATGTGTTACTTTGCTGCTACTCTTCACTTTAATGGTCACAACATGTCAGTAAAGCCTGACATCGAGTGCAGATGGTCTTCAGTGCTCGTAGGCGGATCTGAAGAACTAAAGGTAACTTGTACGTACATGTTGCCGTGGTGATGGCCATGCACACCGGTGCAGGCGCTGCTGGTCCGGCTCCAGCCGCACAGAGGATCTCTGGCCAGAACGCACTGGCTGCAGGATGTGTAGACGGAGCACCTGGCCACAGGTACAGAGGCCACGCCCTCTGACGTCCCCACATAGATAACTCCCTACAGCACCATATCAATGTATTATATGCACCAACAATCAAGTGTTCAGTCCACTCAAACAGTTCCACCACATCGTCCACGTGTACAGGAGCAGCCTTCACACAGGCTCAGTGTTTAATGTTGCCTCAATATTTCAATATTCCTCATTATACAGACGACACACTGTTTTATATCTCTTGTTGGTGTCGGTGGTTTGATTTGTGTCTCTTATATCAGTAAAGATGTTTTATATCTGTGAGGAAACAAATGATTCTTATTAGCAGAAACAGAAACGTGAGAGAGGAGATCTTAGACGTGCAACTTAACGCTACATCTGCTCTACATTTGATTATTCTCCTACTCTCTCTTTACTTTAACTTTAACTTTGTGTAATATTATTCAAGTTTGTCTTCATATCACTTTCCCTCCCTCAGTGTTTCATACTAATCTGCATTTGTTTTTTGTGTAGATATATATACACACACATATGTATACCTTGGAGGAGGAGATGACAATGCTTTTGACCAGCTGAGGTTGTGTGAAGACCTGAATCTCCTCAATAACGTGCGCACCCTGATCCAGCAGAGCCACTTTGTGGAGGAAGCCAGAGTCTGGACATCAGAGAGAAGACGATGAACCGTTTTAATACAGAATATAGTTTTGCATGTGTGACACTATCAGCGTTTACTCTGCATCTCACCAGTCAGCAGGAAGAGGACGGTGTAGTGCTGGCCGTCGGCGGCCTGCGTCCTCATCGCAGTCACATGTGAGTATCGCTGCTCTGAAGACACCACGACCAGATCTCCTCTGACGCTGCCGCTGGTCAGGAAACTCTTCTTCACCTCCGCTAATTCAGAATCTGAAGCGCTGTCCAGTCCACACTGTCAGCAGAACATGAAGGGAAGTTCATACGCTAACCATCCAAAGACCCATGTTTGAGATAAAACTAGTCCGGAGTTCAAACTAGTGAGAACAAAGCTGGGCCCAGGATGGAACCCTGAGGGACGCCGTTTACCTTTCATGCATAATAACACCTTTAAGTCTTTGAGACTTCATGTATCTGATGTGTGACATGAAACAAGTTATTTAAGATATCAAAAGGTCAAAACATCTCATCTCCCCGATTACACTTTTAAATTAAACAAAAGAAAAATGTAACAAAACTACTTGAAATGTTTCGAAAACGTCTTGTTTTTTGCTAAAAATATATTTGTCAAATGAAATAAGTGAGTATTTACTTTGGTTTCACACAGGACCAGAGGTACGACCTCCTCCTACAAGGACTCTATCAGATACATATTCATGATATTTTTCCCGAGAAAGGTAGTTGATAATAGAGTTCTGTTGAATGGGAGGCTGCGTGTAACGTGTTAAAGCATGTTGTTCGTTATGTTGTGTTGCAGTTTTACATCATTTATTCTAGATTAGACAGAAAGTGCCTGAAGCTAAGTGTGAGCAGCAGGGGGCA
The DNA here is from genome assembly GCF_949748355.1 of Melanostigma gelatinosum. Classification (NCBI taxonomy): domain Eukaryota; kingdom Metazoa; phylum Chordata; class Actinopteri; order Perciformes; family Zoarcidae; genus Melanostigma; species Melanostigma gelatinosum. The sequence goes on along the minus strand of NC_136642.1, from coordinate 1,184,800 downwards.
GAAACACAGAAGAAGAAACTGATAACGTCAGTTTAGTGTCAGCAAGACGAAGCCAACTTTTATTATCAGAGACATGTCGTATATTATTATCGTTTGTTCTCTTTAATATTATTCAGGACTCTGTTTGTTCTGTTTGTCTATTGTGTCTCTGATTAGTGTTTCCATTGTAACATATAAAACAGCGAGCACTCACAGCGACCGTGTTAGCTACAGTAGATGTGTTTTATGAGGATCTTGTGAGAGTGAGTTTACCTGTCCCATGAAGGAGTGCTTTCCCAGCATTGAGCTCAGCTGGTGGGTGTCCATGTTGAAGGTCCTGTACCTCCCAGAGAACACGGCCCTGAAGTCCTGCAGCCTGAAGACGCACACGGCAGATTCTGGACCCGAGGACCTGAACCAGACCAGAGATATGAAACATGTTACTGAGATCTCTCATCTCCAAACGAGGCTAACGGTGGTAACTACTCCACCAGGAAGGGTTCTTCAGCAGGATCACTACTGAAGAACTAACGGGCTTTGGTAGAAGGGCGACGCACTGGGCCAAAGAAGAAGCCGTTCAGATGTTGGAGTGCATCCGAACGGAGCGGATAAACCCATTACTCTCCACTTTAGTTACTATTGTGAGATGGGTCCTCTGTAGAGGTGCTTCTAGTCTAGAACTCTGGGCTCTAGTACTCTGGGCTCTAGTACTCTGGGCTCTAGAACTCTGGGCTCTAGTACTCTGGGCTCTAGAACTCTGGGCTCTAGTACTCTGGGCTCTAGTACTCTGGGCTCTAGAACTCTGGGCTCTAGAACTCTGGGCTCTAGTACTCTGGGCTCTAGTACTCTGGGCTCTAGAACTCTGGGCTCTAGTACTCTGGGCTCTAGTACTCTGGGCTCTAGAACTCTGGGCTCTAGAACTCTGGGCTCTAGTACTCTGAGCTCTAGTACTCTGGGCTCTAGAACTCTGGGCTCTAGTACTCTGGGCTCTAGAACTCTGGGCTCTAGTACTCTGGGCTCTAGAACTCTGGGCTCTAGAACTCTGGGCTCTAGTACTCTGGGCTCTAGTACTCTGGGCTCTAGAACTCTGGGCTCTAGAACTCTGGGCTCTAGAACTCTGGGCTCTAGTACTCTGGGCTCTAGAACTCTGGGCTCTGTTTAAAGTGTTGGGTCTGAAGTGCATTTGGTCCAGCTCCACTGTAGCTGGTTACATGGTGCAGAATCAGGGTGCAAAGTAAGACTCAGCAGCTGCACCTGAACCCGGAGCATTCCCTTTTAAAACAACACTTCAGTAAAACGTCTCTGTGACGTGTGCCGGCATGTCTTTTCACGGACGCCTTCGTGAGTGGAAGTTGAGGTACGTCGGATGTTTCGTCCTCGTACCACTGAGACGTGAAGACGCCGTAGAACAGCGTGTCCGAGGCGTTGCCGCTCTCTGGTGGCCGGAGGGTGAACACGTCCTGGAGGAGGTTGAAGGGAAGCTGTTTGGGCAGCTGACAGAGCAGAGGGGCTTTAGCAAAAGACGTCCACTTGTTCTGCAGAGTCCTCTGTCCACCGACGTCGTCCTGAGGACATAGAGACAGAGGTCAGGGGTCATGATGAGGCTCACAGGATCTCTTCTTAACATGTTTATAGACTGGCTTCTATGTCATGTCGTCGCTTTACCGTTTTATTTCATTTTTGTTATTTGTTTATTTGACTAAATATCATTTTATTTATTTCTCAGTTCATTTGAATCGTATGAACTGTCTCACTGGTCTTTCTGTTGCTGTCATTGTTTTTGCTGCTTTGTCTGTAAAAGCACTTAGTAAACTCTGTTTTTAAAGGTGCCATATGAACAAAGTTATTATGGTTATTATGATTATTACATCATCACCTTGCAGACTTGGGCCACTCTGGGGATCCTCAGCTCGTCCACGAAGCTGAACTCTTTCCCCACTTCAGTAAAGAAGAAGTAGATCTTCCTCTCCGACGGGTCGGACGACGAGCCGACAAACGTTGGCTCTGAAATACAGGAAGTGGAGACACGAGGTCAGAATGTGGAGAAAGAGATGTGAGAGGAACACGGATCATATCTGAGTTATGATCCCAGAATCATCAGCAGCTCCAGTAACGAGACGTTAATCAGTGAAGAAACAAAGAGTGAAACACGGACGGAGTCAGAAGCTCTTTGAGACGTTCAGACGCAGTTCTTTATTATCACTTAGAGCAGCGGTTCCCAAACTTTTTAGGCCGCGCACCCCCTTCTACATCCCGACCGGGTTCGCGCACCCCCCCCCCCCCTTAATAAAAAAAAAAGAAAAAAAGAAGCAACAGAGCCTTTTAAGCCTTCATAGCCGCATAATAATCGGACCAATGAGAGAACAGTTTGCTCGCGCGTGGCATTTGTTTACAAGATTTAGTCCGCTGTTAAATGTTGCAGTGTGAACACAAACCGAACAAAGGAGCAACTGCAACAAAGCAAACGAACTGAAGGTGTGAAAACGCCCTGAAACACTGCAACAAAGTTTCAATATCTTTCAGTGACACAAGGCGTCACTTTTAAAGAGCAATACGGATGCGAGGACACAGGCTCAGAGGCAGATTATCACATTTAATTTACAATTAATGAGCGACTAATGTAGCCAGGATGTCTTCGGACAAAGCATCGATGCGGCGCGACACAGTGTTGTTGGACACCGGGATCATGTCCAACTTGTTTGCTTCTTTCTCCCCAATCATACATTCCACCATCTCTCTGGCAGCTGGCAAGCTCACGTCTTCAGTGATTGTGTGCGGTAGCCCCTTTCTCGCTATTCTGTAACCAGATATGAAGCCCGTAGTGCATCATTTATAGACCAACACATGAATGAGACTCCAGTTGTTTTTGGCTGTTTTGTAACTCCTCCAATTTGGATATAAAGAATGTAAGGGGCTTTTGACTTGCACTGGCATGCTTGGTGTTCAGGTGGCGACGTAAATAAGAGCTTCAGACTGTTAGCCAGAACCTCACTGCACACCACGCACTGTGGCTTTGGGGAATCTGCGTTGCCAATCCAAGTGAAGCCCAGACACACATACTTTTCATCATATTTCCTCTTTTTTTCCCAGTCTGCGCCGTCTCATCTTCCTCTGACTCTGGCTCGATTTCTTCTCCCCCCAACGCACCTCTCCGTTCCCCTCGCCTCCGATTCCTCTCTCTCTCTCTCTCTCTCTCTCTGTCTCTCTCCTCTTTTACGACTGATAGCTTCAGATGTCCCACCTGACAGTTTTTAAATTAAAAATACATTTTTTTTTAATATTTAATATTATTACACCATCAGACCGTCATTACACTTTTCCTCTCGCGCACCCCCTAGAGGCAGCTCGCGCACCCCCAGGGGTGCGCGCACCCCACTTTGGGAATCCCTGACTTAGAGACAGAAAGAGGAAATGAATCATTGGGTCATGAAACAGGAAGTCGGTCTGACGCTGGTTTGGTTGAAAGTTTGTGAGGTTTTAGTAAATGTCTTTGAGGTTTTTAAGATGTTTAAACATCAGCGTTTTCATTTCTATGTCAACAGCAGACAACACAAAAACCTCAAGTGACCAGAGGAGCTTCAAGAGTTTTACACGTTAAAGTGGCATGACGAGTGAGAGACCCAGCAGGAGAGTAGAAGACCTAAAGACATGCAGTGCTGCTGTATTTGTACACTCGTTAAGTATTTCACCATCTTTTATTCAACACTTCTGTCTTCTTCCTCTTCGTGACTCACTGTTTGCTTCAGCTTATTCAGAAACACTGAAGGATTCTGGGTAAGTGATTTAAAGTGTACACCTCGTTCTCTTCACTCACCCTCCAGCAGACCGACGGACGAGTCCTGGCTGACGTCTTGGCGGCCATCTTTGCTGAAGTGTCGAGAAATCTGCGGTGTGACTCCTCTGAAGTCGGTGGTGGTGGCGGTGAACAGCTCGCCGTCTGCACCCAACACACACAGCAGCGTTAAGAACGTGGCACAGGTCAACAGCACGAGGACATTTATGTTTGAGTGAAACATCGTTCTGACCGACGCTGATGGCCGAGCTCTTCTGCACCGGACTGTGAGGGCAGCGGCCTTTAGCTTTAGCATTAGCATTGTCACGGAGCTCCATCGAGAAGCTTTCTGTGTCCTGAAGGAGACCAAACCACAAAACACCACGTTTAAGAGAAGATACTCCACTACAAGACAGAGAACTACAAGACAGAGAACTACAAGTCAGAGAACTGCAAGTCAGAGAACTACAAGTTAGAGAACTACAAGACAGAGAACTACAAGACAGAGAACTACAAGACAGAGAACTACAAGTCAGAGAACTACAAGTCAGAGAACTGCAAGTCAGATAACTACAAGTCAGAGAACTGTAAGTCAGATAACTACAAGCCAGAGAACTACAAGACAGAGAACTACAAGACAGAGACCTACAAGACAGAGAACTACAAGACAGAGAACTACAAGTCAGAGAACTACAAGTCAGAGAACTGCAAGTCAGATAACTACAAGTCAGAGAACTGTAAGTCAGATAACTACAAGCCAGAGAACTACAAGACAGAGAACTACAAGCCAGAGAACTACAAGTCAGAGAACTACAAGACAGAGAACTACAAGTCAGAGAACTACAAGACAGAGAACTACAAGTCAGAGAACTACAAGACAGAGAACTACAAGACAGAGAACTACAAGACAGAGAACTACAAGACAGAGAACTACAAGTCAGAGAACTACAAGTCAGAGAACTACAAGACAGAGAACTACAAGTCAGAGAACTACAAGTCAGAGAACTACAAGACAGAGAACTACAAGTCAGAGAACTACAAGTCAGAGAACTACAAGTCAGAGAACTACAAGTCAGAGAACTACAAGACAGAGAACTACAAGTCAGAGAACTACAAGTCAGAGAACTACAAGACAGATAACTACAAGACAGAGAACTACAAGTCAGAGAACTACAAGACAGAGAACTACAAGTCAGATAACTACAAGTCAGAGAACTACAAGACAGAGAACTACAAGACAGAGAACTACAAGACAGAGAACTACAAGACAGAGAACTACAAGACAG
>NC_136642.1:1159763-1174763 GCF_949748355.1 Melanostigma gelatinosum | reverse complement strand
CCTTTGACTAGTTTCTGCTTACTTCAGACAGCTTCCAGTCAGGAAACATTCACCTCATCTTTGGGACAAAATGAAGTTAATTAAGACAAAATGTCTTGTTAGATAAGGAGCTAACATTTAACAGAACAAAGTTATGAGAGAGAACGTCCGTGTGAAGAACCTAAAGAGAAGCAGTCACCACATTCAAACGGTGTACGTTTCTACAAACCACGAATATACTGAATGTTTCTGAATCAATATGTCACATACATATGTTTCTCCAGTTCAACGTTCTCTCAGAGAGAATCTCTGGTGGTCCTCTGAAGTCAAACATTAGAGGACCCAGGATGGAGCCCTGTGGAACTCCACGTGGTGCTCAGCTGCAAAACTCACAACTAACAAAAAGTAGTTCTGAAGAAAGAATCTGTTTGATATGAAGAGTGAAACTCGGGCGTCGCACCACATCTGTAGGAAATTTGAGTGTAGAACTGTGTGTTTAGTAGTTATAATAAAAGTGTTTAATGATTCATGATACTTGCATCAGTGGGATTAAATTCCTTTTAATTGTAAACCAGTTTCGGTCGAGTTATTATCGCAGCGTGTCCACTGTGAACAGCAGCTGGACACGCGCTCTGGCCTTCCTCTCTGTGGAGCAGACTCAAGCCTCTACACATCCAGACATTCCGACTGATACCCAGATGTGATTGGCCGGTTCATGAACAGACCTGTGACTCGTTACAGTGGAATCTCTGACTTCATGGTGAAGCTGTTGCAACGACAGAATCTGCAACAGGAAGTGAAGCACGACGACCTCTGAGCTCAGTTTCATATGAAGAGAAGAGAAGAAGCTCAACCTCCACTATGAAGTACATGCTTGATGTACTTGTACTTCACTTGAGTATTTTTACTTTCGGACACTTCATACTGCTATTTCACTACATTGATGTATTGTACATTATCATACCTTTTACTCCTCTACCTTTATCTGATGAATATATAAATATATATTTAAAAAACTATATATATATAATAGCAATAATTAGCACATGAATGCAGCAATAACTATAATACAAATTTATATATATTTTATTCTGCATAATTATAACTTTTGCTTTTAGTACTTTACCACAGAGACACACACACATGCACACTCTCACACTAACACGCACAAACACACACCCACACACACTCTGTCGCTCAGATCGTCAGACAGGAAGTGTGTGGCATCAGATCACATCAGTTTGTTCATTGTTTCATGTCTGAGTATCAGTTCATGATATTGATATTGACATGTAGCGTTAATGCTACATGTCAGAGTGTCCTACGAGGTTATTATGGGATGTGTCAGAGTTATAGTTATTGATTTTATCACCCAGAGGTAAAGAAAAGACCATTTTCTTGTTATGTTTATTGTTGTTTTAATAGTTATTTAATGTTTTTACGACTGAAGTACATTGTAATATTGTTACAAGTTGTGTCTGGATAAATATTATTATTATTATTTCTTTACGGGGACTAGATTCTTTGAGATGAATCATATAAAGATAAACCAGATAAAACATGTTAATCAGTGAGCTGTAGAGGAGCTGAACAGAGCCACGCTAGCTGGTTCCAGTCTTCATGCTAAGCTAGCTGGTTCCAGTCTTCATGCTAAGCTAGCAGGTTCCAGTCTTCATGCTGAGCTAGCTGGTTCCAGTCTTCATGCTAAGCTAGCTGGTTCCAGTCTTCATGCTGAGCTAGCTGGTTCCAGTCTTCATGCTAAGCTAGCTGGTTCCAGTCTTCATGCTAAGATAGCTGGTTCCAGTCTTCATGTTAAGCTAGCTGGTTCCAGTCTTCATGCTAAGATAGCTGTTTCCAGTCTTCATGCTGAGCTAGCTGGTTCCAGTCTTCATGCTGAGCTAGCTGGTTCCAGTCTGCATGCTAAGCTAGCTGGTTCCAGTCTTCATGCTAAGCTAGCTGGTTCCAGTTTATGCTAAGCTAAGCTAACCAGCTGCTGTATAAACATGTTGATATTGACAGACATGTCTTCATCAGTTTCCTGTAAACATCAGAGACTCGAACAAACAGAGGACGTCGATCATGTGACCAAACCAGATCAAATACCGAACAATTAAATATCTAGTTTGTCATATTTAAATAAAAATAACACTTAACATAAATCTGTTTGGGGGACGAATAAAATATATTTATTGACAAAAAATGAAACAAACTCACCGGGATCAATTCATCAATTATTCATCGTTTTTATGCAATAAAGACATAAACTCAAGTTAAAGCTTCTCAAATGTGAATATTTAATGATTAGTTTTGGATGTTAGACGAAACATGACATCTAAAGACGTCATGGACTATAATAATAATAATAATAATAATAATAATACAGATAAATTACCTGATAAGAAAAGTAAAATCACAAGTTATCAATGTGATTCATAAAAGCACAGAATAAAAAACACTTTGACAAAATGTGTCTTAAGAATAAAATATTTTAGGCACAGAGTAAGACTTGTTGGACTCACTGAGGAGGAAGGAGGTTCGTGGAGGAGGCAGCGAGCCGGTGCAGCTCAGCAGGCCGAGGAGGAGCAGCAGGAGGAGGAGGAGGGATGGACCCATGATGAAGGAGCAGCTGGTGAAGGAGCAGCTGATGAAGATGTTTCCTCTTCGCTGTTGATCGACCGACTCTCTGAACTGACTGAGTCTGACTGAAGAAACACTCAAGAGGACTCACCACTACTTCCTCTTCACTGAGGAGGAGGAGGAGGAGGAGGAGGGGGGGAAGAGAAGGAGAGGAAGAGGAGGAGGGGGGGGGAAGAGGAGGGGGGGGAAGAGGAGGAGGGGGGAGAGTAGGAGGAGGAAGAGGAGGAAGAGGAGGAAGAGGAGGAGGGTGGGGGGGAAGAGGTGGAGGGCGGGGGAGGAAGAGGAGGAGGAAGAGTGGAGGATTAGCATGTAGTTGAAGCAGTGATACATTTGACCACCTGTTACAGGTTAATTAAGATAAATGTCACGAAACACAATAAACACACAATGCGTTGTTCCTGTTCCAGAGCATAGCCGTTAATAAAGAACCTTTCTTTATGGGAAGTCAAGTTACGACACTCTGACGAGGTTTGTAGCTGCTTCCTGTTTTGCCAAGAAGGATTTCAAAATAAAGGACCCAAAACATTAAAAAAGGCACTTACAAAATAAAAGCTGTCAGGAAGTGATTATCTGAGGTAGACAGAGGGACAAAAGCATACTTGCAGTGATTAGAGACGGGGGCCGTCACACCATGAACTCATGTTTACAATGTTTACTGAGGTAATAAATCAAGAGAGAAGTGGAGTCATTTTCTCATAGACTTCTATGACTTTAAGGCGTCGTGTGATTGGCTGACGACTGAAGCAGCTACGACACATTCAGTCGAGTTCAGCGTCTTTGACGGACTGAAGCTTTCATTTAAATGATGAGTGTCACTGTCAAATAAAGTAGAAGTATATAAAGTACAAAATGAAGTCCTCTATTAGTATCAGTATCACTTTAAGGGTACTGGTACTTTGAACTCAACGTGTAGACGAACAAACAGTGAGATGATGTGGGAACAGTTTTATTGAGAACGTTTTCCTCTAGCAGCAAACATGGAGACAACAAGACGCTAACAGCATGAATACTAACCAACCAATCGATCAACCAACCAATCAATCAACCAACCATCCAACCAATCAACCATCAACCAATCGATCAACCAACCAACCAATCAACCAACCAACCATCAACCAACCAACCAATCGATCAACCAACCAATCAACCATCAACCAAACAATCAACCATCAATCAACCAACCAACCAACCAATCAACCAACCAACCAATCCAGCAACCAACCAACCAACCAATCAACCATCAACCAATCGATCAACCAACCAACCAATCAACCAACCAATCCAGCAACCAACCAACCAACCAACCGACCAACCATCCAACCAATCCATCAACCAACCAATCAATCAACCAATCAACCATCCAACCATCAAACCAACCAACCATCCAATCAACCATCCATTCAACCAACCACCCAACCATCCAACCATCCAATCAACCATCCAACCAATCAGCCAACCATCCAACCAACAAACCAACCAACCATCCAACCGATCAATCAACCAACCATCTGTAGCGCGCGGTGACCCCGCACCAACCATCCAACCAACCAACCAATCAACCAACCAACCAACCAATCAGCCAACCATCCAACCAACCAACCAACCATCTGTAGCGCGCGGTGACCCCGCACCAATCATCCAACCAATCAACCAGCCAACCAACCAATCAACCAGCCAACAAACCAACCAATCAACCATCCAACCAACCAACCATCCAATCAACCAACCAATCAACCAATTAACCAACCATCCAACCAATCAATCAACCAACAAACCAACCAACCAACCAACCAACCAACCATCCAACCAATCAACCAGCCAACCAACCAACCAACCATCCACCCAACCATCAAACCAATCAACCAACCATCCAACCAATCAATCAACCAACAAACAAACCATCCAACCAATCAACCAATTCTTGTACATTTAAGAACGTCTTGTTTTGTTCAGTGAATCAAAGGTTTTTGTATAAAATAATGTTTCTATTATCAAAGAACGAGTAAAAGTAAAAAGGGAAATACAAAGATTCTCCTTCAAAATAAAAGCATCACATCAGATGAATCCTTTATATTTTTCATCCAGCTCGTCTTTGGCGTAACGTGAAAAACATTCTTCTTTGTCTCAGATAGAAATCTCAAGTCGGGTTAGAAAATTAACAAAAACCTGATCCGGCAGAACCAGACTGGGTTTACTGGGACCAGTTCTCCCAGTAAGAGGGTTCACTTCTGGTCCAGCTGTCAGAAGATTTAAAATAGAATCACTTCAACAGGAAGTCTAAGAGTTCAAGAATAAAGTCAAATTCATTTAGAAAAATTTAAAAAACTAAAAATATTTTGAGAAAATGAATGAATATGAAAAAATAAAGTGGTGACGAGAAAGAAGTCTCAATATTACAACAAAAAGGTCTTTGACAATTAATCATGCTTTCCATAAAATGAAAAATGTTGAACTTTATTCTGAAACTCTCAGGTTGTGTCCCTGAACGCATCATAAACACGCCATCAGTCTGAACCTTTAAACCTTCATCTGATCTCAAGTCTTCAGACCGGTCCTCTTCTGGTGAAGAACTCTTAAAACCATCTGATGATGATTCAATGATTCAATAACAATAAACGTTTACTTATTTAGAAGAAGATTATAAGACTATAACTCCATGATGATGTCATCTACTCGTTCATTCATCTGCTCTTCTGAAAAAACTTCTACATTCTGTGGTTTCTACAAAACAAAGTTTGAAAGTGAAAAAATATTTCTCATGAAACTCCTCAGAGAGGGTCCAGTAGGTCCAGGAGAGGGTCCACAGGGGGTCCTGTAGCAGACGGTCCAGTAGAGGGTCCTGTAGCAGAGGGTCCTGTAGCAGAGGGTCTAGTGGAGGGTCCACAGAGGGTCCTGTAGCAGAGGGTCCAGTGGAGGGTCCACAGAGGGTCCTGTAGCAGAGGGTCCTGTAGAGGGTCCACAGAGGGTCCTGTAGCAGAGGGTCCAGTGGAGGGTCCACAGAGGGTCCTGTAGCAGAGGGTCCTGTAGCAGAGGGTCCACAGAGGGTCCTGTAGCAGAGGGTCCAGTAGAGGGTCCACAGACGGTCCTGTAGCAGAGGGTCCAGCAGAGGGTCCTGTAGCAGAGGGTCCACAGAGGGTCCTGTAGCAGAGGGTCCAGTAGAGGGGCCTATAGAGGGTCCTGTAGCAGAGGGTCCTGTAGCAGAGGGTCCAGTAGAGGGGCCTATAGAGTGTCCTGTAGCAGAGGGTCCTGTAGCAGAGGGTCCACAGAGGGTCCTGTAGCAGAGGGTCCAGTAGAGGGGCCTATAGAGTGTCCTGTAGCAGAGGGTCCACAGAGGGTCCTGTAGCAGAGGGTCCAGTAGAGGGGCCTATAGAGGTTCCACAGAGGGTCCTGTAGCAGAGGGTCCAGTAGAGGGGCCTGTAGCAGAGGGTCCAGTAGAGGGTCCTGTAGCAGAGGGTCCTGTAGCAGAGGGTCCACAGAGGGTCCTGTAGCAGAGGGTCCAGTAGAGGGGCCTATAGAGGTTCCACAGAGGGTCCTGTAGCAGAGGGTCCAGTAGAGGGGCCTGTAGCAGAGGGTCCAGTAGAGGGTCCTGTAGCAGAGGGTCCTGTAGCAGAGGGTCCACAGAGGGTCCTGTAGCAGAGGGTCCAGCAGAGGGGCCTATAGAGGGTCCAGCAGAGGGCCCCAGACCACAGTTTGAGAACCCCTCTGCTACTTACTCTTTACCGTTATCACAGGTTCGATCCCCGTCTCTGGGTCCTTGAGCAAGGCACTGAACCCCTGCTGGGGCGCTGAACTAATGACACCAAGACACTTTAATGTGTCCGTGGGTCAGAGGTCGGGGGTTCAAGTCCCGAGTGTCCCGGTGCTGCTGAGCAAGGCACGCGAACATCTATTTACAGTGAGAATCAGACGACTGAGTGCAAAGTGGGTAATAAAGTCTTCATCTTCTTCATCTTCATCTTCTTCATGTTTTGTGTGAGTGTCTTCATGTTAAATGTCTCTGAAGACGCTGAGTCAGCTAAAGAGGAGACGAGTCCACTTTGTGAGGCTCAGAAGGAGGAAGAGGAGGAAGAGGAGGTCGTCTGCAGAGAGACAATAAAACAGTTTTATTATTCAGATGAAAACTGACAGTAAAGTCATATTTACAAAATAAAAATAAAGTCACAATATTTAGAAAACAATTACAGAAAATAAATATCTAAAACGTCCCCACTTTAGGATTTTACCCCCCCGAGGGTCTGAGTCTCGTGGTAACTATTACTAGTTATTAACGTGTTATTAACTAGTAATAGTTATGAACGAGTTGTTGGTGGGACGGTCGTACCTGTTGCGTCCGGCTCTGTGTTGTGGTGGTTTGGTGGTGGCGGCGTAGCCGGGGTGGGGGGGGATGAGGGGGTGGGTCGGGGGGGGCAGCAGGCGGGGCTTTATGGGCACAACAGGTTTGAGTGGAACATGAACCTGAAGAGAGGATCATGGGAAATAAACAGGAACCTCAGTGCAACAAAGTGTGTGAGTTCCTCTTCTTCCACAGATTCATTATTGACTACTCAACACTTCCTGCAACTATGCTTCAAAGTAAAAGCATTTTAGCAGCTGAAAAAGCTTTCCTGGTAAACTTTTATTGTGAAACATGTAGAGGAAGTGATTTTCACTGATGGTATGGAGAGAAAACAGAAAAGTGGAACTGAGTGTAATTAATGAATGAGTGAACAGACAGTCACATGACTCTGCTTGTAACTGGCGAGCCCGATGCTCACTTTCGTCCCTGAACGCACCACAGCTGTCGGGTATCGTGACTGTGATTCAACCAGTAAAATCATCTCAATCAGGACCAACGATTCACATCCTGTTTACATGCTGAGTACATGCGAGCTACATGCTAACAGCTAGCAGCTAGCAGGTGCGGTGTACCTGTCCAGGTGTGAGGGGGTCGGGGGGGAGGGGCTTGTTGGGCGGAGCCGGTCGCCTCCCCAGCAGCTGGAAGGTTAGTGAGGAGGAAGAGGAAGATGAGAAGAGGAAGTCAGGAGGAGAACAGAAACAACGTGCTGCGTCTGTTACATTTAAAATACGGTGATTAGTGCAGCATGCAGATTAAAACGTAGAGACAGGAAGTAGAATCATGCTGCAGACGTAGAACATGCTTTCACTTTGCTGGATGAAGTACTCACATCTTTATATAGTTAAAAGTACAAAAGTACAACAGTGTACAAATACTCTGTTACAAGTAAACGTCTTGCATCCAAAACCTTTATTCAAGTAAATATATTTAAAGTACCAAAAGTAAAAGTACTCACTATGTAGGAATATATAAATCAGTGTTTCTAAATGGGTTTTGGGGACCGATGAATTATAAACAGGCCTCATCAATTAATCTGTAAATCTATAAATGAATAAATCTAGAAATCCATCCATTATTTCAGCCATTTCCACATCACCTGATATGATCTGAAAGCATCTAGAAGAGGTTTCCTTTGTTTCATAAATGAGTCTTTTTATTTCCTGTCATCAGTCAAACGTGTCACATTCAATGTCTTTAGTCTCAGTCGGAACATTCAGCTCCCTCATGAGGCTCAAAGCTGAACTGCAGATAGAAAAGTTGAATTAAAGACGAGAGATGAAATCCTGCGACCACCTGAGGGTCCCGACCCAGTGCTGGTGAACGACTGATTTACATGATATGAATGTGTTATATTCATGTGTTCATCACTTTAACGACTTTATATTCTGCTGTTAGTTTAATCTTTAATATGACATCATCATTATTAGTTGATCAATAACCTGAATCTGTAAATAAACTATAAATGTAGAGCGGTGACGAATATAATATTTACTCTGATATGAACAGTATAAAGCAGTAGAAGAAGGAAATACGCAAGTAATAGTTTGAGTCTATTTCATGATACTTTATACTTCTACTTGTCTTCGTACTAGTTACTAGTTAGCAGTACTCTGCACTAGTTAGTAGTTCGTAGTACTTTGTTCTGGTTACTAGTAGGGGTGGGAATCGCCAGAGATCTCGCGATACGATATTATCACGATACTTAGGTCATGATACGATATTATCACGATACTTAGGTCATGATACGATATTATCACGATACTTAGGTCATGATACGATATTATCACGATACTTAGGCCATGATACGATATTATCACGATACTTAGGTCATGATACGATATTATCACGATACTTAGGTCATGATACGATATTATCACGATACTTAGGTCATGATACGATATTATCACGATACTTAGGCCATGATACGATATTATCACGATACTTAGGTCATGATACGATATTATCACGATACTTAGGTCATGATACGATATTATCACGATACTTAGGTCATGATACGATATTATCACGATACTTAGGCCATGATACGATATTATCACGATACTTAGGCCATGATACGATATTATCACGATACTTAGGTCATGATACGATATTATCACGATACTTAGGTCATGATACGATATTATCACGATACTTAGGTCATGATACGATATTATCACGATACTTAGGTCATGATACGATATTATCACGATACTTAGGTCATGATACGATATTATCACGATACTTAGGTCATGATATGATATTATCACGATACTTAGGTCATGATACGATATTATCACGATACTTAGGTCATGATACGATATTATCACGATACTTAGGTCATGATACAATATTATCACGATACTTAGGTCATGATATGATATTATCATGATACTTAGGTCGTGATACGATATTATCATGATACTTAGGTCATGATATGATATTATCACGATACTTAGGTCATGATATGATATTATCATGATACTTAGGTCATGATACGATATTATCACGATACTTAGGTCATGGTACGATATTATCACGATACTTAGGTCATGATACGATATTATCACGATACTTAGGTCGTGATACGATATTATCACGATACTTAGGTCATGGTACGATATTATCACGATACTTAGGTCATGATATGATATTATCACGATACTTAGGTCATGGTACGATATTATCACGATACTTAGGTCATGATATGATATTATCACGATACTTAGGTCATGATACGATATTATCACGATACTTAGGTCATGATACGATATTATCACGATACTTAGGTCATGATACGATATTATCACGATACTTAGGTCATGATACGGTATTATCACGATACTTAGGTCATGATACGATATTATCACGATACTTAGGTCATGATACGATATTATCACAATACTTAGGTCATGATACAATATTATCACGATACTTAGGTCATGATACGATATTATCACGATACTTAGGTCATGATACGATATTATCACGATACTTAGGTCATGATACGATATTATCACGATACTTAGGTCATGATACGATATTATCACGATACTTAGGTCATGATACAATATTATCACGATACTTAGGTCATGATATGATATTATCATGATACTTAGGTCGTGATACGATATTATCATGATACTTAGGTCATGATATGATATTATCACGATACTTAGGTCATGATATGATATTATCATGATACTTAGGTCATGATACGATATTATCACGATACTTAGGTCATGGTACGATATTATCACGATACTTAGGTCATGATACGATATTATCACGATACTTAGGTCATGATACGATATTATCACGATACTTAGGTCATGATACGATATTATCACGATACTTAGGTCATGATATGA
Organism: Melanostigma gelatinosum; assembly: GCF_949748355.1. Lineage (NCBI taxonomy): Eukaryota > Metazoa > Chordata > Actinopteri > Perciformes > Zoarcidae > Melanostigma > Melanostigma gelatinosum. The sequence goes on along the minus strand of NC_136642.1, from coordinate 1,164,443 downwards.
TATTATCACGATACTTAGGTCATGATACGATATTATCACGATACTTAGGTCATGATACGATATTATCACGATACTTAGGTCATGATACAATATTATCACGATACTTAGGTCATGATATGATATTATCACGATACTTAGGTCATGATATGATATTATCATGATACTTAGGTCATGATACGATATTATCACGATACTTAGGTCATGGTACGATATTATCACGATACTTAGGTCATGATACGATATTATCACGATACTTAGGTCGTGATACGATATTATCACGATACTTAGGTCATGGTACGATATTATCACGATACTTAGGTCATGATATGATATTATCACGATACTTAGGTCATGGTACGATATTATCACGATACTTAGGTCATGATATGATATTATCACGATACTTAGGTCATGATACGATATTATCACGATACTTAGGTCATGATACGATATTATCACGATACTTAGGTCATGATACGATATTATCACGATACTTAGGTCATGATACGGTATTATCACGATACTTAGGTCATGATACGATATTATCACGATACTTAGGTCATGATACGATATTATCACAATACTTAGGTCATGATACAATATTATCACGATACTTAGGTCATGATACGATATTATCACGATACTTAGGTCATGATACGATATTATCACGATACTTAGGTCATGATACGATATTATCACGATACTTAGGTCATGATACGATATTATCACGATACTTAGGTCATGATACGGTATTATCACGATACTTAGGTCATGATATGATATTATCACGATACTTAGGTCATGATACGATATTATCACGATACTTAGGTCATGATACGGTATTATCACGATACTTAGGTCATGATATGATATTATCACGATACTTAGGTCATGATACGATATTATCACGATACTTCGATATTCTGAGTATTGTAATAACATATTTTGCGATTTATTATTTTTTTCCACTTCAAATGATGTCCCCAAAGGAAAACTGGGTCAACATGTTTTATTAATAAGATCAAGTTTTCAGTCTGTTCATCTCACTTCAATCATTTTTGTTGCAGCAGAATATGATTGTCAAGCAGACAGACTGACCAACAATGTCATGAATGTTGCATGAACCTGACAAACTGAACTGTTTGTGTTACTACATCGTCCAACTGAACTAAATGCAAATGTGTGGACTCAGCATATGAACTATAACTTATATAAGTAGGATATTAGAGTTATATAACTCAGTGTAACTTATATAAGTAGGATATTAGAGTTATATAACTCAGTATAACTTATATAAGTAGGATATTAGAGTTATATAACTCAGTGTAACTTATATAAGTAGGATATTAGAGTTATATAACTCAGTGTAACTTATATAAGTAGGATATTAGAGTTATATAACTCAGTATAACTTATATAAGTAGGATATTAGTTATATAACTCAGTATAACTTGTATAAGTAGGATATTAGAGTTATATAACTCAGTATAACTTGTATAAGTAGGATATGATAGTTATATAACTCAGTATAACTTGTATAAGTAGGATATTAGCAGCAGGAATGAAAGAGCAGAAGAAGAACAACAGGAATAATAGAGCAGAAGAAGAACAGCAGGAATGAAAGAGCAGAAGAAGAACAGCAGGAATGATAGAGCAGAAGAAGAACAGCAGGAGTTAAAGAGCACAAGAAGAACAGCAGGAATGAAAGAGCAGAAGAAGAACAGCAGGAATGATAGAGCAGAAGAAGAACAGCAGGAATGATAGAGCAGAAGAAGAACAGCAGGAGTTAAAGAGCAGAAGAAGAACAGCAGGAATGAAAGAGCAGAAGAAGAACAGCAGGAATGATAGAGCAGAAGAAGAACAGCAGGAGTTAAAGAGCAGAAGAAGAACAGTAGGAATAAAAGAGCAGAAGAATAGCAGGAATAAAAGAGCAGAAGAACAGCAGGAATAAAAGAGCAGACGAAGAACAGCAGGAGTTAAAGAGCAGAAGAAGAACAGCAGGAATGATAGAGCAGAAGAACAGCAGGAATGATAGAGCAGAAGAACAGCAGGAGTTAAAGAGCAGAAGAAGAACAGCAGGAATAAAAGAGCAGAAGAACAGCAGGAATAAAAGAGCAGAAGAAGAACAGCAGGAGTTAAAGAGCAGAAGAAGAACAGCAGGAATGATAGAGCAGAAGAACAGCAGGAATGATAGAGCAGAAGAAGAACAACAGGAATGATAGAGCAGAAGAACAGCAGGAGTTATAGAGCAGAAGAAGAACAACAGGAATGATAGAGCCGAAGAAGAACAGCAGGAGTTATAGAGCAGAAGAACAGCAGGAGTTATAGAGCAGAAGAAGAACAACAGGAATGATAGAGCAGAAGAAGAACAACAGGAATGATAGAGCAGAAGAAGAACAGCAGGAATAAAAGAGCAGAAGAAGAACAGCAGGAATAAAACAGCAGAAGAACAGCAGGAATAAAAGAGCAGAAGAACAGCAGGAATAAAAGAGCAGAAGAACAGCAGGAATAATAGAGCAGAAGAAGAGCAGCAGGTCAGAGACACTGTTCTATTTTACTGTCTTCTAACGGATCCAATAACGAGCTGTGAAGTGATTCATCTGAGAGTTCAGATTATCATGAAGTTATTAATCTGGATGAGATGACGACAACACGACGACAACACGACGACGACACGACGACAACACAACAACAAGACGTCAACAACAACAAGGAGACACTGATCGGATCGATCGACACAGACGTTAAGGCCTCTCGGGGGAGGCCGGTGGAGCTCGGGGGGTTACCTGCGGCGGGGGTTTTAGGGCGGGGCTGGGGGGGAGTGGCTTAGTGGGAGGAGCAGGTCTGTCATGAACCTGATAGGAGAGAGAAACAGGAAGCGGAAAAACAGCTGATACGTGCGCAGCAGGTAGGAGGTCAAAGGTCAAAAGGTGAGGAGGTGAGGTCTGGAACCAGAACTTCCAGGATCCTGGTCCAGACCTCACCTTCACTCAACAGTTTGTTCAGTGTTTTAATCCAAATGTAACGAAAGGATCTGATACTTCTGTTTTTAGAGAATGGACACCATTTCCCAGAATCCCACAGGCCATCTGTGATCGCAGGTGTTTGCGCCTCCTTGTGGTCGCTTTTAAAACAGATACTGACCACGTTTACATGAACAGATGATATCAATGAATATACATTTATACATATACATTTATGTATATGTACATAAATATATTATATATAAAATATATATATATATATATATATATATATGAAATGAATTAAGACCTTTACAGACTGATGTTTTTGTCATGACAGGTTTTATTCTGAATATAGCACTTTCTGATTCCATGTTGACATTCTTCAGGCTTTAGCAGCGTTCTGTGGACTTTTGAATGCAGCACGTTTAGAACGTACGTCTGTTTCCTGTTCACGGCATCGGAGTTTGTTCACGTTGAAAGTGGTAAAAAGAAAAGCTCGAAGAACTCAGCGAGCATTCAACTTGACCGCAGCAGGAGCAGTTATTTAAAGGACGTGTAGATGTGAGCGGCTGCATGTAAACAGGATTATTAGTGGAATATTAATTAAGGAATAGCATACTATTTCAACGTTCGGGGGGCTGACGTTACGTTTCCAGATTTAGATTTATTTTTATTTATCTCCAACGTGAAACAAATAAGTAAAAAACAAAACAAGAATAACCAATAAAATGAAGAGCAAACATAAATAAATACTGTATGTCCCATAAGGAACAAGAATGATCGTACCTTGTCTCCATAACTCAAACTATTAACTCAACATTTATCATTTAAAATAGTAAACAAACACATGAAATTCAACTTAAATATGTTAATCTGACGTAACTTAAACCATCTTTGTATCTCTTAAAAATGATCTTCTGGATCCATATTTGAACCCCACTAATTGAAATGTGCCCGCTCTTCATAGTTCATACCAACACAAAGCTCTTTTTAATGTAACTAACTACTTTTAAATGACCTGAATGATTTCCTGAGTCTGTGAGGTTACCTCTTTAGTGGGCGGGGTCAGCGGGATGTCGGTCGGGGGCTTCAGGTGGTACCTCAGAGGTCGGACCTGCTCACCGTTCCGGCCGTCCACTCGCTCCATCACCGGCGTCCTGACCAAAGAAACATCATCGGTTTCATCGTTGCATATCGTTCTGTAGTGATGCATTCAAGGACACTCAGACATGTGAGAACTCACATTTCTCTAATGTGATAGTTTGTGTTTCTCTGCGATGTTTTAAAGCGACATTATGGAACTATTTTATCTTAAAATATCAGCTTCAACATCATGGTGATGCTACAGAGACTCGTATTAGAAACAGTCAATGTCCAGCAAGTTTTGTTTACTTGCTGCTAAAGTAACGCTAACCACTAACTGTAGCCATCAGCTAGTTAGCTCTGTTAGCCGTGCTGCTGGGAGCTGAGAGCGTTACTCGAAGATATTGAAAGCATTGATCTGAAAGCAGATTTTTAAAAACAAAAAAAAGTTAAAGGGGTCATCATTTTCTCTCTTATGTCTATTTTATGTCAAAACATCTTTAAAAAACTGCATTTATTCAAGTTTCTCACCAAAAACTACATTTTACAAGATTGCATTTGAAAGCATCATAATTTATTCACTTATTTTTTACTGAATAGAGCTTGAACGCATCATAATGTAACGCCATGC
>NC_136642.1:1154763-1157263 GCF_949748355.1 Melanostigma gelatinosum | reverse complement strand
CACACACACTCACTCACTCACTCACTCACTCTCTCTCACACACACACACACACACACACACACACACACTCACACACACACACACTCACACACACACACACACAGCGTTACCGGTTGTGCTGTCGAGCTTTATGAAGCGGGCTGTCGGGTCCCAAACACAGGAACCTCCGACGGAAGCGAGGGAAGCGCAGGGCGAGGAAGAAGAGCATCACGGGCAGGACGAAGAGGAAGATGACGAGCAGAGCCACTCGGACCGGGTCGGACTCTGAACAGAGAGCACAGCGTGAGGTGAGTCACAACACAACGCGGTTCGGTCGGTCGGTGACGTACCTCCAGCAGCTCGGGCCGGTCCGCTGTCCACGCTGCCTCCGTGACCCGAGTACCTGCAGTCAGGTGGAGCCCAGCCCACCTCACAGTGACAGTTCATGTTGCTGTTACACACCTGGACCACACACACACACACACACACACACACACACACACACACACACACACACATGCTGAAGGCTACGGGACCCATAATGCATTCCTGTAATTCTGTCAAATAGTCATTTTCTCATAGACTTCTATACAACCAGAGGAGTCGCCCCCTGGTGGACACTAGAGAGAATGCAGCTTGAACAAGCTCTGACTAAAGAACCGGAGGTTGCCTCCCGGTTAAAACCCCTGAACAAGAAGTAGAAGAGACTCTTGAAGTCGTCCACTCACCCCGTGACCGTTGCACTTCCTGCGACATTCATCAACCTTGAACACAGACACGTCCTGACACTTCTGGTTCAAACACGCCTAAAAACACAAAATCACTGTCAAATATTTCACAAATTTGAGAAAGTTCGAGTAAAATAGAATCTTCACAGGATCTAGTTGATCAAAGATGATTGATATTCTCTCATATATTCTCCTTTAAGCATCAGATTTGATAGATAAAGCTGATTGTTTGTGCTCCAGCGGGTCCTCCAGGCCTGCGGGGGGCGCCGTCTGACCTTTCCGAGGCTGCAGGCGGTGCCCTGGGCCACGGTGGCGGGGTTCGACACGTCGTCTCCCAGGTGGAAGAAGGTTCCTCTGCAGACCAGGTCGCTGTGGTTGAAGCGGACCGTGGTGGTGAGGATCTCTGTGTTGGTGCCCAGCAGGGGGCGCTCCCTCCCTCCCCGACACTGGATGCGGCCGCAGTGGACGTCACTAAAACAGACAGGAAGTGATGTCAGCAGAGGCTTCTTCAGGACAACAGGGCGGGGCTTATACTCAGAGGCATCACAGGATGTGTCGGCATGAAGACACAGACACCATAACTGTGTGTGTACTCTTTGTGTATTCTCTGTGTACTGTGTGTACTCTTTGTGTATTCTCTGTGTACTGTGTGTACTCTTTGTGTATTCTCTGTGTACTGTGTGTACTCACAACTTTCCACAGGGGATGTAGGAGCCGTCAGTCAGCTGACCACAGTTTCCAAATTTGTTTCCTTGTTTGTTGACTGATGAGAAACACACAGGTGGAGCGCTGGTGGAATCTGAAGACAGACAGAGAGACAGAGAGAGAGGTTTAATATATCTTTATTTGTTTGTGTTAAGTTCCATTTACAGAGTTCTACTGTTACTCAAAACAAACCGAATTCTTTTCTGAACAACACGATACGTTATCATTTAAAACGGTTCAACAAATAAGGTCCAACAAACATAAACGTGTCTTTAATTGTCTGTAGGCTGAGATCTGACTCTCACTTAGTGCCCTCTTTGTCCAGTTCTTTGTTCACTTTGTGAACTATTTTCTTGAGTCTGTATCCTTCCTGCTTCGTGAGACCTCCTCTGTCCTTGCTCCTCATGTGAGATCTGGCAGAGCTGGAGAGCTTCTCCTTGTCAGAGAGGTAGTCCTCCACTCTGACTCCTCTCACGTTCTTACTCCTCCTCAGAAACTCCTTTATCTCCTCCACGCTGTAGCCTCCAGAGCCCCTAGAGCTGCCAGCACCGTGTGTAGAGGGCTCACTGTTTGCAGCAGAGTTCTCCTCCTGACTGGACTCAGAGTCCTCCCAACCGGACTCAGGGTCCTCTTCCGGCCTGGACTCACACTCGGCTGCTCCTCCACTCTCTGTAGTTGCCACTTTCTTGGCCTGTGAGCTTCCTCTGTCTCCTCTCTGTTTCCTCTTCAGCTGAGGGGCCTTGAGCTGCTCCTCGTCCGCTTCCATGTCCACCTCCCCACCTGCCTCCACCTGTCCTCCAGTACTCTCCCTCACCTGCTGGACCTCACTTGCCCCGTCCTTCCTCACCTCTTGTCCCCCACTTGTCCTCTCTTCTCTCACCTCCTGTACCCCACCCGTCTCCTCCACTCTCACCTCCTGTGCTCCACTTGTTCCCTCTTGTCCGTCCTGCTTGTCCCCTCTGTCCTCAGCACCTCTCTGGTTCTGGTCTTTGTTTGAGCCGTGTCCCCAGGACAAGCTCTACTCAGATGTCCTTCTCTCCCACAGCTGTAACATTTAAAATCGTTAGTCTTTGCAAAGATGACGGAG
>NC_136642.1:1102263-1149763 GCF_949748355.1 Melanostigma gelatinosum | reverse complement strand
GGTACAGAGACAGACACAGTTATAGAGACAGACAGGTACAGAGACAGACACAGTTATAGAGACAGACACAGTTATAGAGACAGACAGGTACAGAGACAGACAGTTATAGAGACAGACAGGTACAGAGACAGACACAGTTATAGAGACAGACAGGTACAGAGACAGACACAGTTATAGAGACAGACAGGTACAGAGACAGACAGACAGGTACAGAGACAGACAGTTATAGAGACAGACAGGTACAGAGACAGACAGTTATAGAGACAGACAGGTACAGAGACAGACAGTTATAGAGACAGACAGGTACAGAGACAGACAGCTATAGAGACAGACAGGTACAGAGACAGACAGGTACAGAGACAGACAGTTATAGAGACAGACAGGTACAGAGACAGACAGGTACCGAGACAGACACAGTTATAGAGACAGACAGGTACCGAGACAGACACAGTTATAGAGACAGACAGGTACCGAGACAGACACAGTTATAGAGACAGACAGGTACAGAGACAGACAGTCATAGAGACAGACAGGTACAGAGACAGACAGGTGCAGTGACAGACAGACAGGTACCGAGACAGACACAGTTATAGAGACAGACAGTCATACAGACAGACACAGAGACAGACAGACAGCTCACCTCCAGCAGCCCACAGTCACACTCCTCCCCCGTCTCCACGTACAGGTTCCCACAGCGAGGTCCTCCCAGCAGACGGTCTGGTGTCGGGATGTTGAACAGACACATTCCTCCTCCGTGCAGCAGGCTGACAGACAGGTCTGCAGCGCTGCAGCTGCTGAACTGCTGCCCCGGCATGAAGCTGGAGGTCACAGGTCACAGGTCACAGGTCAGAGGGAGCGAGCACAGACAGATGCGTATAATATATATATATATATATATATATATATATATATATATTAGTGCTGGGCAAGTTAACACGTTAATTTCGCGTTAACGCATTCATTCATTAACGCCGACAATTATTTTATCGCACGTTCACGCATTTTTTAAATTTATTATACTTATCAACTTTTTTTTTTAAACTGAAAGACAAGAGACAATACATACATAACAACAAGAGGATGACAAGAACAGTGGGATAAAGCCAGCAAACATCCTGTAGTCAGCCTGTCTCATGTTTATGGTTTTGCATTAGAGATGTGATGTCCCTTCAGGGTTGCCGTAGAGAAAAGGCTTCCGCTGCTCTGCCTGGAGACGACTGGACATCGCTGGTAAACTCACACACACTCACATGTTAGTGCAGCTCTACGCTGACATTCACCGTAAACTCATTCTAACGCACAGATCGGGAGCGAAGGACGTTGAAAGTTAGCAGAAACATTAACGTGAGACAACATCCGGTTTTCAGAATAAGATGCCAACAAAGTATGAATTATATTCACATTAAGTATGAAACATGCTGCCTGCATCTCGTGAACCAAATGTTATTGCCATTTTGTTCATATAGCAGTACTTTAAAATAAAAGTGCGCAATACACTACTTTATAATTCATTGTTGAACTTTACCATAACAATGAGATTAATCGCAAAAGATCCATGCGATTAATCGTTGCCCAGCACTAATATATATATATATATATATATATATATATATATATATATATATATATTATGTGTGTGTATATATGTATATATTATATATAAGTAGTGGACGTAGTCATCGTGATGTCTCTCATTGGTTTGTGGACTGATGTTTTGAAGCTTTGAGTTCGGCGATTTCACCTTCGCCATCTTTTACGGATGTCGCCATGTTGTTTTATTGCAACCAGCGAACAGGAAGTGACCATATTTGGATTGAGAAGTGACCTGTCAATCACTGTGTAGCCGGGTTAGATATTCTGGTACTGACCCGGTCGACGGCTCCATGATACATCCTCCGAGCCGCCGTTCGTTCTGACAGGAGCAGCGTCGCTCGGCGGTGTCGTGACTCATCCCCAAGTTATGACCGAGCTCATGAGCAACAGTGGAGGCCACGCCCAGAACACTGACCAGGTGGTCCTGAGAGACAGACAGGTGGTCAGACAGACAGGTGGTCAGACAGACAGGTATTCTGCACTGACCCGGGTTAGATATTATGGTTCGGTTTTGGGTTAAATCCACAACATCAAAGCACACTGTTTCCTGTTTCTAAACTTCAAAATAAAAGGTGCTGACTGACCAAGTTGACTCCACCGGACCGGTCTCTGGAGCACATGGACGACTGAGAGGCCATCCCCACCGTGGTGCCATCAAACGAGCCGCCCCTGAGAAACACAAAGTCAAGGCCCGTCACATACCCAGACCGGATCAGAACCAGAAGCTTTTATTTTGTTAACCTACATGACGAGCTGGGCGTTGTCGTGGCGGAGGCGTGGCAGCAGCTCTCTGGTCCTCCAGTCCAGGAAGTGGTTGAGGGTGTCGGTGGGACTCTTCTCCACCAGGATCTTGTCTCGGTCGCTCCAGATCTCCAGACCGGTCAGCGCCACGCGGACGTTCAGAGGACGGTAGAACTGGAGAGAAAAAACAAACACGGCTCGAGTTCTTCTTCTTCTTCTGCACATTTAACAAAGACGGTCAGAGGCCACGGCTCTCACCCAGTCCACCTGATTGGCCACGTCCAGCATGCGGTAGATGATCATCTTATTGTTCTTCTGGTAGTTCAGAAACTGGGAGAACACAGAAATGAACTTCATTATTGTATTATTCATAGTTTTATGACATCACTTTTTATTTCGTCTCAACATCAACCAGATGACATCCATCTGCTTTCAATCAGGTAGTTAATGAGGAGTCTAGTTGTCTCGGGTCAGGCTTGGTTTGGATTGTTTGAGGGTTGTGTGTGAAGGTAAAATCACTGCTTTTGTCAATGGAGTCTGGTGATGATATAGAAACACGTATTTTAAACTCCGACAAGAATCTATATCAGTTGAAGTGAACGCTATATTTAGAATGTTTTCACCTCTTTATCTCGCTGTCAGACTTTCTGACGAGGAACTGAAGTCGCTCTCTTTAAAGCCACAAGACTCCATTGACAAAAGCAGTGATGTTACCTGTTGGTCATGATTCTACTCCTGTGAATCTACTCCTGTGATATCCTGTGTTATATATATAATATATATATATATATATTATATATATATAATATCAGCTGTTTATTACAGATAAACACTGACCTCCTGGTGATCGACCACCAGCACCAGCTCGATGTATTTGGTCTCAGACAGGATGTCTCTCCTCCTCTGCACACAGAACAAAATACATATAAAATACCTCATTCAGATACTGCTGATACTACACAGAGTACTACTCGCAGTACTACTCAGAATACTAACAATGACACCACTGTCCAAAAACTGATCCAGAATCTAGAAGTGAGTTTTTAAAGTGTAATCTTTGACTTCAGCTCCCTGCTGAGTTTGGAGCTCTGTGATTGGACGTTTTAATCATCACTGTAGAACAGACAGACAGACAGACAGATGTAGAGACAGACAGACAGACAGACAGGCATAGAGACAGAGAGACAGGTGTAGAGACAGACAGACAGGTATGAAGACAGACAGGTTCGTGGTCTGTCTCACCCGGTGTGTGTGTGTGTGGAGCGGAGGCACAGCGGCTTGTGAGACTCCACAACCTCTGGCACCGTGGCCCTCCAGAGGGCTGGTGGAGAACAGCAGGTGAACTCCTCCTCCTCCTCCTCCTCCTCCTCCTCCTCCTCTCCCGTCTCCCTCCTCCCCCCCCCCCCTCCCCTGCTGGTGGGGGTGCAGGTCCTCCTGAGGCTGCAGCTCAAAGCTCAGCGTGGAGTTGAAGGCGATGAGGCCGCTGCAGGAGGAAACACAGGAAGGGTCAGTTATCATGAGCATCGAACAGTTGACGTCTTCTGATGACGTCAGCAGACCGGACGTGCCGTCAGCAAACAGGAAGTGATGTCAGGAGACAGGAAGTGACGAACATGAAGCATAAAGAGTGATTACACTAATCCTAACAGGTGGCGGAAATTCAATTTGTAGTTTTACTCCTTTTACTGTACTGTTTGTGTACTTGTACTTTACTTGAATATTTGTATCTCATGCCACATCAGTAATAATTCTAACACATAATTTAGAATCTTCATCATGGTAATGCTTCACTAATAGTATTAATAGTGTTAATACTGTCAATATCTTATTAATAATGTTAATATAATAGTAATAATGTTAATATAATAGAAATAATGTTAATAATGTTAATATAATAGAAATAATAGTAATAATGTTAATATAATAGTAATAATGTTAATATAATAGTAATGTTAATAATGTTAATATAATAGTAATAATGTTAATATAACAGAAATAATGTTAATAATGTTAATATAATAGAAATAATAGTAATAATGTTAATATAATAGTAATAATGTTAATTTAACAGAAATAATGTTAATAATGTTAATATAATAGAAATAATAGTAATAATGTTAATATAATAGTAATAATGTTAATATAATAGTAATGTTAATAATGTTAATATAATAGTAATGTTAATAATGTTAATATAATAGCAATGTTAATATAATAGTCATAATGTTAATATAATAGTAATGTTAATAATGTTAATATAATAGTCATAATGTTAATATAATAGTAATGTTAACAATGTTAATATAACAGTAATACTGTTAATAATGTTAATATAATAGAAATAATAGTAATAATGTTAATATAATAGTAATAATGTTAATATAATAGTAATGTTAATAATGTTAATATAATAGTAATAATGTTAATATAATAGTAATGTTAATAATGTTAATATAATAGCAATGTTAATATAATAGTCATAATGTTAATATAATAGTAATGTTAATAATGTTAATATAATAGTCATAATGTTAATATAATAGTAATGTTAACAATGTTAATATAACAGTAATACTGTTAATAATGTTAATATAATAGTAATAATGTAAATATAATAGTAATACTGTTAATTTCAATATAATAGTCATAATGTTAAAATAATAGTAATGTTAATAATGTTAATCTAATAGTAATACTGTTAATAATGTTGATATAATAGTAATAATGTTAATAATGTTAATACAATAGTAATAATGTTAATATAATAGTCATAATGTTAATAATGTTAATATAATAGTAATAATGTTAATAATGTTAATATAATGGCAATAATGTTGACGTTAAAGGTATCAGTGTTAATAATATGAATGTTTTAATAACAAGTGATAACACTGTTGATGTGTAAGTCATTATGTTAATGTTGAGCGGATGAGTAAATAATAACGAGTGTGTTTTATTCTTTAGTGATGATTCAAAGACTTATGTGAGAATATGATTCATTTATCTTTTGATAAAGAGAAACATTTGCTTCATATTGTGATAGTAAAGGTTTTATAAAGTTTGTTCTCAATAACCAGATTAAGCTAAAGTTCCTAATCCTCCGTGTGTTGATCTGGTTCACAGAGGTCTCTGTGTGGTCCACAGAACTGGACCAGGTCCTCTTCACGTGAGCCTGTACACACTGATCCTCCTGAGGCTGTGAGCCGCTAGAGGTCTGAGGTCAGCTGTGACTGAGAGGTCACAGCTGATCCGGATCGGTTTAAGCCGCAGAGGAACGCCGACGTCGTCACGTTTATTTCTGCTGAGTGCAGCACAGAAGCACAAAGACCTGGACCTCAGGAGATCTGGTTCTGTACAAACCGGATCGGAGGTTCTTTAGGTTTTAAGAAATTTTCTTTCTCTAAATGTGTTTTCTCTGAATGAAGCCGGTCGTGATGTAACCTGTTGCTTGTGTTACGCTCTGATGAGGACACACGTTTGTTTGTCCAGTCGACAAAGGTGTGTAGTGTTTGTGTATTTCTCAGGGAAACAACAACTTAATGATACATTTCTGTAATCAACTCACTATCGGAGGAAACATGGCGACGACAACTTATGAAAGACTGTTTATAGAGAGGGTCAGGAGAAAACTGCACTTCAGCATGTTACTATCATTCTGTTATCTTATTGGTGCTTTTGTGTTGAGATTCATTTGTTTAATGAAATAATCTGATTATAAATAATGTCCTTTATTTCATGCTCTGGGTCAATACTGGATTCTGATTGGCTGCAGGATGTCCATTAATTCCTGAACTTTGTTTCTGAATTTGAATCTTGCTAGCATAACTTTAGCTTTATGCGAACAAAATGTTAGCTTTCTGTTAGCTTTCTGTTAGCATAACTTTAGCTATATGTGGGCATAATGTTAGCATTCTGTTAGCTTTCAGTTAGCATAATATTAGCTTTATGTGAGCATAACATTCGCTTTATGTGAGCATTATGTTAGCTTTCAGTTAGCATAACATTAGCTTTATGTGAGCATAACGTTAGCATTATGTTAGCATTGTGTAATCTTTCAGTTAGCATAATGTTAGCTTTATGTGAGCATAACATTAGCATTATGTTAGCTTTCAGTTAGCATAACATTAGCTTTATGTGAGCATAACGTTAGCATTCTGTAAGCTTTCAGTTAGTATAACATTAGCTTTATGTGAGCATAACGTTATCATTCTGTAAGCTTTCAGTTAGTATAACATTAGCTTTATGTGAGCATAACGTTAGCATTCTGTAAGCTTTCAGTTAGTATAACATTAGCTTTATGTGAGCATAACGTTAGCATTCTGTAAGCTTTCAGTTAGTATAATGTCAGACAGTAGTCCAGAGCAGGTGCTCAGAGCCACTCTGGACTGAGGGTATTAGTACTAAGTGTGTGTATTAGTACTAAGTGTGTCTATTACTAGGTGTGTGTATTAGTACTAGGTGTGGAGACTCACCGGAGTCCGGAGCAGGTGCTCAGAGCCACTCTGGACTGAGGGTATCCTCTGACGTTGCCGTGATAATAACAGTGAGTCTGCACACAAACACACAAACACCTGTCACACAAACACCTGTCACACAAACACCTGTCACACAAACATCTGTCACACAAACATCTGTCACATCTGGAAAACATAACAGAAGACTGTCTCTCTGGCGGTGCGTTCACTGACTCACCACAGGGTCGGCCCTCATAGACACTCCAGTGCCGTTGGGCAGGTAGTAGAAGACGTTGGGCGGTTTGGGCAGCAGGTCACTGAGGGGACACACACACACACACACACACACACACACCTGTAACTCTCTTATGCTCGTGTTGTGTTTAAGGTCACCCTGTAAATCAGAGACTCACTGGTTCTTCTCCAGGTCCAGCAGGAAGAGATGTCCTCCCAGCTCCAGTCCACACTGCAGCCGGTCAGGGTGTCCGTCCTGGAGAGACAGACAGGAAGAAGAACGTCTCTTTATTTACTATCGTGGTGTTCACACAGAAACTGTAAAGGAACAAAAGCACAAACTTCTGATCCATAATCTAGTTAACTTTCATGTGTTCATTTTAAAGTTAATTTGATGTGTGTGCAGCCGTTTTTCATTTGATCACTTCCTTTTCTAGTGCTTTAGGATGGGGGCGGGGCTAAGTACATCCGTCGTCCAATCAGTGAGCTTTCCTGCCTGTTAATGGGGAGCTGCTCTTTGAGGAGGAGAGACTTCCTGTCCAACGCTTTCTCCTCTCAGCTTGACAGGAAGTCAAGGTGTGTGTGTGTGTGTGAGTGAGAGAGTGTGTGTGAGTGTGTGAGTGAGAGTGTGTGTGTAAGAGTGTGTGTGTGTGTGTGAGAGTGTGTGTGAGAGTGTGTGTGAGAGTGTGTGTGTGAGTGAGAGTGTGTGCGTGAGAGTGTGTGTGTGTGTGAGAGTGTGTGTGTGAGTGAGAGAGTGTGTGTGTGTGTGAGAATGAGTGAGAGAGAGTGTGTGTGTGTGTGGGCGAGTAATCAAAGTAAGCTTTTTATTTAATATTTTTCTATGGGGAGGACTCAAGGCCTGCATAGTTCTGTGTTTAGTTCTGTGACCTCAATGTAGGCCTACACATGCCAGTGTATTTCTTTTCTCCTCTTCATGAAAGTTAAAATAGTAATAAAATGTCAATAATTGTCTTTATTCTTGTTCTATTATTTCATAAATACAACAAACTATAGTTGTTGTACATATAATATAACTATATATAAAACGTATATAAGCTGTCATATTGAATAGCTTTTGCGGCTCCAGACACATTTTATTTGGTGGAAAATAGAGCAAAATGGCTCTTTGGACAGTAAAGGTTGCTGACCCCTGCCCTGCTTTATGGTCTGTGTGACTCTAAATGGACCATAATGTACTAAATGAACATCATGCTGTATTGAAGAAGACTTGAAACTAGAGATTGAGACATAAACTCATGTTTACAATGTTTACTGAGGTAATAAATCAAGAGAGACACACACACACATTCTTCTCGTTTCCTCCCGGCCGGGTGGAGTCAGAGCGGGGGAGTTTCTACAGGAAATGATCTCAGAGCTTCTGTCAGCTGCACAGGAAGTGTCCATCCTCTAACCCCCCCCACCCCCCACCCCCCACCCCCCCCAGAGTTCCTGCAGGAAGCTCCTGGTGAAAAGTGTCCACGCTCCAACTTCCTTCCTCTCAGTTATTACAGAGAGACGTTGTGTTCATGAAGGAGAACATAAAGACTTCACTTCCTGTTCCTCCCTCCAGATCCACAGTCTGTTCCTCATTTACTCAGAACGTTAAAACATGTTCCTGACGTTCTCCGTACCGGACACTCTTTATTACAAGAGACCACTGGTCAAAAGACCAGTAAAAGACCAGTTATAAACCACTACAACACCAGTATAACACTGGTACAACACCAGTATAACACCCGTTATAACACCAGTACATCAGTATAACACCAGTACAACACCGGTATAACAACAGTAATAAACCAGTATACCACCAGTATAACACCAGTTATAACACCAGTACAACAACAGTAATGAACCAGTACAACACCAGTATAACACCAGTTATAACACCAGGTATAACACCAGTAATGAAGCAGTATAACACCAGTACAACACCAGTATAACAACAGTAATAAACCAGTACAACACCAGCATAACACCAGTAATAAACCAGTACAACACCAGTATAACACCAGTTATAACACCAGTACAACAACAGTAATAAACTAGTATAACACCAGTATAACACCAGTAATAAACCAGTACAACACCAGTATAACACCAGTAATAAACCAGTACAACACCAGTATAACACCAGTAATAAACCAGTATAACACCAGTATAACACCAGTAATGAAGCAGTCTAACACCAGTGCAACACCGGTATAACAACTAGGGTTGCCCGGTGTATCGATACTAAAAAGGTACCGTGGTACCTGTACGTTAAAAACGATACGATTTTGCATATTTTTAGTATCGATACTTTGTTAAAATAGCGCGATCAGAGCGACGCGCTGCTCGGCTCCCTGTCACGCTGCCTGCAGGCATTGACTGCGAGGGGGCGGGGCTGCGAGGGGGCGGGGCTACCCAGCGCTCACAGCAACAGGCAGCGCTCACTCACAGAGAGCGATGCAGGGGAGACACGCGGGAGCTTTTACCGACCGTCCTCGGCTTCTTGGAAAACAAGATGCCAGAAGTATCGTCTGGAAGTACTTTGGCGATATTGCAGACAGTGAAGGAAAGCCCACTGACCTACAGAGACCCGTCTGTGAAACGTGTTTCACAGCCACAGAGACCAAGTGAGGCAACACGTCTAACATGACAAAGCACCTTTCAGACAGACACCCCCAACCTTTCAAAGAACGACGGGTCAGCAAATGTGATTATAAGCATGAACACCCCCAAGCTCACCTATACACAGCTAACACGAGGAGCCTTAGCCTAGTTTGACAACAAGCCGATATGATCATGAGGTCACAATGCACACACACGTGCACTAAATGAAACACAATTCATGCAAAATGGCTCCATGCTGGTGGATCTTCAGCGAATTCATTTTATTTTTAGTTAAGGAAAAATAATTATTCCATGAATTAAGATAAAATATGAAGTGAAAACATCAAACTCACTATGCAGTAAATTAAGCATTGTTTACCCCCCCCCCCCCCCCCACTCCCACAGACAGTCAGACAGAGTCAGCAGAGTCAGCAGCAATCATGGCACCTTGTAGTTTATTGTGCACCAGTAATAAGCCAGTACAACACCGGTACAACACCGGTATAACACCAGTACAACACCAGTACAACACCAGTACAACACCAGTAATAAACCAGTATAACACCAGTAATGAAGCAGTATAACACCAGTACAACACCGGTATAACAACAGTAATAAACCAGTACAACACCAGTATAACACCAGTATAACACCATTCATAAACCAGTATAACACCAGTACAACACCGGTACAACACCAGTATAACACCAGTTATAACACCAGTTATAACACCAGTACAACACCAGTAATAAACCAGTATAACGCCAGCACAATACCGGTATAACACCAGTAATAACACCAGTATAACACTAGTACAACACCAGTACACCAGTTATAACACCAGTACAACACCAGTACAACACCAGTACAACACCAGTATACCAGTTATAACACCAGTACAACACCAGTATAACACCAGTTATAACACGAGTACAACACCAGTATAACACCAGTTATAACACCAGTATAACACCAGTAATGAAACAGTATAACACCAGTGCAACGCCGGTATAACAGTAATAAACCAGTATAACACCAGTATAACGCCAGTATAACGCCAGTATAACACCAGTATAACACCAGTTATAACACCAGTAATAAACCCGTATAAACCAGTACAACACCAGTAATAAACCAGTACAACACCAGTTATAACACCAGTTATAACACCAGTAATGAAGCAGTATAACACCAGTTATAAACCAGTATAACACCAGTGATGAAGCAGTATAACACCAGTAATAAACCAGTACAACACCAGTTATAACACCAGTTATAACACCAGTAATAACACCAGTATAACACCAGTGATGAAGCAGTATAACACCAGTTATAACACCAGTACAACACCAGTATAACACCAGTTATACACCAGTAATAAACTAGTATAACACCAGTTATAACACCAGTAATGAAGCAGTATAACACCAGTTATAAACCAGTATAACACCAGTGATGAAGCAGTATAACACCAGTAATAAACCAGTACAACACCAGTTATAACACCAGTAATAAACCAGTAATAACACCAGTATAACACCAGTGATGAAGCAGTATAACACCAGTTATAAACCAGTATAACACCAGTAATAAACCGGTATAACAACAGTAATGAACCAGTATAACAGTAATAAACCAGTATAACTCCAGTTATAACACCAGTATAACACCAGTTATAACTAGGGATGGGTATTGTTTGGGTTTTTTCCGATACCGGTGCTAAAACGGTGCCTGAACCGATACTTCTTTCTTCAAATTGAACAATATATTCACTGTTTAAAGTATACTATTAATATACATAAATACAAAACACTTGGCTTCAAACTACAGCTTCAAACTTTTTAACTGTGAACAATATGATCCCAGTGTGATGACATCACCACTGGTCTGAAGGCCTGACCTCTGACCTCTCGGGTGTCTGACCTGCAGAGCTTCGGTGAGGCTCCTCCTCTTTCCGTCCACCAGGACGAAGGGACGCGTTCTCTCCAGTAGGGGATGCCGTCTGTCCACACCTGAGGACACAGACAGACAGGTAGACTGGGTAGACTGGTAGACTAGTAGACTAGGTAGACTGGTAGACTAGTAGACTAGTAGACTGGTAGACTAGTAGACTAGTAGACTAGTAGACTGGGTAGACTAGTAGACTGGGTAGACTAGTAGACTGGTAGACTGGTAGACTGGTAGACTAGGTAGACTGAGTAGACTGGTAGACTGAGTAGACTGGTAGACTAGGTAGACTGAGTAGACTGGTAGACTGAGTCTACTAGTAGACTGGTAGACTGGTAGACTGGTAGACTAGGTAGACTGAGTAGACTAGTAGACTGAGTAGACTAGTAGACTGGTAGACTGGTAGACTGGTAGACTAGGTAGACTGAGTAGACTAGTAGACTGAGTAGACTAGTAGACTGGTAGACTGGTAGACTGGTAGACTAGGTAGACTGAGTAGACTGGTAGACTGAGTAGACTAGTAGACTGGTAGACTAGGTAGACTAGGTAGACTGAGTAGACTGGTAGACTGGTAGACTAGGTAGACTGGTAGACTAGTAGACTGGGTAGACTTTAAAAACGTTTCCTTCAGATTTAACAAAACAAATATTAAAAATATGAATATTAAGATAGTTTGTTTATGTTTATGTTCAACTGTAACTTTACTTTATAAATCCTGAAAATGTTGAATACATGTAATCAATATTTGTAAGTATTTTCCTTCTCCAGAGTGAATCGATCAATAACACCGATCAAGTTTTGGTTTGGAGACAAACAGAAAATAAATAAAGTTTTGTAAGTAAACCAATGACGTCGGTCAGTTAACAGTAGCACGTTTACGTTTCTGTTACCTGCAGTCAGTCTGTCGGTACCGTCCGTCTGTCCATCCTGCGGTGCGTTCAAGGACCGGGCGGCAGTGAACGCACCACCGCTGAGCAGCAGCAGCAACACAGCAACTCCATTCATCCTCTCTGCGTCACCGGCAACAGGTTGCTGGTGTTTGGAATATGTGTGTGTAGGTGTGTGTGTGTGTGTGTGTGTAGGTGTGTGAGAGTGTGTGTGTGTGAGAGTGTGTGTGTGAGAGTGTGGGTGTGTGAGAGTGTGAGAGTGTGGGTGTGTGAGTGAGTGAGTGTGTGTGTGTGTGTGTGAGTGTGGGTGTGTGAGTGTGTGTGTGAGAGTGTGGGTGTGTGAGTGAGTGAGTGTGTGTGCGTGTGTGTGAGTGTGTGTGTGAGAGTGTGGGTGTGTGAGTGTGTGTGTGAGAGTGTGGGTGTGTGAGTGTGGGTGTGTGAGTGAGTGAGTGTGTGTGTGTGTGAGAGTGTGTGTGTGAGTGTGGGTGTGTGAGTGAGTGAGTGTGTGTGTGTGTGAGAGTGTGTGTGAGAGTGTGGGTGTGTGAGTGAGTGAGTGTGTGTGTGAGAGTGTGAGAGTGTGGGTGTGTGAGTGAGTGAGTGTGTGTGTGTGTGTGTGAGTGTGTGTGTGAGAGTGTGGGTGTGTGAGTGTGTGTGTGAGAGTGTGGGTGTGTGAGTGAGTGTGTGTGTGTGCGTGAGTGTGTGTGTGAGAGTGTGGGTGTGTGAGTGTGTGTGTGAGAGTGTGGGTGTGTGAGTGTGGGTGTGTGAGTGAGTTAGTGTGTGTGTGTGTGTGTGTGAGAGTGTGTGTGTGAGAGTGTGGGTGTGTGAGTGTGGGTGTGTGAGTGAGTTAGTGTGTGTGTGTGCGTGTGTGTGAGTGTGTGTGTGAGAGTGTGGGTGTGTGAGTGTGTGTGTGAGAGTGTGGGTGTGTGAGTGTGGGTGTGTGAGTGAGTTAGTGTGTGTGTGTGTGTGTGTGAGAGTGTGTGTGTGAGAGTGTGGGTGTGTGAGAGTGTGGGTGTGTGAGTGTGGGTGTGTGAGTGAGTTAGTGTGTGTGTGTGTGTGAGAGTGCGTGTGTGAGAGTGTGGGTGTGTGAGAGTGTGGGTGTGTGAGTGAGTGAGTGTGTGTGTGTGTGTGAGAGTGTGTGTGTGAGAGTGTGTGTGTGAGAGTGTGAGTGTGTGAGTGAGTGAGTGTGTGTGAGAGTGTGTGAGAGTGTGAGTGTGTGAGTGAGTGAGTGTGTGTGAGAGTGTGGGTGTGTGAGAGTGTGGGTGTGTGAGAGTGTGTGAGAGTGTGGGTGTGTGAGTGAGTGAGTGTGTGTGTGTGAGTGTGTGTGTGACCCCGTCCGGTTACCTCACCGTCTCGAGATAAACTCCACGGTGCTTTCTTTTCCCGGTAACATCCACAGAAACCAGCGTGTTCAGACTACCGGACCACCCGCGGGAAAGAAAAGTGCCCGTTAATGTAACGTAAACGGTTAGAAACCCCGGGACCGATATCTGCGCAGCTCCGGTAAAACAAAAAACAGTTTCTGGACCCCAAATAACTCCCGTTGACATCGGGAGGAAGTGAGCCGGTTAACGGCTCGGTTTATCCGTCCTAAGAGGCTTGAAAGAGACTAATTACCGGAGGACGGCGGGGCGCCCGTGTTTATAACCGGGAGCTCAAGGATACGTCATCTGGTGACGTAAAGCTAACCCGAGTTAGCGCGAGACAGACCGGAAGTACTGACATTCAGTCTACAAAATAAAAGCTGGAGACGTGTGAGGGTCTCTGTGAACCACATTAAATTAATATTTAACTACATTTGACAAATTAATTCCGAGATAATTCTAAAGATTCAGTTACTTACTTATCTTCTATTATAATTCAAATAATTAAACAAGAACTTTCCACTAAAACTACCTCAATTGAGTCTTTTTATAAGGTAAATCAAATATGAATGAACAAATAACGCTCAATAAAACTTTCATGATTCAATTATTTACATTCCCAAAAACTTATCAACCACAAATCAACCACTTTTAACTGTCACACTCCAAATGACAATCAGACTTTAAAAGTAACTATTATTTAAAATATGAATACATTTATTTGGTCTTTTCACAAGTCAAGATAATTTTATTTATTCAGCCCAAAATTAACAAAACTTCAAATCTGCTTTAAAAAGGCTTTCACAATCCAAACAGCAAACCCTCGGCCCTCAATAATAACCGGTAATAAGTCAAATAAAACCCCTCATTAGTGGGTCTTTAATGTCATTTCATATCTAGATATCGACATAATATATATATAAATATAAATATAGATATATAAATATAAATATACATATACAGCAGAGGTTTGATGCGAGTATTCGGGTGTTGAGGTCCATTAGCAGATATAATGAAGTATTTGTAATTGTATTTGTTGTACTGTGTGTTGTACTGAGTGATCCAGAATCAGATTACAACTGTGAATGAAGCGAACTGCTGAACAACGCTGCTGAGGATCAGCTGGTTACATCATGTGATCATGTGACACACACACGAAGTTGTAAATTGAAATGAAACTAAAGAACAAACTAAAGTAGAAAATGTCGCTGTAAATGTTGACAGTGTGGCTTCTACTGCACGAAGACGTCGCATTAATATCTACGCGCGCTGACGGTACCGTGCTGTCGTTGCGGTTCGGTTGAGACGTCGCTTCTCTCTTCTCTGCAGTTCAGATTCATGCTGTTGGACTGAATCTTGTGTTCGTGATGCACAGTCCCGTCATTTCTGTGCTGGACATTTACATCTTTGCTTGAGATGTTCAGATGGTTACTCTGTGGGGCTTTTATTTTATTTAACTTTTTATTTTTTTCAGTTGCTGTTACACTGAACAAAAAACATCGTTCATGACAAAAAAAACAAATAGACATAAAAGTGAAAAAGTAAAGTCAAATCAATAAAAGGGAGTCACCGTTCACTCTTAAACAGCGTTCCATTCGTGTCAGGTCACCTGAGAACACTTCTCATCTTCTCCTTTGTAAACAGTCCATTTTCTCCAGCGTTGATCATGGATCCCTGCAGCAGAGGTCTTCAACGTGTTTCAGGCCAAGGACCCCCAAACTGATGGAGCAGGGACCCCATGTGTAAGGTACAGTGAGTAGGGCCGTGCAGCTGCCTTTCATAAACAGCTGATACCAATAAACAGTCCGTTAACTGCATGATAATCATCAAGCAAGATATTCACACTGATGTTTTCATTTTAAACATAAATGTGGAAACTGAAATGAGTGATGGCCTATTCGTGCCACTGCCATGCATAAACACACCTGTTATCTTTCATACAATACTGAACTATTACAATGATGGACACGTTCATGTTTGGAGAAAAACAAAACTTTTTTTTTAATTGTCTAATCCAGAGGTTCTCAAACGTTTCCTGTCGCGCCCCACTTCACAGGAAGAAAGGTGTTCACGCCCCACCGCCCACCAACATTGTAACGAAATGTTCCGTGTTGAACTTTTATTGAAACAACATTTTGTGACTCCTCCGTCTGTGCTTTTTCAAATAACAGAATAAAGAAAATTGCAATCACTTTCAAGTAAACCAGATCTCTCCATCAGACAAAAACAAATACAATGTGCATCACTTTATTAGAACAATGCAAATGAAGTTCAATCTCTGCAAACAATAACTAATATTTGGCAAAAACAAAAATGCTTATTGTGGCTGCAATTCACCTGTTTTGCGCTGAATATCTTTCTAAGATAATAACAATAACGTGCAACCTGTGAAAAACTAAACGAGTGCAGATATGTGTCACACATAACAGGAGCATTTATTTTAAATATGAGCTTCAAAATGTAGCATTCTAAAAGTAAAATGTCTGATTTAACAGCACGTGGGCCTGTTGGTCCACTGGCTGTGATCATCACAGTGAACAGTGTGATGAGGACACGTGAGCCCTTGTTGCTGTAGTTCATCTCCTTAGAGCAGAGGCTGCATTCAGCATACCCTGAACATCAATGTGTTTAAACACTGTGACAGCAGGAAGCTGCACTCACGTCTGTTTAGACCTCCACCTTTATCCAGGCCCAGCTCCACCTTTATCCAGACCCAGCTCCACCTTTATCCAGACCCAGCTCCACCTTTATCCAGACCCAGCTCCACCTTTATCCAGACCCAGCTCCACCTTTATCCAGACCCAGCGCCACCTTTATCCAGGCCCAGCGCCACCTTTATCCAGGCCCAGCGCCACCTTTATCCAGGCCCAGCGCCACCTTTATCCAGGCCCAGCGCCACCTTTATCCAGGCCCAGCGCCACCTTTATCCAGGCCCAGCGCCACCTTTATCCAGGCCCAGCGCCACCTTTATCCAGACCCAGCTCCACCTTTATCCAGACCCAGCACCACCTTCATCCAGACCCAGCTCCACCTTTATCCAGACCCAGCACCACCTTTATCCAGGCCCAGCACCACCTTTATCCAGGCCCAGCGCCACCTTTATCCAGGCCCAGCGCCACCTTTATCCAGGCCCAGCGCCACCTTTATCCAGGCCCAGCTCCACCTTTATCCAGACCCAGCGCCACCTTTATCCAGGCCCAGCACCACCTTTATCCAAGCCCAGCGCCACCTTTATCCAGGCCCAGCGCCACCTTTATCCAGGCCCAGCACCACCTTTATCCAAGCCCAGCGCCACCTTTATCCAGGCCCAGCGCCACCTTTATCCAGGCCCAGCACCACCTTTATCCAAGCCCAGCGCCACCTTTATCCAGGCCCAGCACCACCTTTACCTGTTTCAACACGTTACGTTTTTTTCCTTCTAAATGGCGATGATGACGAACGTTAACAGTCGACAACGTTCCGCATGTAGTGGACTTTAACTTTGCCCAGCAAGTCTGAACGGTAACGGAACATAACGGAACTTAAACTGTAACGGAGGGAAAGACGCTGTACACATCTGAATGCTGATTGGCCGAGACTCGACACGTCAAATCAAGGATGTTCTGTTGTGAAGATCACGACATCACCTTTCCTCCTCGTCTCCAATCTGAGAAACGCTGGCTGACCAGTTGACCCCCCCCCCCCAAACCAATTCACGTGGATGATATATTTTGATTCAAAACGGCGAATTTCGCAGAAAAGCAACAAGTTTGCAGGTATGAATAAAGTTCTTGAAATATACAAATTCTGCATTTCCCCCTGCGCCCCACCTGCAATACCGCTGCACCCCAGCAGAGGTAGAAAGCGGTAGAAGTCCTTTTTTTGAATTATGTCACTCGGTGGGCTATGTCACACTATGAGGCTTTTATTTTGAAAGGGTGGGACTGGGTGGGTGAGAGGACACACAAACAGTAGTTATTAAATGACAGGCTTCATCACAAGCATTCCAGTTAGAATTCACTCTGTGGGGCTTTTATTTTGAAATGGGAGGGGGGGGGGGGGGGAGTCTCTAAAAATGTCTTAAGACCTGAATGACTGTATGATAGAGACAGACAGGCCCATGCTTCCAACTCATGCGTGTGTCAAGTTATCCATCTTTTTACTGTTAAGTTCTTAACGTCTGTGTTTTCTCCACTTGAAAGGGCTCGAGTCCACCTGAAGGGTTCCACTGGATTCCACTCAAAAACCAAACAACTTTTCCTTTTTCCTCCTTTTATTTTTGGTAGATTCAGTTCAGCTCACTTAGTTCAGTTAGCCACTTAGCTCAGTTAGCTTAGCACTTCTAGCCTTTTAGCTTAGCACTTTTAGCACCGTTAGCTGTCCAGTTCTTTCAGTCAGGTAAAAAAAACTTTAAATTGAAAAGAAACAGAACCCATATTAAATACACAAATTCATTTAACAGGCAAAGCTTTCACATCACTTCAAAGTGTTAGTTGTTGATACGCAGTGTCCGCTCTCTTACCGGCTTCCTCTCCAGACCTTTCCGACTCGTCAGTCATGCAGTGACGTCCGCAGATCTCCACCCGATACCATCGCGATGGTACTTGCTTGTCCAATTTCCGGACGGTATTTTCTGCGACCCCGTGTGTTACTGTGTCACTGGTTATATACGCCTCCAGGCAGATTGGTTCCGCCCTGCTTTCCCGCCGAACACACGCAGTCAGTATCAATCCCTTTACTGACGGCTTCATTTCTTCTTTTATTTACCATTCGTTTAAATTCCTTTCAGTTATTTATGTTGTTTCTATTTATATAAAAGAAAACCCCAGACATGGAGTCTGATGGAGCAGCTGGTTGGAGTTCATGTCGCTCTGCGGCTCTTTGAGCCAAATGTGTACGTCCGTTGGATCCCACAGACACTTTACTGCGAACAGCACAACATTTCCAAGCTTTTTGGACAAAATGGTGTTTCAAGAGTAAACATTGTGGGAGCTGGAGCAATTTGTTTGTAAAAATCACAGAATATTTTCCTGCTCCGCTCCACTCTGACAGTTATGCTCTCACTCTAGCTCTTAACGAGCTGCGCAATACACACCCATTATAACATACACACCCGTTATAACATACACACCCGTTATAACATACACACCCGTTATAACATACACACCCGTTATAACATACACACCCGTTATAACACACACACCCGTTATAACACACACACCCGTTATAACACACACACCCGTTATAACACACACACCCGTTATAACACACACACCCGTTATAACACACACACCCGTTATAACACACACACCCGTTATAACACACACACCCGTTATAACATACACACCCGTTATAACACACACACCCGTTATAACACACACACCCGTTATAACACACACACCCGTTATAACACACACACCCGTTATAACACACACACCCGTTATAACACACACACCCGTTATAACATACACACCCGTTATAAAATACACACCCGTTATAACATACACACCCGTTATAACATACACACCCGTTATAACATACACACCCGTTATAACATACACACCCGTTATAACATACACACCCGTTATAACATACACACCCGTTATAACATACACACCCATTATAACATACACACCCATTATAACATACACACCCATTATAACAAATACACCCATTATAAAATACACACCCATCATAACATACACACCCATTATAACACACACACCCATTATAACACACACACCCATTATAACATACACACCCATTATAACATCTGAAACAGACATCTTCCTGAAACTTAATCTGTGACTTCATGGAAACTGTGCTAGCTATCAAAATGTCCCTTTGGCTCAATAAAGTGCAGCGTTTCGTCTACGTTTTAAACTTTGAATCACGTTAAAGTACGGCAAGTCAATATGGGCCCAAAGTTAAGTGTTTTTTTGCTCTCTTCACGCCGAAACCCCATTCAAGTGAATGGAGAAATTTTGCTCAGTTTTTGGGGATTTTCGGGAAAACTGCTTGGCGAATCCCTCCGAAAAATAGATAGCAAACTATTCCCGATCAGGCCGCACGTTGATGTATTTTTCACGCCGCTGTTGGCAACGCTGTGTGAGGAGAAGCGCGCCAAACTTTTGGATAAACCTGATTATTAAGCCCGATGGATAATATACAGTGTGCTCTGTAGCACACTGAACTAAAAGGTCATCTTCAGTGAAGCTTCATTGTGACCTTTGTTACGTAACTGAAGTCGTAGATTGAACCCGGACAGGAACAGCTGTCTGCTGGTGAAAGTCCTGTGTTTGTGTGACGTGTTGCTGGACCCGCGGGAGGGAAGGGAGGCACGGGAGAACCAGAACCAGGACTGAGAGGGCAGACTGTCAGACCGGCTGCCGTAGAATGAGAGGTTTTCTAAAGAGTCTGGCGCTCAGAGACACTACCACTGTAGTCCACAGGGGGCGACAGAATCAACACTACATGAAAGTTCCTTTACAGGTAAAGTAACTTTAAAGGTTTATTTGAATGCCTTCTTCTTCTTCTCCTTCTTTAAAGTCTGCCGGCTGCAGAAGGAACTTCCTGTCCCGGTCTAAGCGGGGTCGTAGTATGTCTCTGAGTCGGACACTTCCTGTTGGCGGTGAAGACACCGAGACACCTGCAGGAGAAGATTCAACACGGTTAGAAGAACAGAACACGGATCTGATTCAGGATCTGGTCCAGAATCTGGTCCAGGATCTGTTCTTCTTCACTCACGGCTCTGCTCTTCCGGCTGCTGGTGATGCGTTTCCTGTCTGAGGAGGAAACCCGTCTCTGGATCTGCAGGTTGTAGAGAAACAAGACACGCCTCCTCTCCCTCTGACAGACAGAGAGACAGAGAGAGAGAGAGAGACAGAGAGACAGAGAGAGACATAGAGACAGAGAGACAGAGAGAGAGAGAGAGAGACAGAGAGAGAGACAGAGACAGAGAGACAGAGAGAGAGAGAGAGACAGAGAGAGAGAGAGAGACAGAGAGAGCGAGAGAGAGAGAGACAGCGAGAGACAGCGAGAGACAGAGAGAGACAGAGAGAGACAGAGAGAGACAGAGAGACAGAGAGAGAGGTTTAATATATCTTTATTTGTTTGTGTTAAGTTCCATTTACAGAGTTCTACTGTTACTCAAAACAAACCGAATTATTTTCTGAACAACACGATACGTTATCATTTAAAACGGTTCAACAAATAAGGTCCAACAAACATGAACGTGTCTTTAATTGTCTGCAGGCTGAGATCTGACTCTCACTTAGCGCCCTCTTTGTCCAGTTCTTTGTTCACTTTGTGAACTATTTTCTTGAGTCTGTATCCTTCCTGCTTCGTGAGACCTCCTCTGTCCTTGCTCCTCATGTGAGATCTGGCAGAGCTGGAGAGCTTCTCCTTGTCAGAGAGGTAGTCCTCCACTCTGACTCCTCTCA
The DNA here is from genome assembly GCF_949748355.1 of Melanostigma gelatinosum. Lineage (NCBI taxonomy): Eukaryota > Metazoa > Chordata > Actinopteri > Perciformes > Zoarcidae > Melanostigma > Melanostigma gelatinosum. Next base: position 1,128,530 of record NC_136642.1, on the reverse strand, counting down.
CGTTCTTACTCCTCCTCAGAAACTCCTTTATCTCCTCCACGCTGTAGCCTCCAGAGCCCCGAGAGCTGCCAGCACCGTGTGTAGAGGGCTCACTGTTTACAGCAGAGTTCTCCTCCTGACTGGACTCAGAGTCCTCCCAACCGGACTCAGGGTCCTCTTCCGGCCTGGACTCACACTCGGCTGCTCCTCCACTCTCTGTAGTTGCCACTTTCTTGGCCTGTGAGCTTCCTCTGTCTCCTCGCTGTTTCCTCTTCAGCTGAGGGGCCTTGAGCTGCTCCTCGTCTGCTTCCATGGCCACCTCCCCACCTGCCTCCACCTGTCCTCCAATACTCCCCCTCACCTCCTGTACCCCACCCGTCTCCTCCACCCTCACCTCCTGTACCCCACCCGTCTCCTCCACCATCACCTCCTGTACCCCACCCGTCACCTCCACCCTCACCTCCTGTACCCCACCCGTCTCCTCCACCCTCACCTCCTGTACCCCACCCGTCTCCTCCACCCTCACCTCCTGTACCCCACCCGTCTCCTCCGCTCTAACCTCCTGTACCCCACCCGTCTCCTCCACTCTCGCCTCCTGTACCCCACCCGTCTCCTCCACCCTCACCTCCTGGGTCACACCCGTCTCCTCCACCCTCACCTCCTGTGCTCCACTTGTTCCCTCTTGTCCGTCCTGCTTGTCCCCTCTGTCCTCCTCAGTACCTCTCTGGTTCTGGTCTTTGTTTGAGCCGTGTCCCCAGGACAAGCTCTACTCAGATGTCCTTCTCTCCCACAGCTGTAACATTTAAAATCGTTAGTCTTTGCAAAGATGACGTAGTCAAAGTCGTCCACAGTGATCTTGAAGCTGAGGTTGACCACTCTGCTCCTGTTGCTGGGGATCACGAAGACATGTCTCCTGTGAGACACCACGTGCTGCAACAGCGGAGACTGAAATCCAGAGGACACCCTCCTAACCGGAGACACCACCTTCCCATGTTTGGACAGCTCTTTGATGATGGCATCGCTCTTTATGAATGGCGGCACGTTGGACACAGTGACTTTCACCTCCGGTGAGGCGAGAGCATACGTGGGCAGGAAGTGCTCACCCACGGAGATCCCGTTCATCAACACCACTTCCGCAGTTTCTATACTGTCCAGAAAGATGACCACAGCGCTGTTCATCCGCGCTGCGGACTTCAGGTGGCTGTGGCCGACAACCTCACCCACTCCCAGGCTGATCTCCTCCACCCAACACCCGAACAGCGGCGGGATCTTCACGCCGTGTTCCCTGGTTAGCTCCGTCAGGCGCATGCTAGCGTTTAGCACGCCGACAGCACCTGCTGCCCGGCTGCACTCCGCTCAAAAAGACCCAAAAAACAGATAAAAGTACGCAAAAAAAAAACCTGTGAACCCTGCACACACCCCTACACTATCATACCCAACATTACACTATCATACCCAACATTACACTATCATACCCAACACTACACTATCATACCCAACACTACACTATCACACACCCCACTACACTATCATACCCAACACTACACTATCATACCCAACATTACACTATCATACCCAACACTACACTATCACACACCCCACTACACTACCATACCCAACATTACACTATCATACCCAACACTACACTATCATACCCAACACTACACTATCATACCCAACATTACACTATCATACCCAACATTACACTATCATACCCAACATTACACTATCATACCCAACACTACACTATCATACCCAACATTACACTATCATACCCAACACTACACTATCATACCCAACATTACACTATCATACCCAACATTACACTATCATACCCAACATTACACTATCATACCCAACATTACACTATCATACCCAACACTACACTATCATACCCAACATTACACTATCATACCCAACATTACACTATCATACCCAACATTACACTATCATACCCAACATTACACTATCATACCCAACACTACACTATCACACACCCCACTACACTATCATACCCAACATTACACGATCATACCCAACATTACACTATCATACCCAACACTACACTATCATACCCAACATTACACTATCATACCCAACATTACACTATCATACCCAACACTACACTATCATACCCAACATTACACTATCATACCCAACATTACACTATCATACCCAACACTACACTATCATACCCAACATTACACTATCATACCCAACATTACACTATCATACCCAACACTACACTATCATACCCAACATTACACTATCATACCCAACACTACACTATCATACCCAACATTACACTATCATACCCAACATTACACTATCATACCCAACATTACACCATCATACCCAACATTATACTATCATACCCAACATTACACTATCATACCCAACATTACACCATCATACCCAACATTACACTATCATACCCAACACTACACTATCATACCCAACATTACACCATCATACCCAACATTACACTATCATACCCAACACTACACTATCATACCCAACATTACACTATCATACCCAACATTACACTATCATACCCAACACTACACTATCATACCCAACATTACACTATCATACCCAACATTACACTATCATACCCAACACTACACTATCATACCCAACATTACACTATCATACCCAACACTACACTATCATACCCAACACTACACTATCATACCCAACATTACACTATCATACCCAACATTACACTATCATACCCAACACTACACTATCATACCCAACACTACACTATCATACCCAACACTACACTATCATACCCAACATTACACTATCATACCCAACATTACACTATCATACCCAACACTACACTATCATACCCAACACTACACTATCATACCCAACACTACACTATCATACCCAACATTACACTATCATACCCAACATTACACTATCATACCCAACACTACACTATCATACCCAACATTACACTATCATACCCAACACTACACTATCATACCCAACATTACACTATCATACCCAACACTACACGATCATACCCAACATTACACTATCATACCCAACATTACACTATCATACCCAACATTACACTATCATACCCAACATTACACTATCATACCCAACATTACACTATCATACCCAACATTACACTATCATACCCAACATTACACTATCATACCCAACACTACACTATCATACCCAACACTACACTATCATACCCAACATTACACTATCATACCCAACATTACACTATCATACCCAACATTACACTATCATACCCAACATTACACCATCATACCCAACACTACACTATCATACCCAACATTACACTATCATACCCAACATTACACCATCATACCCAACACTACACTATCATACCCAACATTACACTATCATACCCAACATTACACTATCATACCCAACATTACACCATCATACCCAACACTACACTATCATACCCAACATTACACTATCATACCCAACACTACACTATCATACCCAACATTACACTATCATACCCAACATTACACTATCATACCCAACACTACACTATCATACCCAACATTACACTATCGAGAGACTATAGAGAGAGAGAGACAGGGACAGAGGTTCTGGTTCTAAACTGGTTCTGCAGAGCAGTCTAAAGCCAGACTTGTACGGTACAAGTCGTGTCGTTTGAATAACGCTCGAACATTTTGAGAATGCAAAAGCCTAAATTCAGAAAAATATAATGTTCTCAGCTGGTCTGGCTGTGGGATCCACTGTCATTCCTTAATGACAAGCCGCGACCCAAAGAGAGACATTTTACTTTCACAACACGAACGCTGAACGCACCTCTCTGCAGCGTCTTTCCTCCTCTCAGTACCTTGTGTCATGGTGCAGCTCAACTCAGTCACAATGCATTTTGATTGGCTGAACTGCATCACGTGATGTGATTCACTACCCATCAGCCTCTGCTGGCTGTTAAGTTTTGTGATAGTCACGTGCTCGCCCACTGACCAATCACAGCACACTCTGCACCTAGCGGGAAAGCTACAGATGCACACTGAGCTGCACGTAATGCCGACGTCATTATGGGCGGCTAGCGGCCGCTGACACGTCAAAGAACACGCCCAACATGTCAAACTAAAGATCTGATTGGTTGAACACTATGACAATCAACAATATCGTCCCCATGTACTTTAACCTGCTCTGGCTGCAGGTGAGAGTCTGCAGGCCTCTGGCACAGACACACACAGAGGTGAGATCTGAGAGCAACTGAGGAAGACAGTAGCTGTGCAATGAGAAAATAAGATATTTATATATATTTATATAAATTATAATACATGTAGTATAAATAGCTTTGTGATTCTGTTTAGGCCAGCAGAGAAGGCCTTGCAGGCCCTGACGGCCCACCACTGCTGTATCGTTGTAACGTGTTGTTGTGTTTGTTTACTGACCGCTGACTTCCATCAGTGCTGTGAAGAAACTACTGTTGTGTTCCAATAGGGTGAGATCACCACCGTGATTTGATCATGTCAAAGATCAGAACCGAGTTCACCAGTCGGGTTTCTGTGACAGAGAAACAGTTCCTGTTTTTATATTTGCTGATAACTCAAACACACTCCTGATAGATCCCAACATAATAATAATTGTTATTGTTACTAATAGCTGTTAATGTGTGGTTATTAATCTCTCGCTCTCAATGTCTCTCAGCCACATTCAGCTGCTATAATCCTCTTACATTCATCTGCTCTCAGATCAGATTTACTGCAGCTCACAAGGTTCAAACACAGAGAGAGAGAGAGAGAGAGAGAGAGAGAGAGAGAGAGAGAGTGTGTGTGTATCTGTGTGTGTGTGCCTGTGTGTATCTGTGTGTGTGTATGTGTACCTGTGTGTGTGTGCGTGTACCTGTGTGTGTGCCTGTGTGTATCTGTGTGTGTGTATCTGTGTGTGTGTGTGTGTGTATCTGTGTGTGTGTATGTGTGTGTGTGTGTACCTGTGTGTGTGTGCGTGTACCTGTGTGTGTGTACCTGTGTGTGTGTGTATCTGTGTGTGTATCTGTGTGTGTGTGTGTACCTGTGTGTGTGTGTGTGTATCTGTATGTGTGTGTGTATCTGTGTGTGTGTGTGTGTATCTGTGTGTGTGTGTATGTGTGTGTGTGCGCGTACCTGTGTGTGTGTGTATCTGTGTGTGTGTGTGTGTATCTGTGTGTGTGTGTGTGTGTATCTGTGTGTGTGTACCTGTGTGTGTGTGTATCTGTGTGTGTGTGTGTGTGTATCTGTGTGTGTGTGTGTGCGTGTACCTGTGCGAGTGTACCTGTGTGTGTGTGTGTGTGTATCTCTGTGTGTGTGTGTGTGTATCTGTGTGTGTGTACCTGTGTGTGTGTGTATCTGTGTGTGTGTGTGTGCGTGTATCTGTGTGTGTGTGTGTACCTGTGTGTGTGTACCTGTGTGTGTGCGTGTGTGTGTACCTGTGTGTGTGTGTGTGTGTGTACCTGTGTGTGTGTGTACCTGTGTGTGTGCGTGTGTGTGTACCTGTGTGTGTGTGTGTACCTGTGTGTGTGTGTACCTGTGTGTGTGCGTGTGTGTGTACCTGTGTGTGTGTGTGTACCTGTGTGTGTGTGTGTGTACCTGTGTGTGTGCGTGTGTGTGTACCTGTGTGTGTGTGTGTACCTGTGTGTGTGTGTGTGTACCTGTGTGTGTGTGTGTGTACCTGTGTGTGTGTGTGTGTGTACCTGTGTGTGTGTGTACCTGTGTGTGTGTGCGTGTACCTGTGTGTGTGTGTGTGTACCTGTGGGTGTGTGTGTGTGTACCTGTGTGTGTGTGTACCTGTGTGTGTGTGTGTGTATCTGTGTGTGTGTGTGTACCTGTGTGTGTGTGTGTGCGTGTACCTGTGCGTGTGTACCTGTGTGTGTGTGTGTACCTGTGTGTGTGTGTACCTGTGTGTGTGCGTGTGTGTGTACCTGTGTGTGTGTGTACCTGTGTGTGTGCGTGTGTGTGTACCTGTGTGTGTGTGTACCTGTGTGTGTGTGTGTACCTGTGGGTGTGTGTGTGTACCTGTGTGTGTGTATGTGTACCTGTGTGTGTGTGTACCTGTGGGTGTGTGTGTGTACCTGTGGGTGGTAGAAGGCAGCGATCACTCTGCGTAGTCTGTTGGTGTAAACCTGACAGCAGGTGAGCAGCGCCACCAACAGGACACAACACACACAGCTGATGTACACACCTGAGGGGAGGGGGGAGGGGGGGGACACACACACTGGGGGGGGGGGGGGGGGTACAGAGAAGGAAGTACTCAGATACTTTAATGAGTAAAATACTTTGTTGCAAGTAAAAGAACTGCATTCAAAAAGTAAAAATATTCACGAAGCAAATTAATAATTACATTGTAGTTTCATAATTATTGAAGCATTAATGTGTTCATCACTTTAAAGGTGGAGCTCATTTCAATAACTTTATAAAATATATAATATTACATATGTCACTGAAGCTGTCAGATAAATGCAGAGTGAAAGTAGCTAAAAGTATAAATACTGTAGTAAAGTACAAGTACCTTGTAGTTGTACTTAAGTACAGTAGTTGAGTAAATGTACTTTGCTCCAGTGGTTATTGTGATGTCGTTGTGTATATGTGTGTGTGTCGCCCTCTGCTGGTTGAGTCTGATATCAACATGAACATTAAATATGAATCTGATCCTGAAGGTTTCTGTTCTAATCATTATAATAATTGTTATTATTGTAATAATATAAAATTAAAATAATTATAATAAGAAAATAACAAGAATAAAAATATGAATGAAGATAAAAAGACAGTATTTCCCCTCCAGTGAACTCTCGACCAATCAGAGTCTGTGAGGCTCTAAATCTGTAATCCAATCACTGACTTCTAAATTGAACTGATTACATCATCGTATGACATCAGACTACTGTCGTTCGCTGCGTGGCCTCAGACTTACCCCGGTTGTCCGTCTGGATGCTGAAGCTGGACGAGCTGTTGAAGGCCGACACCGTCTTCCTCAGGAGGCGGGCCATCATGGAGGCCCCGCCCACTCTGATGTCCACCTGGTGACTGCCTGTAGAGAGGACTCCATTACCCAGAAGCCCTCTGACTTTACATTCACACTGACCCAGAACATGGAGACTACGTGTGTACGTGTGTGTGTGTGTGTGTGTGTGTGTGTGTGTGTGTGTGTTCGTTCACTGGTCAGGTTCAACTGGGTGAAGGTGTGTGTGTGTGTGTACGTGTGTGTGTGTGTGTGTGTGTGTGTGTTTACTGGTCAGGTTGAACTGGGTGAAGGTGTGTGTGTGTGTGTGTGTGTTTACTGGTCAGGTTGAACTGGGTGAAAGTGTGTGTGTGTGTGTGTGTGTTTACTGGTCAGGTTGAACTGGGTGAAGGTGTGTCTGCTGACGACGTCCAGAACGTGGAACACAGAGAAGTCCACAGTCAGCAGGAGGACAGACAGCAGAGAGACAGACAGCACCTGCAACACACCTGGGGTCTGTGGTCACACACACACACACACGCACACACACACACACACGCACGCACGCGCACACACACACGCACACACACACGTCTGTTTTTGTTTTTATAACCTTTGTTACCTTTGTTAGGAAAATCATTATCAATAAAGTTCATTATTACTATTGATTACATGTCCTTTATAAATAAAGTTAATGATATTCATCTTCATATTCACATTATTCATATGAACGTGATGCAGGTCAGCGATGGACCCACCACTTGGTTGAGCTCTTCATGGTGGATCCTCAGACTCCAGGGGTCCATGAGCTTCTTCTTCTCTGACTGTTTCAGAGGCAGCAGGCAGCGCCGACCCTGAACGCACCACAAGACAAGTCTAACAGAAATATGATGAAGATGATGAGGATGATGAGGATGATGAAGATGTTACCGCTCTCCTCCTGCGGGCATCAATCTGCCTGAAGTAGGTGGAGATGTAGACGTTGTCGAATCGAACATCTCTCTTGTACTGAAGGAGGTAACCGAACCCCCTGAGGAGGAGGAGGAGGAGGAGGAGGGGGAGGATGAAGAGGAGGAGGAGGAGGAGGAAGAGGAAGAGGAGGAGGTCATGTTGGTCTGTGACTCCCCAGTATAAAAAGAGGAAGAGAAGGTCACAGGTCTTACTGGGTGAAGATGGTGATGAAGGTGAAGGAGAGCAGCAGCTGCAGGACCTTCATCACCTCCTCCATGGTGGTCTTCAGCCTCATGAAGGATCCTCTGACGGCCTCAGTGAAGTCCTGGTCCAGCAGAGCTCCGTCCAGCACCTCCTGCTGCTGATGCTCCTGCAGGAGGTGAGAGGTCTCAGAGGTTACAGAGGCTCACTCACCTGGTGGAGTTCAGCGTTAGAAGAGAAGATGGAGACCTGCAGGACCAGCCTGGTGCTGAACTCTCTGGACAGAAGATCCACTGAATCATTGACACGGTCAAACAGCTGGCCGAAGTTCCCCTCCACAGGGATCTGCTCTCTGCACCACGGAGTCATCACTGGAGGAGGAGGAGGAGGAGGAGGAGGAGGAGGTTTTTATTGTCATTGTAGTGATATAACGAAATACCGTTTGGTCGCCTTCAGCAGCAGCACGAACAACAAGGACGATAACAAACAATGTACAAGATACAAATACACAAAAGTGATAAAAACGTTGCTCAAGTAACAATGAAGAAGAAGAAGAAGACACTTTATCTTCAGTATCAAAGCCACACGACATCAAACAACAAGCACCAACAGATGCTGACTCATCAAAATCAAAGCAGTTAGAGATAAACGATGTTTTAACGTCTCAGTGTCAGAGCGAGAGAGACTTCATACACAGATGTACAGCGTGGAGTCGTCTGCTTATTGGCTGATCACGAACCCTCCGGACCTCTCAGGTGGTCTGGATCAGGACTGGATCAGGACTGGTTCAGGACTGGATCAGGACTGGATCAGGACTGGTTTCTGTCCCCAGAGTCAAAATCCTTTGCATCATTTGCAACATTGTCCATCAACTCTGACTGATGTTTGAGCACCAAGCATCATCGATGTAAACACAGAGTCCTCCTCCTCTGGTCCACCAGAGTCCTGATCGCTGTCCTGTGGTCCCTCAAGTCCAGCTTTGATCTGGGTCGCCACGATGGATCCAGGTGTCTGTAAAGATGTGGGCTCAACAGTCACCGACCTCCGGATGCCGGGTTCTCCTGAAATCTTATTGCAGACCTCAGACAGCCAGGAGCATGCTGGGTAGTGTAGTAGCCTCGGCTTCTAGCTGGGTTAGCTTAGCTTCCATCTTGCCTCTCTGTTCTGTGGGCGTTGGTTGTCTGAAGGTCCACTGTACTTGATCCCTCAGGCTTCCCTTTTTTTCAATGTTAATAAAAGCATTCTGTCAAACTTCACGAGTGCTCCAGAAATAAACACGAAGAAACTAAAAATGAAGACAAAAAATGTATCAAAATGTAATGTGAGCTACCGACCGATACCTGATATAACGGACGCTGTCGCAGCATTTACGCTAACCTTTTAAGGAGCCGCCATTGTTGTTTTGGACAGTCACCACTCATCGTCGAGTCACACACACCTAAGCCCCGCCCCTATCTAGCCGTAGGGCCTCGCAGGACGCTGATTGGTGGAGACGGACTATACTTTCGACCACCACGACCCGGGACGGATGGTTTAACGGAGACCACCTAGGACTTCACCTCTCATGATGTCACACAGGAAGTGGAACTTCATGGAGACGCAGAGGATGTGGTTGATGACTGGCACGGGGATCGCCTCCATGCACTCCGCCCACTTGCGGCCGAACCAATCGGCACATCGCTGCACGCCCTCATCCACCAAACCTGGATAACACACACACACACTGCATGCAACGTCCTCATGAAATGTGTCCCCGTGTCTAACAACCTCTAATCTTGGCTCACTGTCGCACTGCATCATGGTCTTGTAGTTGAACTGGTCCTGCGTGCTGTTGCCGGCGGCGTTGTGTTTGGCGTTGAAGCGGTCGTATCCGTACTGAACAACGACTTCGTCTCTGATGTTCTGGAAGTTGCTGCCGACGCTCTGAGCCTCCGACTGAAACTCTGCTTCATCGTCCTGAAGGAACGAGGAGACGGATCTGTGACTACGTTTACATGAACATTAATATTCTGTAATGTGTTTCATGTCAACATCATATTGTGAATGACTTCTTCATATGAATGGATCATGAGCAGAGTAAAACATAATAAGTCATCCCTTCAGCTCTCTGTGGCAAAGTGAATAAACTGAAAAACAGGAAGTGGTAAAAGTATATAAGTAATGAAAATACATATAAACATGTGTATACAGACATAAACAGATATTAAAACAATAAGTAAAAAGTGACACGTTGTGACCAAACACCTGCTAAATAATTGTCTTCAGATAATTAGCCACCGTTAGCATGCTAACACGCTAAGCTAAGACAGCAAACATTACACCTGCTGAACATCAGCACATTAGCGTTTAGCTGAAAGAGCAGCTAAGCGCTAACGAGTCCAGGCTCGTGGAGCAGCTAGCTTAGTGTGGCGGTTAGCGTGGCGGTTAGCGTAGCGGTTAGCGTAGCGGTTAGCATAGCGGTTAGCGCTCACCATCAGCTCCTGTGTGATGAGGATGAACGGCTTGATGGCGTCTCTCCACAACAACCTGCTGTGATGAACCTGCAGATCCAGATTACAGCTCAGAGTCAGCGCGGCTTCCTCCACGTTACGCTGGACGTTAGAGACGGGACCTGAGACCACGGAGAGACACGGAGAGACAGACGGGCTCGTTAGGACCTAGGACCTGAGACACCACGGAGAGACAGACAGGCTCGTTAGGACCTAGGACCTGAGACACCACGGAGAGACAGACAGGCTCGTTAGGACCTAGGACCTGAGACACCACGGAGAGACAGACAGGCTCGTTTGGACCTAGAACACCACGGAGAGACAGACGGGCTCGTTAGGACCTAGGACCTGAGACACCATGGAGAGACAGACGGGCTCGTTAGGACCTAGGACCTGAGACACCACGGAGAGACAGACGGGCTCGTTTGGACCTAGGACCTGAGACACCACGGAGAGACAGACGGGCTCGTTAGGACCTAGGACCTGAGACACCACGGAGAGACAGACGGGCTCGTTAGGACCTAGGACCTGAGACACCACGGAGAGACAGACGGGCTCGTTTGGACCTAGGACCTGAGACACCACGGAGAGACAGACGGGCTCGTTAGGACCTAGGACCTGAGACACCACGGAGAGACAGACGGGCTCGTTTGGACCTAGGACCTGAGACACCACGGAGAGACAGACGGGCTCGTTAGGACCTAGGACCTGAGACACCACGGAGAGACAGACGGGCTCGTTAGGACCTAGGACCTGAGACACCACGGAGAGACAGACGGGCTCGTTAGGACCTAGGACCTGAGACACCAAATTTAAATTTTAACAACTTTGTTGTTGTTATTTAGGTTAGGTGTGTGTGTGTGTGTGTGTGTGTGTGTGTGTGTGTGTGTGTGTGTGTGTGTGTGTGTGTGTGTGTGCGTGTTCACCTCTGTACAGCACCGACAGGATGATCAGCATCAGGTACGCTCGGCCGCGGGAGCCGAGCATGCTGGGAAACATCAGGAGGACCGAACACCTGCAGGAGGAGGACAAAGCTCCGCCCACCGCACAAACAGCTGGAACAGATGTGAGCCAACAGGTTTGATTCATCCAGATGTGTAGCTCTGATTTAAAGTACAGGCTGGAGGTTTTTTTTGTTCGGTCTCCTCACCGATGAAGACGGCTGCTGCTAACAGCTTCAGGTGGAAGGTGAGCGGGAGGCTGTGAGAGACTCCCAGCCACAGGACTGACAGACAGGAAGCACACGAAGGGTTAATGCATCACCTGTCACTCACCACTACTCACACTGATCTGATCCATCAGCAGCAAGGTCCACACAGTAGATATAGATCTAATAGTTGCTGTCATAATGAACGAATACAAGTAAACATTTAACAATAATAACAACATAATAACAATTACAAAATAATTAAAATCAACAATAAAATAAATACATAAAACCTCAACGTTACATATTTCAGTATGATTAAAAATAGAATAAAATATTTGACTATCACAAAAACGTGTTTTGTACTAAAAACATATTTAAAAATAAAATCAATAAATGTCAATAAAAGCCAAAATTAATAAAAGACAAATGGAGAATGCCGAACACTTTAAGAAGACACAACAGCATTAAGTTGGACCCTAAGTTTGAACAAGTCTTCCAGACAGCGATCCTCTCATTGGTGTATCCACCTGCACCGCTCACTGCCCCAAACAGCGCCCTGAACACCAGGTGAGCCGCCTGAAACCCTTCCGGTCGGCTGAAGACGAATCGATGGACGGCAGCAGGCAGCACGGTCACACTGATCCTCTCCAGAGCTGCAGGACGGACACAGAGACAAACAAGCAACCACGCGGCTAGCGTTAGCTACAAGTTAGCTCTCCCAAAAATAACAAGTCCAAGAAAACAGATTTAACTCACTGCTGTGAGGAGCCATCATCCACCCAACGTCTGCTTTCAACCAACAAACCACTCACTCTGCTGCCGGTTGGTCGGTTGGTCGGTTGGTCAGTTGGTCGGTTGGTCGGTTGGTCGGTTGGTCGGTTGGTCAGTTGGTCGGTTGGTCGGTTGGTCGGTCGGTTGGAGATTCTAGAAGTGTTTCTTTGGTCTCCAGGATGAAGAGCGAAAAGAGGAAAAGTCACACAATGAAAAGTGATGTCATTGTCCAGGTGGAAAGGGGCGGAGTCGGACGGGCTGTCAGAGGAGTCCTGAAAAGGTGAGTTTACACAGGAGGGATGAAACTACAGCTGTTAGCTAGCAGGCAGCTAAATGCTAACAGATTCCTTCTCTCACAGACTGAAGTGATTCTCAGATCAAAACATTTTAGCTCTATTTTTTTTAAGTGAAGCTTCAAGTGTTAAAGCTGCATTCTCTCCAGTGTCCACCAGGGGGCGACTCCTCTGGTTGTATAGAAGTCTATAGAAAATGACTCTACTTCTCTCTTGATTTATTACCTCAGTAAACATTGTAAACATGAGTTTATGTCTCAATCTCTAGTTTCAAGTCTTCTTCAATACAGCATGATGTTCATTTAGTACATTATGGTCCATTTAGAGTCACACAGACCATAAAGCAGGGGATGCTTTAGGGCGGGGCTACACGTGATTGACCAGAGACGTATATGTGTACACTACGTCACAATGAAAGAACCAAACATACAGAACTAAAACGTTTAAATGAAAACCTATATTCAGTCTACGACGGGGACACAAATTGTCCACCACTGTCTGGTTTCTAACTTCACCTTCATGATGATGATGATGATGATGATGATTTTGTTTTCCTCCTCAGGTCAGCGGGACGCTCGGACCTCAGCAGGTGGAGGAAGGTCAGAGGTCATCTGTTGGAGGGGGGGTGGAGCCTGGTGGCGTTCGTGTCGGGGCTGCTGTTGGCGTCTCTGTACGGAGTCACAGCTCTCTTCCTGCAGAAACAGCCTCTGTGGTCGTGCGTCTACACCACGCTGGCCGTGGCCGTCCTGGCGGCGTTCGGTATGGGACTGTCAGCCGGCGTCCGGGCCGACGTCTCGCTGCTGCTGCCTTCGCTGTGCTCAGGTCGGTTCATCGGTCACCTGTCCAGGTGTTCCAGACAGAAAGCTGACATCTCACAGCAGGTTTAAACAGACCAGCGTTACATTAGACCTCCACTGGGGGCGCCAGAGGGTCTTAGTTCAGACAGCTGAGGATAGTGACGACTTTTAAAGCCTTTGAAGAAGAATAAATCAAAGTAAAGTGGGTTTTATTTTGAGACGTTTAGGTTACATCACAATCGGTATAAAAACAAAATGATAGCAAATCAAAATTATTATTCAGAATCATAATGTAGATCAACATTAGTAGCAGAAAATGATCAAGTTTATATTCTCTCCATCTTCTGCTGAAGCTGCTTTCTTCCGCTCTAAATCTTAACCTCTGCTTCCAATCCTAAAAAAACTCTTCAAAACTTTCTCTTCACTCCTCCAACCTCCACCTCCTCCTCCTGCTTCCTCCCTCTTCTCTGACGATTTCGCCAACTTCTTTGATAAGAAGGTAAACGATATCAGATCCTCCTTCTCTCAGCCCCCCCGTCCCTCTCTACCCTCTCCAGCCCTTCCCCCTCAGCTCTCCCTCCCCATCTTACCCTATCTGGCTCCCCTCTCCCCCAACGAGGTCTTCAGCCTTGTTACATCTAACCTCCCCACCACGTGCTCCCTTGACCCGATCCCCTCTCCTCTTCTTCAGTCTATTGCGACTGAACTCCTTCCTTTCCTCACCCACCTCATCAACACATCTCTAGTTTCAGGATGCTTTCCCACGGCTTTCAAGACTGCTAGTCACCATCCTTCTGAAGAAACCATCATTGACCCCTCTGATGTCAAGAACTTCAGACCGGTTTCTCTTCTACCCTTTCTATCCAAAACACTTGAATGTGCTGCCTTTAATCAGCTGTCCTCCTATCGCCATCAGAACAGCCTCTTGGACCCCCACCAGTCCGGGTTTAAAGTGGGTCACTCGACTGAGACAGCCCTCCTTGCGGTGACGGAGTCGCTTCACGCAGCGAGAGCGAACTCTCTGTCCTGATTCTCCTGGATCTGTCTGCGGCGTTTGACACTGTGAACCACCATATCCTCCTCTCCACCCTCGAGGGGATGGGAGGTGTACATCCTCCCTGACAGGTCGATCCTACCAGGTGACGTGTGTGGAGTTCGAGTGCCTCTTAAACTGTGGGAGACCAGCCTTTCCAAAGAGTCAGCCGGTTTCAATTATAAACAAAAGTATTTCATACTTCTGAAGCTAAAACAGTCACATAGCGAAGTACATTATCTACAGTTACATCGAATATGACCCGCTCACCCCGAAACACCCAAGCGTTACACCCACACAGTGGAACCGGAGCAAGAGGGCGGAAGTTCTTTCTCCCCCGCCTTACATAGTTGAAAAACATCCCACAATGTTCCTATTGGCTAAATCCAGCTGGCTCCTCCTTCTCGCAGGACCCTCACACGGGTATGACCTGTAATTGCCTGTCTAGAAATCTATCTGTCCCTTACTATTCTAAATACACTCAATGACTGTCTTTTATGGCTTAACACTTCAATGATAAACATTCTATATAAAGGAGTTGCAACTTTTGGCAAAAACTTCACAAGTGTCACAAACCGATATAACGTTGCTACAAATACTAAGATACACTTCTAACTACATATCACTTCTATCTACAAATTCTAAAACACTTCTACAATTATGAATCTTTTAATTATGTATTCCAAAACACTTCCAATTATGATTTCTTAATTATGAATTATGAAACAATTCTATTATAATTTCTTAAAACACACTTCTAAACCTATATTTCCTACACGTGGAGGGGGGCCGTGTCGGAACCACGCATGCTGACTACGGGGGTTCCACAAGGTTCAGTCCTGGGCCCCCTTCTCTTCTCGCTCTACACAACATCTCTGGGTTCTGTTATTCGCTCGCATGACTTCTCTTACCATTGTTATGCCGCTGACACCCAGCTGGTCTTGTCATTTCCTCCGGGGACACTCAAGTGGCGGCATCGCTGCGTGCTTGGCTGACATCTCGAGGTGGATGACGACACACCACCTCAAGCTCAACCTGGACATTACGAGCTGCTGTTCCACCAGGTGAAAGGTTGCCCTCACAGACCTGTCCATCACCATTGATGATACCGTGGTGACGCCGACTCAGACTGTGAGGAACCTGGGTGTGACCCAGGACGACCAATTGTCGTTCTTAGCCAACATTGCATCGGTTACACGCTGCTGCAGATTCCTGCTGTACAGCATCAGGAGGATTCACTTCCTCACTGAGGAGACGGTGCAGGTGATCATCCAGGCTCTGGTCATCTCCCGCCTGGACTACTGCAGCTCACTACTTGCCGGAGCTCCGGCGTCGGCCATCAGACCTCTGGAGCTTGTCCAGAAAGCTGCAGCTCGCCTGGTGTTCAATCGCCCCAAGTTCTCCCACAACTTGCCTTCTCCGTTCTCTCCACTGGCTCCTGTAAGAGCATCCAGTGTGAGACTCTGGTGCGAGCCTACAGGGCAGTGAAGGGAACAGCTCCTTCATATCTCCAGGTCGTGGTCAAGCCCTACACCCCCACCCGACCTCTTCTCTCTGCTGCCTCGGGGCGATCGGTTCCCCCGTCGCTCAGAGGTCCCTGCGGCCGATCGACCCGGTCGCGTCTGTTTCCTGTCCTGACCCCTCAGTGGTGGAATGAACTCCCCACTGACCTCAGGACAGCAGAGTCGCTGCCCATCTTTCATCAGGCTGAAGACTCACCTCTTCAAGAAGGCCCACCTGAGCCTTCACTCACCACTTACTGCGTTCATACTAGTTTGTTTCTGTAAGTCTGCTCTGGTTTATGCTCTATGATGCTTGTTTGAAGGCAAGGCAAGGCAAGTTTATTTGTACAGCACATTTCAACAACAAGGTAATTCAAAGTGCTTCACATAAAACCATTAAAAGCATCAAAACATAAGGCAAAAGAAAAGGAGATTTAAAAACAATTAAAAAACAGTGTAAGAAATAAAATGCAGTAGTAAAATGCAGAAATGCAGGAAATTGATTAATATATTGATTGAACGTGGTTCAATTAAAGGCAGCAGCAAACAGAAAAGTCTTCAATCTTGATTTAAATGAGCTGAGGGTCTCAGCAGACATGCAGCTTTCTGGGACTTTGTTCCAGATATGTGGAGCAGAAACACTGAACGCTGCTTCTCCATGTTTAGTTCTGACTCTGGGAACAGGAAGTAGACCGGTCCCAGACGACCTGAGGGGTCGGGATGGTTCATAAGGTAGCAGCAGATCAGAGATGTATTTTGGCCCTAAACCATTCAGTGCTTTGTAAACCAACAGCAGCATTTTAAAGTCAATTCTTTGTTGGACAGGAAGCCAGTGCAAAGACCTCAGAACTGGAGTGATGTGATCCACCCTCCTGGTCTTATTGAGGACTCGAGCTGCAGCGTTCTGAATCAGCTGCAGCTTTCTGACGGACTTTTTACAGAGACCTGTAAACACACCGTTACAGTCGTCCAGTCTGCTGAAGATAAATGCGTGGACAAGTTTTTCCAAATCTTGTTGAGACATAAGTCCTCTAATCCTTGATATATTCTTCAGGTGATAATTGGCTGATTTTGTAATTGTCTTGATATGGCTGTTCAGGTTGATGTCTGAATCCATAACTACACCTAGATTTCTGGCTTGGTTTGTGGGTTTTAACATCAGTGACTGAAGCTGAGCGGTGATTTTCAATTGTTCATCCTTGGTACCAAAAACAATTACTTCTGTTTTATCTTTGTTTAATTGAAGAAAATTCTGGCACATCCAGTTGTTGATTTGTTCAATGCAGTTACCCAGCCCTTGTATGGGATTATAGTCCCCTGGTGACATAGTTATGTAGATTTGTGTGTCGTCTGCATAATTATGATAACACACTTTGTTGCTTTCCATAATCTGAGCTAGTGGAAGCATGTAGATGTTGAACAGAAGAGGCCCCAGTATTGAACCTTGGGGAACACCACATGTCATTTTAGTCAGCTCTGATGTGTAATCAGCTACAGACACAAAGTATTCTCGGCCCTTCAAGTAGGATACAAACCAGTTAAGTGATGTGCCAGAGTCCCACCCAGATGTTTAGTCTTTCTAGGAGTATGGCATGGTCGACCGTGTCGAATGCAGCACTGAGATCTAGTAACACTAAGACTGAACTTCTGCCTGTTATGATGTGGTGTGTTCATGGACCCGAATGCAGACTCAGACAGCAGAGTTCTATTTCAAAACCACGATAATTTATTTCTCTCAGTCAAGGTAAAAGACAGGAAATGGACAAAGTCAATAGGAGGCGTCTCCACGCCTCTGCACGGTTCCAAGCCGGAAAGTGGCTAATCCTGCTGAGCGGCAGACGAAGCAGACAGGAAAACTGTCAAATGTCAGTACGGAGGCGCGTCCTCGCGCTCCGCTCGGATCTTAGCCGGGAAGTGGCCGGTCCACGTCCGCAGCTGGCAGGCAGGCTGGATCGTCTGTGTGACACCCGAGGCTCGACACAGGAACGCCAAGACTACACAGTTGATCTCCGAGGAACTAACTGGAAGGCTGGACTTCAGAGGACTGGAGTGAACGGGTTTGAGAAGAGACACATGGAAAACAGGGTGGATCCTCATGGATTGCGGGAGCTTGAGCTTGACCGTGACCGGGTTGATAACGGAGACTATGGGGAACGGGCCAATGAATCTGGGAGAGAGCTTCTTGGATTCAGTGCGTAGCGGTATGTCCTTGGTGGAAAGCCAGACCTGTTGGCCGGGAAGATAGGTGGGGGCGGGTGTGCGGCGGCGATCAGCCAGACGCTTGTTTTGTTCGGAAGAACGAAGTAGGGCGGCACAAGTCTCTCTCCAGACTCTTCTGCATCGGCGATGGTTGATTTGGACTGACGGGACGGAAATCTCGACCTCTTGGCTGGGTAGAAGGGGAGGTTGGTAGCCAATGGAGGCCTCAAAGGGGGAGAGACCTGTTGCCGTGGAGGTATGGCTGTTGTGTGCGTACTCTATCCAGGCCAAGTGATGACTCCAGGAAGATGGATGTGCCGCCGCTACACACCGGAGCATGGCTTCTAGCTCCTGGTTCAGCCTCTCGGTCTGCCCATTGGTCTGGGGGTGAAAGCCAGAGGAGAGGCTAGCAGTGGCACAGAGGCTGCAGCAGAACGCCTTCCAAACTTGGGAGGAGAACTGAGGACCCCGATCAGAAACAACATACATAGGGATGCCGTGGAGTCTAAAGACATGTTGAACCAACAAGGCTGCGGTCTCATGGGCCGATGGGAGCTTGGGAAGGGAAATAAAGTGAGCTGCCTTGGAAAACCGGTCCACGATGGTAAGGATGACCGTGTTGTTCTCGGAGGGAGGAAATCCGGTGACGAAGTCCAATGCCATATGCGACCAAGGCCTGTGGGGAACAGGCAGAGGTCGTAATAGTCCAACAGGGGGTCTGTGTGAGGCCTTGTTGCGCGCACAGGTGGTACAGGCTAGGACGTACGCTCGGGTATCATTGTCCAAGGATGGCCACCAGAAGGAGCGCCGGAGCCAGTTGATTGTACGTCTTATCCCAGGGTGGCCGGAGAGTCGGGAGTCATGAGCCCATTGTAGGACCCGGGAACGGACGGAAAGGGGAACGAACAGGCGCCCAGGAGGACCACCTCCTGGGTCTGGCTGGGTCTGCTGAGCCTCCCGCACTGCAGACTCTATCGCCCAGGTGAGAACCCCTAGGACACAGGCAGGTGGAACAATCGTGTCTAGCGCTGGGTCAACCTCGTCTGGGGAAAACTGCCGAGAGAGGGCGTCGGGCTTGATGTTCTTACTTCCTGGGCAGTAGGTGATGGTGAAGTTGAAACGGGCAAAGAACAGAGCCCAACGGGCTTGGCGGGAGTTCAGTCGCCGGGCAGAATGGATGTATTCGAGATTTCGGTGGTCGGTCCATACAATGAACGGGTGGACTGACCCCTCCAACCAATGTCTCCATTCCTCCAGAGCCAGCTTGACGGCCAGTAACTCCCGGTTGCCCACATCATAGTTCCGCTCGGCCGGGGAAAGGCGGCGAGAGAAAAAAGCACACGGACGGAGCTTAGAGTCAGTGGTTGAGTGTTGTGATAATACTGCTCCTACTCCAGTGTCGGAGGCGTCCACCTTGACCATGAACTGGCGGCTTTCATCCGGCTGTACTAGGATGGGGGCTGATGTGAATCGCTCCTTGAGGGCATTAAACGCCCGGTCAGCCTCGGGGGACCAGGAAAAAAACACCTTAGAGGAGGTGAGTCTGGTTAGGGGTGAAGCCGTCTGACTGTAGTTCCGAATGAACCGGCGGTAGAAGTTTGCAAATCCTAGGAACTGTTGGAGCTTCTTCCGGTTAGAGGGGACCGGCCATTCGGTGACCGCTTTAACCTTTTCTGGGTCCTTCCGAATCTGACCCTCCTCAATGATGAAACCAAGAAACTGTACGGAGGTGACATGGAATTCACATTTCTCGGCTTTGATGAAGAGTTGGTTCTCCAGTAAGCGCTGAAGGACCTGACGGACATGGTGGCAATGTTCCTGTAGGTTTGAGGAGTAAATCAGAATGTCGTCGATGTAGACAAACAAAAACCGGTTGAGAAAATCCCTGAGCACGTTGTTCACCAAAGCCTGGAAAACGGCTGGTGCATTTGTAAGTCCGAATGGCATGACCAGGTACTCGAAATGTCCCAGGGGAGTGTTGAAAGCGGTCTTCCACTCGTCCCCCTCTCGTATCCGAACAAAGTGGTAAGCATTGCGGAGGTCTAGCTTGGTGAAAATTGTGGCACCGGGTAGGGATTCAAAAGCAGAGTTGATTAGGGGTCGTGGGTACCTGTTCCGGGTGGTGATCTGGTTTAACCCTCGGTAGTCGATGCAAGGACGGAGACTCTTGTCCTTCTTGGCCACGAAGAAAAACCCTGCTCCCACCGGGGACGATGACGGGCGGATAATTCCAGCAGCGAGGGAGTCTGTGATATAGGTCTCCATCGACTCGCGTTCAGGTCGGGAAAGGTTGTATAGTCGGCTGGAGGGCAGGGTGGCGCCGGGGAATAGCTCTATGGCGCAATCGTAGGGTCGGTGGGGTGGCAGGGAAAGGGCTCGTTCCTTGTTGAATGCCTCGCTGAGATCTGCGTACTCCAAAGGGACCGAGGTGAGGTCAGTTCCGGTCGTAGGGGTGTGGCGAGAAGAGGTCTGCCGGGGAATGGCGGACTTGAGGCACCTCGAAAGACATGTAGGGCTCCATCCGATGATTCTGTTTCCTGCCCAGTCTATCTGTGGGTTGTGGTCCAGGAGCCAAGGATGGCCCAGAACCAGGGGCATCAGGGGCGTAGAGAAGACGTAAAAACAGATCTCATGTTGGTGGTTTCCTGACACAAGCAGGGTAATCGGGCAAGTCCGGTGCGTGATCTTGGTCAAGCGACTGCCATCCAGAGCGTTTGCCTGAAGAGGGCATTCCAACTCCTCCAAGGGAATCCCATGAGCGAAGGCCAAGGAGGAGTCCAAAAAACTCTGTTCTGCTCCGGAGTCAATCAGGGCCAAGACCGGTAGAGCACCGGACGGCAGGCATAACTTAGCTGGTAGTGTGAGATGGGACTTGGGACGGGGAAGTCGGGTGGAGTCGCTCGCCAGTATTCCCACTCTTACCGGCGAGCCCTCTCTTTTGGGCGCACCTGGCAGACAGGGATACGGTGACCCGGCTCGGATTCGTCGCTCCCTCTCATCCTGAGACAGATGGAACCGTCCCAACTGCATGGGTTCATCCCGATCCACGGGAGAAGGTGCCGGAGCGGGCGAGTGCTGGGGGCCTGGGCTGCGGCGGCGAGGTGGAACTGGGGACCGGAAGTGGTTACTGGCTGACGAACCGGAACCGGAGGCCTGTGGTTACACTCTCTCCGATGTTCCTGCATCCGAGTATCCAGTCGGATGGTGAGAGCGATCAGGTCTTCCAGTGTCTTAGCCTCCTCCAGAACAGCGAGCTCGTCCTTTAATCCCTCCGACAGGCTGCTGAGAAAAAACCCCTTTAGCGCCCTCTCCTCCCAACCGGACTCTGCGGCCAGGATGCGAAAGTCAATGGAATGTTCAGCGGCGCTAGCAGAGCCCTGACGGAGGCGGAGGAGGTTCTGAACAGCGACCTGAGAGTATGTAGGGTGGTCGAAAGCTCTCTTAAACGCCTCCAGGTATTGTCCAAAAGAAACCGTATCCAACAGGTTCTGAGTGAACCAGGCCTGGGCCCAGTCGAGAGCACGGCCATGTAACAACCCGGTCAGATAGGCAATCTTAGAACTGTCCGATGCATACGTGCAGGGCTGTTGGTTGAACACAAACGTCATCTGGAGCAGAAAACCTCTGCATCCTCTCATGTCTCCGTGGAAAGGTTCAGGAGACGGAACAAATGACTCACGGACCCGGGGATCTGCAGGTGGAAATCCTGCTGTGGCTGCTGGGTCCATAGTTATGGTCAGCCCGTTCTGTTATGATGTGGTGTGTTCATGGACCCGAATGCAGACTCAGACAGCAGAGTTCTATTTCAAAACCACGATAATTTATTTCTCTCAGTCAAGGTAAAAGACAGGAAATGGACAAAGTCAATAGGAGGCGTCTCCACGCCTCCGCACGGTTCCAAGCCGGACAGTGGCTAATCCTGCTGAGCGGCAGACGAAGCCGACAGGAAAACTGTCAAACGGAGGCGCGTCCTCGCGCTCCGCTCGGATCTCAGCCGGGAAGTGGCCGGTCCGCGTCCGCGGCCGGCAGGCAGGCCGGATCGTCTGTGTGACACCCGAGGCTCGACACAGGAACGCCAAGACTACACAGTTGATCTCCGAGGAACGAACTGGAAGGCTTCCTCGTACAGGTGAAAACCAGAGGCTCGACACTGTACGGCAGGCAGGTCGAAAAAACGAGAGGCAACGTTAGTAGCGGATCTTCAGAGAGTGAACAAATGGACGACTCACGGGTCGGAATACCAGGTAGGTAAACGGACGGACTGACAACTGGGATGAGAGTGACAGGAGTATTTATGTCAGCTGGAGGCGATCACCGGAGATGAGGCACCGCTGTGCCTATGGAGAGAGGCGCGGCAGTGGGCGGGACTCGTAGGAGGACACGACTGAGGGAAATACAGCAGAGCTAGACACAAATCCTCACACTGCCATTGTCTATGTTTAAGTGGATGTCGTTGAAAACCTTAACAAGAGCAGTTTCAGTGCTGTGGTGCTGTCGAAAGCCTGACTGGAAAACATCAAAGCAGTTATTTACGGTCAAGAAGTCGGTCAGCTGTTGGAAAACCGCTTTTTCAATTATTTTACTTAAAAATGGGAGGTTTGATATTGGCCTATAATTTTTCATCGTTGCGGAGTCTAAACTAGCCTTCTTTAGGAGCGGTTTAATAACTGCAGTTTTTATGGCTTGTGGGAAGACACCTGAGAGAAGGGATGTGTTTACAATTTGTAAGAGATCAGTGGTCATGCAGTTTGAAATATTTTTGTAAAAGTGTGTTGGTAGAATATCCAAGCAGCAGGAGGATGACTTCAGATGTTGTATAATGTCTTCTAGGCTTCTACGGTCGATTGAATGAAATTGTGTCATGATATTTGAATGGATGTTATTCAGAGATCGGGACAACACATATCCTGTGGTTGGTGTGGAGGCACTGACTGCTTGTCTAATTTTCTGAATTTTGTCAGTAAAAAAGGTGGCAGATTGATTGCATGCCGGTGGATTGGAGCTCAGCAGCTACCGACACTGGAGGGTTTGTTAGCCTGTCGACGGTAGCAAATAAGGCGCGTGTATTGTTCTTGTTTTTGGTTATGATGTCAGAGAAGAATGACTGCCTTGCATTTCTAAGTTCCAAATTATAATTGCGAAGTCTCTCTTTATAGATGTCACAGTGAACCTGGAGATTAGTTTTTCGCCACCTGCGCTCAGCTTTCCGACACTCTCGTTTCTCTATTCTGACCAGCGTAGCATTTCTCCAAGGAGATCTTTGCTTACCCGAGACAACCTTCACTTTAGTGGGTGCAATGGCATCAATAATATTTTTAACTTTAGAATTGAAGCCATCTACAAGCTCATTGACTGAGAGGCAAGAGGAGATGCACTCATGACTTCTGGTGACTTATCTTGAATATGTTGAATACACCGACTGTAAGTATCTTTGGATAAAAGCGTCTGCTAAATGACTGTAATGTGATGTAATGTAAATAACTTCTTTGGGGTTTTGGATGGAGGTGTGGCCTCAAATGGAGGCGTGGCCCTGTTCAGCCTATCAAAGTCCCTCCTCTCGTGTGTTTCAGGTCGGGGCAAGAACTTCCTCCTCTTCCTGTTTGTGTCGGTGCTGCTGACTGGTCCTCTCAACAACACCTTAGAAAACACGGAGCGAGCTGCTGCCAGTCTGATGTGTAGCGCCGAGCTGGCAGCCAATCAGACACAGGAACTGATGCAGAGGGCAGCCACGCCCCTTTTATGTACGAGCCAACCACTTACACAATCACTACAAAATACTGAAAAATACTGTTAATACTGCTGTTAATATACTGCTGTTAATACCGTTAATACTACTTTTAATATTAAACTTAAAACTGTCAATACTACTGCTAATACTATTGTTGTTGGTTTGTAATACTGTTAATGCTGTAAAAACAACCACTAACAATTACTATAATAATTGTTGGTGATCGTGGTAGTAGTAGTATTATCAACAATATAATTACTATTCATTTTGTAGAGATTAATAATGAATTATTACGATTATTACGGTAATTATGATTATGATTTTTAGATATGTGTAGATGATTGTGATGATGTGTATTTGCAGCTGCGTTAAACAGCATCAGAGAGATCAGCAGTAACGTTCACGCTGTAGCAGGACGAGTTCAGCACTTCATCCACGCTCTGACTGACAGCGTCCGCCATGTTGGTGAGTGAAGCTGTTTAGAGTGCAGAAATAAATCCATCAAGGCCATTACCTGTTAGTCTTTCAATCAATTTAATTAAATTGTTGAAATTGTACAGTTAGTTACCTAGTTATGGAGCCTGGGAGTGCACATAGAGAGAAAAATAAATAAACTGAGGCCACAATTTGTATAACTACAGAGATTTGACCAGTCGGCATTTATTTACTTATCTATTTGTTTGAGAGGGACAGTGCACAGCTTGTGAGCTGTACCGGATTTAGCAATAAACTATTTTACAGCCTGCTGACGATGTAATCCACAATCTCTTCATATGCTCTTCAATTGGCAGCTGGAATAATGACTTGACAAGATTAATTCATCATATCATTTGATTCCATGAATCAATCAACATGTGGGAACAATGTTATCACACAAAGTAGTAGATCACCTCAATAAATACTTTTTTCTCACTGTGAGAAAGTTATGGGGTGCTTGAGAAGGTTGGTTTGTTCTCACTAAAATAAATTCATATTTATTTACAACATAAAATAAAAGTAAATATTTTGTATCAAACAGAGTGATGTAGTGCAGCCATGACCTCTGACCTCTGACTCTGCAGCTCGCACTCTGAGGAACGTCCTCCACTTCCTGGTGGACATCGGCGACGTGTGTAACGCCAAACTGGGCTCTCCGTACAGGAAGTGCCGGGCGGTGTTCGCCGAGGCTCGAGCCGACTGCTCCGACCTGCTGGGGGAGTTCAACTTCCTGTGTGACATCGTGGACGGCTTCCTGCCGCTCTGCGGCCTCGCCCGCGGTGCGTTCACTTCCACTTTAAGCCCTGATATTCATCTTTCAAACAAATTTAATAAAAGTATGTGTCCGTTTCAGCCGGCGAGTTCTTCTGCACCATCCCCTCCTACATCGCCAGCCATCTGAAGAAACGTCTGGCAGCTCGTAAGTTCGTTATTTCTGACCTTTTTAACCTTTGTTGACAACCGTAATCCTACTGCTGTCCTCCTTCAGCCACAGCTGCAGCGTTTGAGCGAATGAAGCGGGAGTTTGACTTCAACATCTCGGCCTCTGTGAGCTTTGACCTGGACACCAACAGCAGCCGCTCTCTGCAGCAGGTAGCTCAGGACATCATGGAGGAAGTTTCATCAGCGCTGCAGGTGTTTCAGAAGCTGAGCGAACCGCTGACGTACGGCGGCCTCGTCCTGCTCGCCTACTCCTTCCTGAAGTCAGGACTCTCACTTCAGTTCATCTACACGCTTCAGTTTACTTCATCTACACGCTTCAGTTTACTTCATCTACACGCTTCAGTTTACTTCATCTACGCGCTTCAGTTCACTTCATCTACGCGCTTCAGTTCACTTCATCCACACCCTTCAGTATACTTCATCCACACGCTTCAGTTTACTTCATCCACACGCTTCAGTTAACTTCATCCACACGCTTCAGTTTACCTCATCTACACGCTTCAGTTTACTTCATCCACACGCTTCAGTATACTTCATCCACACGCTTCAGTTAACTTCATCCACACGCTTCAGTTAACTTCATCCATACGCTTCAGTTTACCTCATCTACACGCTTCAGTTTACTTCATCCACACGCTTCAGTTTACTTCATCCACACGCTTCAGTTTACTTCATCCACACGCTTCAGTTAACTTCATCCATACGCTTCAGTTTACCTCATCTACACGCTTCAGTTTACTTCATCCACACGCTTCAGTTTACTTCATCCACACGCTTCAGTTTACTTCATCTACACGC
>NC_136642.1:1044763-1099763 GCF_949748355.1 Melanostigma gelatinosum | reverse complement strand
CACCAGGTGAAGGGGGACGTCGTGGCCAGAGGTGAGACAACAATTAAATATAAGGCTCTGAATGTCAGTCAGAGTGGCGGTAAACCACGGTAACACCCGTGTCCCATCAGCCCCGGTCACGGTGGTGGTGCAGGTGAACGGATCCGGTTACGCCTCGGACATCTTCAGAGACGTCGTGGCTTCGTTTGACATCCTGCAGCGAGGAAACGTCACCGTGATCAGCAGGAAGTGTCTGCTGGAGCCGTCGGAGCCGGATTACACCACCTGCTTCACCCTGGGTGAGATCAAACAGGATGTGACATCATCGGGACGCGAACGCAACTCCCTCAGAGGGAACTGACCAATCGGGGAACTTCCCTGAAAACTATGTAAAAAAAAAAAGCTAAACTTTCAACGAACTCCTGCAGACTGAATCAGAACAACTTCAAATCTGTTCAGGACAATCACAGGTCATCAAACCCCAGCTGCAGGTGTTGTGATGTCTCCACTGGTTCTCACTGGTTCTGGTTTGTGTTGCAGGGTTCCTGCTGGGTCTGGCTCTGCTGGTCTCTCTGACCGGAGGATTCATGCAGCGCTGCAGACGACTCGTCTGTGCTGCTTATTACCCAGAGAGAGAGCTGGTACATACACACACACACACACACGCACGCACGCACGCACGCACGCACACACACACGCATGCACACAGGCACACGCACACACACACACACACACACACGGATATAAAATCATAAACTTAGTTGATCATAAAAACATTTGTCTTTGACATCACTTGGTTTTATGAAGTATTTAGATCCTTTACACAATTCTGTAAAAATACAGCAGTACTTTGTGCTCAGCTTTTATTTTGTCATCATGCACGAACCTCTTCATATTTACCTGAATGAACGTCGGGGACTAAAGATGATGTAGCTCTGACCTCATGACACTGAGGATCAGGTGACATGTAGCCGGAGGAGGAGCCTACTGTAAGCCCCGCCCCCTCCCGTGTTATTTTTTTTGACAGACAGACTGATATCAGAGAGGAAGAAGAGGAGCAGCTTTGGGTGGAAGGTCACAGAGCAGAGAGGCATGTGAGGAATCTGCAGAATGAGAGGATGCAGGTCTGAGCGGGTCCACTTGAGACCTGCAGAGTCTGAGAGACCCAGACTCATGATAAAAACATGCTTCAGTGTACTTCATCTACACGCTCCAGTGTACTTCATCCACACGCTTCAGTTTACTTCATCCACACGCTTCAGTTTACTTCATCCACACGCTTCAGTTCACTTCATCTACACGCTCCAGTGTACTTCATCCACACGCTTCAGTTCACTTCATCTACACGCTCCAGTGTACTTCATCCACACGCTTCAGTTTACTTCATCTACACGCTTCAGTGTACTTCATCTACACGCTTCAGTGTACTTCATCTACACGCTCCAGTGTACTTCATCCACACGCTTCAGTGTACTTCATCTACACGCTTCAGTGTACTTCATCTACACGCTCCAGTGTACTTCATCCACACGCTTCAGTGTACTTCATCCACCCGCTTCAGTTTACTTCATCTATACGCTCCAGTGTACTTCATCCACACGCTTCAGTGTACTTCATCTACACGCTCCAGTTTACTTCATCCACACGCTTCAGTGTACTTCATCTACACGCTTCAGTGTACTTCATCTACACGCTCCAGTGTACTTCATCCACACGCTTCAGTTTACTTCATCCACACGCTTCAGTTTACTTCATCCACACGCTTCAGTGTACTTCATCCACACGCTTCAGTGTACTTCATCCACACGCTTCAGTCTTCTTCATCCACACGCTTCAGTGTACTTCATCTACACGCTTCAGTGTACTTCATCTACACGCTTCAGTTAACTTCATCCACACGCTTCAGTTAACTTCATCCACACGCTTCAGTGTACTTCATCCACACGCTTCAGTGTACTTCATCCACACGCTTCAGTGTACTTCATCCACACGCTTCAGTGTACTTCATCTACACGCTTCAGTGTACTTCATCCACACGCTTCAGTTTACTTCATCCACACGCTTCAGTGTACTTCATCTACACGCTTCAGTGTACTTCATTCACACTCTTCAGTTTACTTCATCCACACGCTTCAGTTTACTTCATCCACACGCTTCAGTGTACTTCATCCACACGCTTCAGTGTACTTCATCCACACGCTTCAGTCTTCTTCATCCACACGCTTCAGTGTACTTCATCTACACGCTTCAGTGTACTTCATCTACACGCTTCAGTTAACTTCATCCACACGCTTCAGTTGACTTCATCTACACGCTTCAGTGTACTGCATCCACACGCTTCAGTGTACTTCATCCACACGCTTCAGTGTACTTCATCCACACGCTTCAGTGTACTTCATCTACATGCTTCAGTGTACTTCATCCACACGCTTCAGTTTACTTCATCCACACGCTTCAGTGTACTTCATCTACACGCTTCAGTGTACTTCATTCACACTCTTCAGTTTACTTCATCCACACGCTTCAGTGTACTTCATTCACACTCTTCAGTTTACTTCATCCACACGCTTCAGTTTACTTCATCCACACGCTTCAGGTTACTTCATCCACACTCTTCAGTGTACTTCATCCACACGCTTCAGTGTACTTCATCCACACGCTTCAGTGTATTGCTGTTCTTGTTCTCATAGGAGAGGATCCGGTTCCTCCGGCAGCAGATCCTGGATCAGAGGAGGGAGGTGGGGAGAGCCCTGAGGTCTGCAGCCAAGAGCCGAGCTGACGGAGGAGGAGGAGGAAGACGAGGGAGTCGCCTTCAGGCTCTCCTGCTGAGGTATAAACCAGACTTAATGTTTAGAATCAATGAACCAGTAACGAAATGCAACAAGAACATTCACTAAAGTACTGCACTTAAAGTACAATATGAGGTACTTGTACTTAACTTGAGTATTTCTACCTCGAATTCACAAATCTGACAGCGTTGGTTTGTTTACAGATTAATATTTTCACACAAATCATATGAAGATTTTACCAAATCTGATGTTTAGTTTTAAATTAAACAATTTATACAAATACAGCTGAAACCAAAAGACTGTTAATAAATTAGTTAATTGACGTCAAAATGAAGCTATTTCGATTCGTGGCGTGACGGTTATTTTTGGATCCGTACTGACCCCCCTCACAGTTTACCGTTAACCATCAGATGTAAATAAAGTTTAACGTTCACATCAGAGTGTAAATAAGTTTATCATTAACCATCACAGTGTCAATAAAGTTTAACGTTAACCATCACAGTATAAATAAACGTTAACCATCACAGTGTAAATAAAGTTTAACGTTCACATCAGAGTGTAAATAAAGTTTAACGTTAACCGTCACAGTGTAAATAAAGTTTACCGTGAACCATCAGATGTAAATAAAGTTTAACGTTCACATCAGAGTGTAAATAAGTTTATCATTAACCATCACAGTGTAAAAAAAGTTTAACGTCAACCATCAGTGTAAATAAGTTTATCGTTAACCATCACAGTGTAAAAAAAGTTTAACGTTAACCATCAGTGTAAATAAAGTTGAACGTTAACCGTCACAGTGTAAATAAAGTTTAACGTTAACCATCAGTGTAAATAAAGTTTTAACGTTAACATCACAGTGTCAATAAAGTTTTACTGTTAACCATCACAGTGTAGATAAAGTTTTAACGTGAACCATCACAGTGTAAATAAAGTTTAACGTTAACCATCAGAGTGTAAATAAAGTTTAACGTTAACCATCAGAGTGTAAATAAAGTTTAACGTCAACCATCAGTGTAAATAAAGTTTTAACGTTAACATCACAGTGTCAATAAAGTTTTACTGTTAACCATCACAGTGTAGATAAAGTTTAATGTTAACCATCACAGTTTAAATTAAGTTTTACTGTTAACCGTCAGTGTAAATAAAGTTTTAACGTTAACCATCAGAGTGTAAATAAAGTTTTAACGTTAACATCACAGTGTAAATAAAGTTTTAACGTTAACCATCACAATGTAGATAAAGTTTAACGTTAACCATCACAGTGTAAATAAAGTTTAATGTTAACCATCACAGTGTAAATAAAGTTTTGATGTTAACCATCAGTGTAAATAAAGTTTAACGTTAACCATCAGAGTGTAAATAAGTTTATCGTCAACCATCACAGTGTAAAAAAGTTTAACGTTAACCATCAGTGTAAATAAAGTTTAACGTTAACCGTCACAGTGTAAATAAAGTTTAACGTTAACCATCAGTGTAAATAAAGTTTTAACGTTAACATCACAGTGTCAATAAAGTTTTACTGTTAACCATCACAGTGTAGATAAAGTTTAACGTTAACCATCACAGTATAAATAAAGTTTGACTGTTAACCATCACAGTGTAGATAAAGTTTAATGTTAACCATCACAGTTTAAATAAAGTTTGACTGTTAACCGTCAGTGTAAATAAAGTTTTAACGTTAACCATCACAGTGTAAATAAAGTTTAACGTTAACCATCACAGTGTAAATAAAGTTTATTGTTAACCATCAGAGTGTAAATAAAGTTTAACGTCAACCATCACAGTGTAAATAAAGTTTAACGTCAACCATCACAGTTTAAATAAAGTTTTACTGTTAACCGTCAGTGTAAATAAAGTTTTAACGTTAACCATCACAGTGTAAATAAAGTTTATTGTTAACCATCACAGTGTAAATAAAGTTTAACGTTAACCATCAGAGTGTAAATAAAGTTTAACGTTAACCATCACAGTGTAAATAAAGTTTAACGTTAACCATCAGAGTATAAATAAAGTTTTCACGTGAACCATGACAGTGTAAATAAACGTTAACCATCACAGTGTAAATAAAGTTTAACGTGAAATATCAGAGTGTAAATAAAGTTTTAACGTTAACCATCAGTGTAAATGAAGTTTAATGTTAACCATCACAGTTTAAATAAAGTTTGACTGTTAACCTTCAGTGTAAATAAAGTTTTAACGTTAACCATCACAGTGTAAATAAAGTTTAACGTTAACATCACAGTGTAATAAATAAAGTTTAATGTTAACCATCAGACTGTAAATAAAGTTTAACGTTAACCATCACAGTGTAAATAAAGTTTAACGTTAACCATCACAGTGTAAATAAAGTTTAATGTTAACCGTCAGTGTAAATAAAGTTTTAACGTTAACCATCACAGTGTAAATAAAGTTTAATGTTAACCATCAGTGTAAATAAAGTTTAACGTTAACCATCAGAGTGTAAATAAAGTTTATCGTTAACCATCAGTGTAAATAAAGTTTAACGTTAACATCAGAGTGTAAATAGGTTTATCGTTAACCGTCACAGTGTAAATAAAGTTTAATGTTAACCATCAGAGTGCAAATAAAGTTTAATGTTAAGCATCAGCGTGTAAATAAAGTTTAATGTTGACCATCAGAGTGCAAATAAAGTTTAATGTTAACCATCAGCGTGTAAATAAAGTTTAACGTTAACCGTCACAGTGTAAATAAAGTTTAACTGACTCAGTAGAACATGTGTTTCTAGTCTCTGATCTGTGATCATGTTTCATTTTAAACAACCAATCAGAGGAGAGCTAGTAACGTTAGCAGCACCGCTGACGGCTAACCAACGGAGGTTCACTTCAGTCACATTATGATGCCTTCAGGCTCTGCTCAGTGAACATGAGTACTGGCTGAAGGTACATTATAACGTTATCATGATGTGTTCAAATGTCATCTGTAAAATGTAGTTATAGTAATAAACGTGAATGAATCCAGTAGTTTGAAGGAGACCGACCAACATGTTTTTGTGGCACAAAGTTGGTTCTGAATGAAATCTGTCTGTGTGTCTCAGGCTACCTGGAGGGGTTCACCTGTCTCACCTGCTGTGTCGGCCGTCAGTCAGCTGTCTGTCCTGCGGAGAGGTGGTGAGACAGGATGACATGGCCGCCTGTGACGTCCCACAGTGTCCAGGTAGTACCTTGATTACATATCGATGATGTCATCAACCGTCATGTAATCACGGACCAATCAGGTGGAGAGTATTTATATCTTCCGAATGGAGCTTTTATTGTGAAAGTCTGCTTGTATTGTATGGATACGTCTAACATTAGAGAACTCAACGTGGTCGGTTTCTTCCTTGAGAGCACGATTATATTTCACCTCTTTATTGTAGAAGCTGCTTGTGATGATGAGAGAGAGGAAATATGAGTTAACCTTTATTTAACCTGTGTGTGTGTGTGTGTGTGTGTGCGCGCGCACGCTCAGGGAGTGTCCTGCAGCTCTCTCTGTTGTTGACTCAGCTGAAGACAAATAACAGACTGTAACTGTAGCTGAACACTGACCTGAGGACAGTTAACCCTTCAGTGTCCGCTGTCATCCCGCCACTAAAATACGTTATTTTAACGCCTGAAGCTGAACACGACATTTGTTCACTCTGAAAAGAACCAAAAGCACCTTAAAGCTGAATGAATATACTGTCTGAGAGAAACACTCTGCTTTATGTGCAACCTATCGAGGGTTTGAGGTTCCAGCTGACAGCAGGCAGAGATAAAACCTGTTGTTTTCTTGAACATTTAAACTGCTCACAGGAAATCAATTTGTTCTAAAGCTCTAATCGATTCCAGATTACATTTTTTTTAATGTCTAAACCACCAGTTTCTGAAACCAAGGATATGTCGACGTTTTGCATTCGGTCTGAACAAGTGAAGCAGCACAACTAGCCTCCGTTATTGAAAGTTACCAGATATAATAACGAGTATAACAAGCGAGGGAGTGAATGAAGGGAAGGAGGAGGGATGGATGGGTCAAAGTAACACAAAGTGAGACCAATAGTTCACGTTTCCTAACACGTGTTCAATAAAGTTGCATGATAAAGTCGGCCAGGGGCGTTGTAGTTTATTTACGTTATAAGTTACGGTTTATAGGTTACGTTGCTGTGGTTTATACGTAATATTGTTAGTTATATTGTTACGTTAAGTTGTTACGGTTGTTTTGTAACCTTGTTACGTTATATTGTTACGTTAAGTTGTTACGGTTGTTTTGTAACCTTGTTACGTTATATTGTTACGTTAAGTTGTTACGGTTGTTACGTAACCTTGTTACAATACGGTTGTTACGTAACCTTGTTGCATTATATTGTCACGTTAAGTTGTTACGGTTGTGACGTAACCTTGTTACGTTATATTGTTACGTTAAGTTGTTACGGTTGTTACGTAACCTTGTTGCGTTATATTGTCACATTAAGTTGTTACAGTTGTTACGTAACCGTGTTACGTTATATTGTCACGTTAAGTTGTTACGGTTGTTACGTAACCTTGTTGCGTTATATTGTTACGTTAAGTTGTTACGGTTGTGACGTAACCTTGTTACGTTATATTGTTACGTTAAGTTGTTACAGTTGTTACGTAACCGTGTTACGTTATATTGTTACGTTAAGTTGTTACGGTTGTGACGTAACCTTGTTACGTTATATTGTTACGTTAAGTTGTTACAGTTGTTACGTAACCGTGTTACGTTATATTGTTACGTTAAGTTGTTACGGTTGTGACGTAACCTTGTTACGTTATATTGTTACGTTAAGTTGTTACGGTTGTTACGTAACCTTGTTGCGTTATATTGTTACGTTAAGTTGTTACGGTTGTGACGTAACCTTGTTACGTTATATTGTTACGTTAAGTTGTTACAGTTGTTACGTAACCGTGTTACGTTATATTGTTACGTTAAGTTGTTACGGTTGCTACGTTATATTGTTGCATTAAGTTGTTACGGTTGTTACGTAACCTTGTTGCGTTATATTGTCACGTTAAGTTGAAAGGATTCTGACCGTCTCTGTGATGTTCTGGGCGTACGGAAGCCACAGAATTATTATTTTTCATAAGTCTGAAATCCAAACTGAGCTCACGACGTCGTTCCACAGCGTTGTTCTGTTTCATATCTGATGAAACAAAGAGTTCATATTCCACATCCTGTCCTCCACACACACTTTTATTTGACGAGCTGCTGTCTTGTTGTTGCAGGCGTGTACTGTCGGCCATGTTTCCACAGTTTGGGAAACACGTGTGTCGTCTGCACGCGACCTCCGACCTTCCAGGAAGACGGCGAGGAGGAGCTGTGAGCGTTACAGTCATCTATCTATCTATCTGTACATAACTCATGTATTTATACTCAATCAGGCTCAATCATATTAATCCAGAAACATTTATAAGAGTGAACATTTTACTGATCAATCAATACGTTTACTTTAAGTTCTTTCAGTACATTTTGCTGATAATACTGACACACTTTTACTTATAATGTAACCAACTGATGAGTCTCAAGAAGAAAACTGAAACACATTTCAAACCGAATCAACAAAAGTGATTTCTGGTTGAGACGTCGTGCTCGTTTCTCTCAGTGACTCCAGTGATGACGAGCAGCTGAACTCAAAGAAGAAGAACATCGGGGCAACGAGCCGAAGACGCTGGAGCAGCGGAATGAGAGCGAGGACGGTCGAGGACGGAGAAGAGAGCGACATCAGTGTCGACTCTGA
This sequence comes from Melanostigma gelatinosum, assembly GCF_949748355.1. Taxonomy (NCBI): domain Eukaryota; kingdom Metazoa; phylum Chordata; class Actinopteri; order Perciformes; family Zoarcidae; genus Melanostigma; species Melanostigma gelatinosum. The sequence continues at coordinate 1,091,264 of NC_136642.1, read as the reverse complement.
GCTCAGGTAAGCTCGGGGAAATATTGATCACCTGATCAGACACTGAAGCCTTTAACACAGAACGTCATCGAGAACATCGGAGCGTTAACCGGACGTTTGACAGACTTTAACAGTTCATATGAGAGAAAGGCTGAACACTCATTCATTGGTTCGCTTTCTTTGAAAAGTAAAAATGTAAACAACGAGAAAGATCACATCTCCACCAGGTGTGTCTGCAACAACCACCGCTGTATTGTGTGATTGAATGGAGTCGTGAAACACAATTCATTCAAACTCAAACACAAGGCGATGTATGCAAGCACTTCGCTCAACGGCTGAGTGTCAGCGACGTACTCAGCAGTGTTTGGTCGTTTCGTTAGCCGCCATCCAAACACTCCAAAACAATGACAGTTGTACTCCTCTGTGGGCGGTGTACTCAGCTGCGTTACCACCAGCGGGTCGTCCAACACAATGTGAGTCAACACAACCACCAGAGGTGCAGCAGCATGCGGCCATGACGGGACGCACAGAATGTGATGCGGTCTGCTGCAGCACAATATGAGCTCAGTGGACAGACTCAGCGATGCACACTCACTCACTCACTTACGCACGCACACAAGCCAACGCACTGAGATAATATTCACTAAGCTGCAGCAGATTTGGAGGTTTAACTTGCAGAACATCTGTTTTTTCCCACCCTGCCTGCTGTCAGTGAAGCAGACATGACGTACCAGAACCAACCCGGGTCGGACGACAGCGACTCCTCCTTCTGCTCCACCGCGCCGAAAACCGGCAGCCTGCAGGACCAGAGTCTTCAAACCGTCGTCATACATGGACCGGACTGTCTTTAGGACCCCCCAGGATCCTCCAGAACCCTCCAGGACCCAGTCCCCAGGACCCTGATCCAGAACGATCTGTCAGTTTGAGCAGAGGGTTCACTTTGTAATTAAAGTTATTAAAGCATGAAACGACAAATTTGAAATCTGATTAATTTACTCTGATTAAATAACTCCATTTCCTGGCTTTTTCTGAGATTCAACAAGATCTCAGTCTTCTTCAGTTGAATGTCGTATAAAGAACATTTAAACTTAGTTTCTGGTTTTTTGTCTACTGTTCCCAAGATAAAGAATTGTAATGCAGAGCAGACAGCTGCTAAATACTAGGTATTGCTAACAATGCTAACCATGTCTGGTAAATGCTACAGTCGTGCAAACAATGCTAGCCATGTCTGCTAAATGCTACAGTCGTGCTAACAATGCTAGCCATGTCTGCTAAATGCTACAGTCGTGCTAACAATGCTAGCCATGTCTGCTAAATGCTACAGTCGTGCAAACAATGCTAGCCATGTCTGCTAAATGCTACAGTCGTGCTACCAATGCTAGTCATGTCTGCTAAATGCTACAGTCGTGCAAACAATGCTAGCCATGTCTGCTAAATGCTACAGTCGTGCTAACAATGCTAGCCATGTCTGCTAAATGCTACAGTCGTGCTAACAATGCTAGCCATGTCTGCTAAATGCTACAGCTATGCCAACAATGCTAGCAATTTCTGCTAAATGCTACAGCTATGCTAACAATGCTAGCCATGTCTGCTAAATGCTACAGCTATGCCAACAATGCTAGCCATGTCTGCTAAATGTTACAGCTATGCCAACAATGCTAGCAATGTTAGCCATACAAGTGTGTCAACTCACAACAGAGTTCAGCTATCCTGCTGCAGGTATACAGTACAGTATTATATATGTAAATATACAAAACTACATCTGAATACAGTCTCAGTTCATTCATTTGAAGTGAGTCTGACCGCCACTTTCCCATCATGCATTGCTGTTTAACCCACTGCACTGCTCTGAATCACACTGATAACATTCTGACTTCCTGTTATCAGCTGTTCTCTTCAGTACAAACACACAAATCCTGCATTCAAAACTTTACTCAAATAAAAGCACAGCATTCAAAAATACTGAAAGTACTCATACAGAATAATATCTATTAAAGTATTAATGTGTTCATGATTACGTTTATTATGATGTTGAATGTGTATATAATCTTTAATAATACGTCATTTATTAGTTGATTATATATTTTATTAATAATATAAATATGTAAAGTTATTAAATAACTATGGAGTGAAAAGTACACTATTTACCTGAGAAGTATGTAGGAGTATGATATAGCAGAAAATACAAATACTGTAAAGTACAAGTACCTCATAGATGTACTCAGACGTACTGGAATGAATGTACGTTTGTTGCTGATTAACATTGAACCAGACTGTACTGGTCAGCTCCCAGTGCGTGTGCGTGCGTGTGTTAGTGTGTGTGCGCGTGTGTTAGTGTGTGTGTGCGTGCGTGTGTGTGCAGTGGGAGGACTCCACAGCTCCAGTCTTCACTTCCTCTCAGCAGGAAGCACTGAGTCTTCTCTCTGTCGGTCTCGTGAGTTTTCGGAGATTGTTTTTTTTTTGGGGGGCGACCAAACTGCACAGATGGCGACTAAGGTAAGCTGACTGATCGATCACATATCGAGGAGAGGAGGAGGAGGAGGAGGAGAGGAGGATAAAAAGCTCTTTAAACACAGACAGTTAATCACATGTTTGTGTTTCTGTTAAACTGTCCATGTCTGACACGCGACCTGCGAATAAAGTTCATTTAAATCGACCGTCTCAGTGGAAAACAGCATGGTGCGTTCAAGTACACCGAGGAAGTGCTGTGACACACAACGACTCACTCTGGTCAGCTTTAGTGAAACATTTCATTTCAAAAACAAATGAGATGGTTTACTGTAAACATAGTACTATAAGTGTGTACAAATACTCAGTTACAGGTAAAAGTCCTGCACTCTATAATATCATCAATTAATAATGAATTAATAATCTGAATCTGTAAAGAACTAGAGCTGTCAGATACATGTGGTGCAGTAGAAGTACAATATCTACCTTGAGATGTAGTCGTAGAAGTATCATTTCTCAAGTAAAGTACAAATACCTCAAAGTTGTACTAAAGTACAGTACTTGAGTAAATGTATTTCCTCTGCATTAAATCAGATTTTACATGTTGAGTCACTTCAACAAGCTTATATATGTTTTGGTTAAATGTATAAAAGTGTAGAGATTCTGCATTAAACGTGTTGAGTAACGTGTCCCGGTTCAGTTCACACCTTCAGCAAACAGACAGCTCACAACAGCAGTTGCAAAGGAAGGGCTGCTTTTATTCTGAAAGGTGAACAACATGACTTCATTAAAATAAAATACTTTTTTTAATGTAAATTTATATTTACTTAAAGCTCGTTTGACCCTCGGCCACGCCCACAACGATGATGTCACACTGATGAAACTGACAGCGAGAGTTAATACAGACCATAATGTGTTTGTGTTTGATTTAAGTTTTCTATTTAAAATGATGCTCAGGTCTAAATAAACACAGATATTATGAATGTGATCTCAGTGTTTGCATGTTAAACTGATTTCATAATATTTTATTCGTTTATGATATTAGTGACTTCAGAAACATGGACCATGAGTCGTTATTACAGTTTAAATGAATGTAAACCCTTTATATCAACGTAAAGAGGAAATGTGCGTGTGATATTTGATGAAAAGTGTAATTTTTGTACTTTTTTTCCGACGAACAGGTTTCATTTTCTGTTTGTTACATGAAAACAGTCTTTTGAAAATTAACTTTAAAAAACTTTACAGGAAAAAATACTAAAGATCGTCAAAAAGATAGTTTTGCTACGAACGCTAAAAAGGTGTTCATAAAAGTGCTGAACATGAGATTCTGAGTATTTCTGTTGCCTCCACGCGGCTCTCAACATGGCGACGGCTGAGCTGGTTTCTGACAGCTAACGGTTGCTAGCAGCGCTAACAGTGCAGACTACAGTAACAGCGCTCGGAATTTCTTAATTTCTTAACAACTCACTTTGAAGTTTTCTAGAAGCAAATCTACAAACAATCTTTAAATATATAGAACAATAATTATAGGTGAGGATGAATGAAGACGGCGTTGGATCGGTTCAACTCCAACTCATCAATTCTTCATTCCATGATGATCGATTACCGAACGGATTCCTCATTTTTCATGCGTTTTTCTCCAAAAGTCCAGTAACACGTGTTTATTAGTGCTCGTTACATGAAGTCGTTTCCAAATAAACATCCGTCTTCACAGGAAAATACTTAGTTAGGTTTAGAAAAGATCGTAAAATACTTAGTTAGGTTAAGAAAATATCGTAAAATACATAGTTAGGTTTAGAAAATATCGTAAAATACTTAGTTAGGTTTAGAAAAGATCGTAAAATACTTAGTTAGGTTTAGAAAAGATCGTAAAATACTTAGTTAGGTTAAGAAAAGATCGTAAAATAGTTAGGTTTAGAAAAGATCGTAAAATACTTTGGTTTAGAAAAGATCGTAAAATACTTAGTTAGGTTAAGAAAAGATCGTAAATTACTTAGTTAGGTTAAGAAAAGATCGTAAAATACTTAGTTAGGTTAAGAAAAGATCGTAAAATACTTAGTTTGGTTTAGAAAAGATCGTAAAATACTTAGTTAGGTTAAGAAAAGATCGTAAAATACTTAGGTTTAGAAAATATCGTAAAATACTTAGTTAGGTTTAGAAAAGATTGTAAAATACTTAGTTAGGTTAAGAAAAGATCGTAAAATACTTAGGTTTAGAAAAGATCGTAAAATACTTAGTTAGGTTTAGAAAAGATCGTAAAATACTTAGTTAGGTTAAGAACACACCTTTACCACCGATTAAACGTCTCACACTTTAATATAAAACGTGCGTGCAGCTTTGAGAACCATAAATGTTTGTAAAGGAACACTTTGACTCGGTTGCTGCTGGAAACAGAAGACCGGTGGTTCGATAGCCGGATGGTGATGCTGGTCTGGGATCAGCAGATCTTCTGCTGGATAGAGTCCGAGCCGCTCTGCAGCCGCCGCCCTGTTTCACAACAGAGTCCTCAGAGGTCTGATCTCATTCAAACAGCCTGAGGCAGAACAAACAGCTGCTGAGGGGCAGCATTCTTCTCTTATCGTCTCAGCGTTTTTAAGAGAAACTCCCTGTTTTTTTTTTTGTCAAACTTCTCTCAAGTTTCATCTGTTGTGTTCTGGGAGGATGTTTAGGAGACACTTCATCAGAGAGTCCGGGCCAGAAAACGAGAGGATTTAAGGCCTCGTTGCACATTTTGAGGGATTTGATGCCAAATTTCTGGATAATGGAACATTAGTTTTAACAAAGTTTGGGATTGTGGTGCTTTATAACCAAAGCCAAGAGTGTAGATTAAAGATAAATACATTAAAGATATCATATCTTTCTATTTAATTGTCAGAGTGATTTTTTTTTACAGCAAAATTTTGAAATGTTGCATTAAAATAATTGAGAATTAGATGTTTTCCATCAGCTGGTTTGAAGGCAAATCAACCACAGACTGTAAGAAGTGACGTAGTCGTGACGTCACTCATTTATTCGTGGACTGATGTTTTGAAGCCTCGAGTTTGGTGTTTTGGCCGTCGCCATCTTGGTTTTTTCACGAGTGAACAGGAAGTGACGGAGGAGTGACTCAATGCCTCATGTGTGAAAGCAGGAAAGATGCTGCGTCGACACAATGAGTCACTCAGGGTTTCAAAAGAGAGTCCGCAATAACAATAATCATCACCATGAATTAATAAGTTACCACAAAGCACGTTTACATTGATAAGTGCTGCTGCTTAACTGCAAATTTCAGGTACTTGTACTTTACTTGAGTATTTGTATTTTCTCCTACTTAATACTTAATTAGTAAAAGTAAATATTGTACTTTTTACTTCACTATACTTATAGCTTTAGTTACTTTAGATTATTTAATAAAAAGTGATGAACACATAATGCATCAATGACTATAATACAAAGAATAGAAATGATTCTGTGTAATGAGTACTATATACTATTGATATTGTACTTTTTGAATGCAGGACTTTCTACACTGTGGTATTAGTACTTTTACTGAAGATCTGATCCTGAAAACTTCTCAGTATTTGCAGTAAAACTACAGTTGGCTCCCTGAGAGTTGTTTTTCTCTGATTATTGATTATCATAATGAATGTTCTTGTCTCAGTACTCAGATTTGGAGCTGGCCATCAACACGTTGGTCACAGAGTTTCATGAAGCTGCCGATGACGGACCGACCATGAACGCCTCTCAGTTCCAGAACATGATGTCCAGACAGCTGCCGGCGTTGGCTCAGGTCAGTCGATCAATAATCAATAACCAGACTTCAGGGCATATGCATTGTTCATGCTGCACCTTCTGTAATGTTCCCTCCTTCAGACGTTTAGTTTTCATTTTCATGTTGTGTTATTGGTGTCAATATAGTATACAATATAAATATAATACACTATAATAAACTATTATATATAATACTGTAGTATAATATAGTTTATCATAGTATAGTCTATATTATAATATATTCTATTCTAATAATATATATAATATATATATTATAATAATATATTATAATATATTATATTATAATATACTATAATAAATATAATGTAATATATGATATACTACAGACAATATACTATTGTTTATTTTAGAATATTAGTATTATATAGTACATTACAGTTTATTATAATTTATTTTCTTATAGTATTTTATAATACAATATATTACTTCTTATTATAGATTATTATACTTTAGTATTTTGCAGAATAATTATATTATGGTTCATTAGAGCATATTATATTATATTAAAGTATATTATATTTATACTATTTTTATACATACTATATTATTATATAATAGAAAACTACACTATACTATAATAAAGTATAATATAATGTACGATATAATACTATACTATGTCATGATATAATGTCATATTTTATTTTACTTTCTCCGTCAGTGTCTCTTTAAATCAGGGGTGTCAAACTCAAGGCTTTTACTTGAATAAAAATATCCCATATTCGAAGTTATGAGATATTTAAACACAACCGTCAAAGAAGCAGCTCTTTGGCAGCTTACCCTACACTTGACATAGACATTACATTCATACAACTGCATGTGCAACAGTTTTACACTTGAATAAACGATAATCAGATGCAGAGACAGTTATTCAACAATATGTTGGGAGTTACAGTCACAGCGGCCTCTGAGGGACGTCAGCTGACGTGGTCCAGAGTGAAGATGAGACATCAGGAGTTTTATTCTGTTGACTGGTTCCATGTGTAGCGGTGCTGACTCACTTCCTGTTTCCTGTTTGCAGCAAGTGGAGACTGAAGAGGGTCTGAGTCAGGTCCTGGACCAGATGGGGGTCGAGGCCGGTCAGAGCATCTCCTTCGAGAACTTCTGGAGTCTGATCAACAAACTGGCCGTCCAGCTGTTCGACTCCACGCACAAAAAGAACATCAGCTGTGGCTGCTACTTGATGTGAGACCTGAGACCACCTGAGACCACCTGAGACCACCTGAGACCACCTGAAACCACCTGAGACCACCTGAGACCACCTGAAACCACCTGAAACCACCTGAGACCACCTGAGACCACCTGAGACCACCTGAAACCACCTGAGACCACCTGAGACCACCTGAAACCACCTGAGACCACCTGAAACCACCTGAGACCACCTGCAACTCACCTGAGACCACTGACACACCTGAGACCACCTGAGACCACCTGAAACCACCTGAGACCACCTGAGACCACCTGAAGCCACCTGAAACCACCTGAGACCACCTGAGACCACCTGAAACCACCTGAGACCACCTGAAACCACCTGAGACCACCTGAGACCACCTGAGACCACCTGAGACCACCTGAGACCACCTGAGACCACCTGAAACCACCTGAGACCACCTGAAACCACCTGAGACCACCTGAGACCACCTGAAACCACCTGAAACCACCTGAGACCACCTGAGACCACCTGAAACCACCTGAGACCACCTGAAACCACCTGAGACCACCTGAGACCACCTGAAACCACCTGAGACCACCTGAGACCACCTGAGACCACCTGAAACCACCTGAGACCACCTGAGACCACCTGAGACCACCTGAGACCACCTGAGACCACCTGCAACCACCTGAGACCACCTGAGACCACCTGAGACCACCTGAGACCACCTGAAACCACCTGAGACCACCTGAGACCACCTGAGACCACCTGAAACCACCTGAGACCACCTGAGACCACCTGAGACCACCTGAAACCACCTGAGACCACCTGAGACCACCTGAAACCACCTGAGACCACCTGAAAACACCTGAGACCACCTGAGACCACCTGAAACCACCTGAGACCACCTGAGACCACCTGAAACCACCTGAGACCACCTGAGACCACCTGCAACCACCTGAGACCACCTGAGACCACCTGAAACCACCTGAAACCACCTGAGACCACCTGAGACCACCTGAAACCACCTGAGACCACCTGAGACCACCTGAAACCACCTGAAACCACCTGAGACCACCTGAGACCACCTGAAACCACCTGAAACCACCTGAGACCACCTGAGACCACCTGAAACCACCTGAGACCACCTGAGACCACCTGAAACCACCTGAAACCACCTGAGACCACCTGCAACTCACCTGAGACCACCTGAGACCACCTGAGACCACCTGAGACCACCTGCAACTCACCTGAGACCACTGACACACCTGAGACCAACTGAGACCACCTGAGACCACTGACACACCTGAGACCAACTGAGACCACCTGAGACCACTGACACACCTGAGACCAACTGAGACCACCTGAGACCACTGACATACCTGAGACCAACTGACACACCTGAGACCACCGACACACCTGAGACCACAGACTCACCTGAGACCACCTGAGACCACTGACACACCTGAGACCACAGACTCACCTGAGACCACAGACTCACCTGAGACCACAGACTCACCTGAGACCACCTGAGACCACTGACACACCTGAGACCACAGACTCACCTGAGACCAACTGAAACCACCTGACACACCTGAGACCACTGACACACCTGAGACCACTGACACACCTGAGACCACAGACTCACCTGAGACCACCTGAGACCACTGACACACCTGAGACCACCTGAGACCACTGACACACCTGAAACCACCTGACACACCTGAAACCACTGACACACCTGAGACCACAGACTCACCTGAGACCACCTGAGACCACCGACACACCTGAGACCACTGACACACCTGAGACCACAGACTCACCTGAGACCACCTGAGACCACCGACACACCTGAGACCACTGACACACCTGAGACCACAGACTCACCTGAGACCACCTGAGACCACCGACACACCTGAGACCACCTGAGACCACTGACACACCTGAAACCACCTGACACACCTGAAACCACCTGACAGACCTGAAACCACCTGACACACCTGAGACCACTGACACACCTGAGACCACAGACTCACCTGAGACCACAGACTCACCTGAGACCACCTGAGACCACTGACACACCTGAGACCACAGACTCACCTGAGACCAACTGAAACCACCTGAGACCACTGACACACCTGAGACCACTGACACCTGAGACCACTGACTCACCTGAGACCACAGACTCACCTGAGACCACCTGAGACCACAGACTCACCTGAGACCACCTGACACACCTGAGACCAACTGCATAAATGTTTGGTAAATACATATTTATAAATTGGCATAAAACTTACGAATAAATCTACAAAATACAAACAAATGAACAAGGACTGAATTTATTAGTGTTTAAAAAGTAGAAGGAAATTATTTGAAAAATTTGAAAATTAGTTTGAAATCAAATCATTTTATGCAAATTATTTCTCAGTTTATTGAAACACTTTATTCTTCATTTATTAATGTTTCGATGAGTCAGATACTCCGGCTTGATTCAGGCTGCATGTTATTCATCAAGATATTTTTATATTGAAGACTTGATATTTGATACTTATACACGAGTCACAAGATTGTAGTTCTTTGTAGTTCTTTGTAGTTCTTTGGTCTGAATATAAAGGTGGTTCTTTAACATTTGTGTCACGAATAAAACATCTTCCTGTTGTGTTGTGATCGTGATGCTCTTTAATATTTAAAGTTCTGTCTGTGAATAAATGATCAACGTGAGAATCCTTTAATTCAGAAACATAAAGCCATAACTACACTACAAGCACATCAACGCTTTAATGACCCTGATGTTCATATTCACTGTTTCACATCAAGTTTGGAGCTGAGCAGCTGAGTTTTATCAATTATTTAGTTGATCGACAATGGTTTTTAATGGTATTTTAATGGTTGAAGTCACTTTTCTGGAAAAACATTTGCAGGTTCCAGATGAAATAATGTTAATAATAATATAACGGCGTTTTAACGGCGTGTCCGCCGTTAAAACACTTCCCGGAAGTCTGTTCTCGTGGGTCCTCGCTCATGGCTCCTCATAGATCTCTCCTCCCTCCTCCCTCCTCGATCCTCCATCCTCAGAGCAGGAATAAGAGCTTTGGGTCGTCCGTCAATATGGCGGCGCAGAAGAACTTCTGGTTCGAGTTATGTTTTATTGTGAAAAACCCCACCGGAAGTTCGACTGTGTTCCTTCGTGCATCTTGACGTCACGCTGGAAGTCCCTCGGTCCAGTTGTCCTACGGGTCCTTTTTAAAACCCGCTGAGACCGCCACGCGACAGAACAACCGTTAAAACAGAAACTACCGGTTGAACGGGTTGAACGGTTTGACAGTCATTCAAAATTGAACGGACTTTTTTCTTTTGAGGGTGTGGACTCAGTGGAGTCTCGCGACAGGCGGAAACAGAATCTAACGGTGAGACACAAAGTTACATTTTACAGTAAAAAACAAACTATTCCGTCACTTTAAACACTAAACTCTGATAAACCGACATGATGACACATTAATACTATTAGTTGATGACGCCGTTAATCAGCTGATCGATAGTTGATCCTGATGGTAAACAACACGAGTCACTTTAGATTAAATATTAATAATTCAAAGTAAAATATCTGCTATTTAACTCGTTTGTGTTGAACTACGTCATCTAATAAACCAAACAATATTTATTTACATTTCTGTTGTTTTCGTCTTCTGCTGTGTGTCCGCTGTGCGCATGCGCAGTCTGACCAAACAAAGAAAACATTTTTTAAAGAGAGAAAGATAAAGAGGAAAAAATTGAAGATGTCATTTAAATAAACTTCTTTATGTATAGTCTCTGGTCCACTGATGTAAGTATTGTAGTATTTATTTCTATACTTAGCCTAGTAGTTTGGGGAGGGGGGGAGTGAACAAGAACTCATTCTGCTCTTCAGGTAGAAGAAGAACCAGATCAGAGTCCCAGATCTGCACTAGGGGGTCTGAGCGATAGGACAGACAGACGGGTGAGGACAGAGACAGACACTGTGTGGAAACTATATATATCTAACTGACCACTCACAGTTTATCGTTAACCATCAGAGTGTAAATAAAGTTTAACGTTAACCATCAGAGTGTAAATAAAGTTTATCGTTAACCATCAGAGTGTAAATAAAGTTTGTCGTTAACCATCAGAGTGTAAATAAAGTTTACCGTTAACCATCAGAGTGTAAATAAAGTTTACCGTTAACCATCAGAGTGTAAATAAAGTTTTACTGACTCAGTAGAACATGTGTTTCTAGTCTCTGATCATGTTTCATTGTAAACAACCAATCAGAGGAGAGCTAGCAACGTTAGCAGCACCGCTAACTGAATGGTTATTATAATAATAATAATAATAATAATATATCTGTTGTTATAAAATAATAATATCTTATTCTTAATTCTCCCCAAAGATAACAGGTCGCATGTTAAAAGTTATTCTACTCATATTGTCAATACTTTACAGGGATGGGTCAAATGCTGAGAAATATTTCCCCCTTAAAGGGTTCAATATAGTATCAATTCTATTCTACTCATTTAAATACATTGGTTTCATATAGTTGTGGTTTCAAACTACAACATAACAAATTCACTTTTATGTATTTGTTTATTGATCAATAATAATGTTATTTTGTGTGCAGTAAATAAAAAAATAAATACATAAATGAAAGGTTTACCTTTGCAGCACTCTCTCCTCTGAGGAACACATCAGTTACCTGTACCCACAATGCACCTGTGAAAACACCTGAAAACCATCAGATCAATTAAGAGCCTGAACAACCAGAGCGTCATAGTTTCCTCTCAGGATGTGCTTTAACCTCTTGAACACGACAGCCTCCTTTAGAGAGGGGGGGGGGGTGTACTTCTGTACAATTCACTTTTGCGATACGAATAAAACATAAAAATACATGTGTAACAAAGAGATTCTGGGTGAAACAACCACGGGAGCCATTTTACACACTGCAAAACACAATTATACATGAACTAAGATCATATCAAGAAGAATACTACAAGTTTTACCACAAAACCATGTTTTTCTGGGCAAAAAACTGCAGTACTATACTCTTTGTTTTGGTCTATGATGAGAAAGCACGGAGCGATTTTGGCGGATGAACACATGATCCAGAGGGCCGTGCTTCGACCCGCTTCGCGTATCGTTTTCGAAATTACTCTCTTTCAAACCGTTAACCCGAACCCCAAGTAATAAAGTCATACATCATATGTCATGTTTTAATGATCAAATGACACGCAGATCAAAACAGAATGAAGTGATTAAAGAAAAGACAGACATGTGAGGACAGAGACAGACATGTGAGGACAGAGACACGTGAGGACAGGGACACACATGTGAGGACAGAGACACATGTGAGGACAGAGACAGACATGTGAGGACAGAGACAGACATGTGAGGACAGAGACAGACATGTGAGGACAGACATGTGAGGACAGAGACAGACATGTGAGGACAGAGACAGACATGTGAGGACAGACATGTGAGGACAGGGACATAAAACTACACAGTTTTATAATGTGATGTAAGCAGTCTGTCTCGAGAGTATTTATTCTCTGCACAGAGAAGGTTCAGTCTTCATGCTATGCAGTCTGAAGGAGGAGGACCCAAAGTGTACAACTTATAAAGGAGGGGGGGGGTAGGATGAGTCCTCACGAAGACATCTGGTCAACAGTTTATCAACAAATGTTATCATCTAACAATCTCATTTATCTTTGATGTCTTTTTATTAAAATCCTTGTTTGACATTAATAAAATCCTCTGTTCCTGCGTCCTCCATCTGTTAGGACATGACGTGTCTCTTCTAAATGGAGACATCAGCAGATATCAGCAAGCAGGTAAAACTCTGCGATGTAGTACAGTAAAAAGTACAATATTTACCTCAGATGTAATCGTAGAAATGCTCTCTAAAGTACCATTACCTTGTAGATGTACCTGTTATTAACTCCTTCCTGTCTCCTCAGCGCTGCAGCTGTGGCTCCGCCTCCTTCAGGTGTTGGTGTCTGGACTGTAATGAAGCTCTGTGTTACGACTGCCTGTCGGCTCATCGCAGAGTGACGTTAACCAGATCACACCGGATCCTAAATCAGCCACCAGCAGGTCAGATTACAAATTATAGATCCCTTTTATTGATCCACTGGTGAGTCAGACTGTATTACACCAGGTAGTCGGACTGTATCTCACCAGGTAGTCGGACTGTATCTCACCAGGTAGTCGGACTGTATCTCACCAGGTAGTCGGACTGTATCTCACCAGGTAGTCGGACTGTATCTCACCAGGTAGTCGGACTGTATCTCACCAGGTAGTCAGACTGTATCTCACCAGGTAGTCGGACTGTATCTCACCAGGTAGTCGGACTGTATCTCACCAGGTAGTCGGACTGTATCACACCAGGTAGTCGGACTGTATCACACCAGGTAGTCGGACTGTATCACACCAGGTAGTCGGACTGTATCTCACCAGGTAGTCGGACTGTATCTCACCAGGTAGTCGGACTGTATCTCACCAGGTAGTCGGACTGTATCTCACCAGGTAGTCGGACTGTATCTCACCAGGTAGTCGGACTGTATCTCACCAGGTAGTCGGACTGTATCACACCAGGTAGTCGGACTGTATCACACCAGGTAGTCGGACTGTATCTCACCAGGTAGTCGGACTGTATCTCACCAGGTAGTCGGACTGTATCACACCAGGTAGTCGGACTGTATAACACCAGGTAGTCGGACTGTATCTCACCAGGTAGTCGGACTGTATCTCACCAGGTAGTCGGACTGTATCACACCAGGTAGTCGGACTGTATCTCACCAGGTAGTCGGACTGTATCACACCAGGTAGTCGGACTGTATAACACCAGGTAGTCGGACTGTATCTCACCAGGTAGTCGGACTGTATCTCACCAGGTAGTCGGACTGTATCTCACCAGGTAGTCGGACTGTATCTCACCAGGTAGTCGGACTGTATCTCACCAGGTAGTCGGACTGTATCTCACCAGGTAGTCGGACTGTATCACACCAGGTAGTCGGACTGTATCTCACCAGGTAGTCTGACTGTATCTCACCAGGTAGTCGGACTGTATCTCACCAGGTAGTCGGACTGTATCTCACCAGGTAGTCGGACTGTATCACACCAGGTAGTCGGACTGTATCACACCAGGTAGTCGGACTGTATCTCACCAGGTAGTCGGACTGTATCACACCAGGTAGTCGGACTGTATAACACCAGGTAGTCGGACTGTATCTCACCAGGTAGTCGGACTGTATCTCACCAGGTAGTCGGACTGTATCTCACCAGGTAGTCGGACTGTATCTCACCAGGTAGTCGGACTGTATCTCACCAGGTAGTCGGACTGTATCTCACCAGGTAGTCGGACTGTATCTCACCAGGTAGTCGGACTGTATCTCACCAGGTAGTCGGACTGTATCACACCAGGTAGTCGGACTGTATCTCACCAGGTAGTCGGACTGTATCACACCAGGTAGTCGGACTGTATCTCACCAGGTAGTCGGACTGTATCTCACCAGGTAGTCGGACTGTATCTCACCAGGTAGTCGGACTGTATCTCACCAGGTAGTCGGACTGTATCTCACCAGGTAGTCGGACTGTATCTCACCAGGTAGTCATTTACTGAGGTGGCTTAGTGGATAGCAGGGCTGTCTTTCAATCAGAGGCTCTGCTAGTCACATGTCGATGTGTCCTTGAGCAAGACACTTAACCCCAAAAATGTCTCCCGTAGTTGTGCCTACGGTGTAGAAATGTGAAAGACTCTGAATTGTAAGTCGCTTTGGATAAAAGCGTCTGCTAAATGACTGTAATGTAATGTAATAAATCAAGAGAGAAGTAGAGTCATTTTCTCATAGACTTCTATACAACCAGAGGAGTCGCCCCCTGGTGGACACGAGAGAGAATGCAGCTTTAACTTTACTTTAAACCGGAGGTTGAACTGATCTCCTCTTCAACAACATGTCAAAAAAGTGTCTCCTTTCTGTCTCCAGGAGACGTCTCGACTCCGCCCATCAAGTTCTGTAGACTCCACCCGTCTGAGCCGCTCAAACTCTTCTGCTTTACCTGTAACCAGCTCACCTGTAGAGACTGTCAGCTGGCGGCTCACATGAACCACAGGTATCACTGACATCACAAGACAGATGTCCCAGAGACTATATATCTGTATGACATTTATTTTGTAGAAAGTGTCAGGAAGCTTAGATTTAAACAGGAACAGCTTCCTGTTTCAGTGTCAAGAGTTTCACAATAAAAGCATCCTAGAACAAGCTGGAGTTAACTTAATCAAAGCTCTTCTTCAGACTTCAGAGTAGAAACAGAAGGTAAGTGTAGAGTGTGGTGGAAAAGCTATATAATAGTACAGAGTGAGTCCTATAATACTGAACACTGAAATAAGGAACATTGAGAGAAGAAGTTTGTCTCTGTAGTATTTAATCATCCACTGAGGGCCTGTGCAGTCTGAGGGAGGAGGAGCCCAGGCTGCAGGATGTGTAAAGCTTTAAAGGATCAGGGAACAGGAGGACGGGAGTACGATGAGTCCCCACGAAGACGTCTGTTTCTGCTCCTCCTCTCACATTCTGTGGTTTAGTACCTCGAGGTTAAACTCTGTGATTACTATCTGCACTCCCATTTGGTTACTTCCTCTGAAGGAAGCTAGAGCAGACGTCCCATATCGTCTTGTCAAACACACACATGCATAAACATTATATACAGTCTTGTTATTGAGTAAAGGCACATAAGAGAAGAAGAGTTACTGTTGGAACATCAGCTGATCTGATCACAGTTTAAACCTCTTCAATCAATAGTTACTGATCAATAATCAAACTCATTCTACAATCATGTTATATCCACTCCCTCCTCCTCCTCCTCCTCCTCCTCCTCCTCCTCCTCCTCCTCCTCCTCCTCCTCCTCCTCTCAGGTACCAGTTTGTCAAGGAGGCTTTGAACAATGTGAAGCAGCAGCTGGAGGAAGTGGTTCAGCCAATCACAGCGCAGAGAGACACAGTGAGGCGGAGCCTGATGGACATGAAGATCAGGTAGAACAGCAACGAGGAAACAAGATGTATCAATAATTATGATTCATGAGTGATCAATAAATGAAGTGTTATCTCCTCCTCCTCCTCCTCCTCAGGCTGCAGGACATCATAGACAGTCGTTCTAATCTGAAGTCTGAGCTGGAGGGGTCGTTTAACGTCGTCGTGAAACATCTGTCTAAGAGGATGCAGGACATCTTGAAACAGGCGGAGGTAAGGTAAACAACAACAAAGATCGTCATGGAAACAGATGAGAGGGAATCATCACAGTGTCGTCTGTATCATTGTCCTTTTACTTTGTTTTAGTCATTTATTGTGTTTTTATACCTTCAGCCAGTACTCATGTTCACTGAGCAGAGCCTGAAGGCATCATAGTGTAACTGAAGTGAACCTCCGTTGGTTAGCCGTTAGCGGTGCTGCTAACGTTACTAGCTCTCCTCTGATTGGTTGTTTACAATGAAACATGATCAGAGATCAGAGACTAGAAACGGAACTGTTTGTGTTTTTCTTTGCAGGAGTTGTGTTTGTCGGAGTTCGAAGGGATTAAGAAGAGGATGACGAAGATGAAGGACCTGTGGCAGAACCAACAGTTAGTGACAGACATTGTAGAAGAAGCCAGAAACACCAACGACCTGTCGTCCCTGATGACCTACCTAGCTCAGGTGAGGGAATCCTTCACATGTGTGAAACCTCCTCAGAACAAACTGAACCATGACCCGAGGAAAACAGGTGGTCTCGGTCCCGGATCAAACCGGACCAGGGTTCTGTTTTCGGTTCTGGTGTGGAAACATATTTTTAATGGTTTGGACTTTCGGACAAATTACAGGAAATTCTGGTCGTCCTTTATTCATTTATTTATCAGCGCTCTTTATGACGTTTAGTGAATAAAACATAAAAGGAGAGTAGGGCTCAATGATTTTGAAGAAATGTCGAATTGCGATTATATTTGAAGGAATGATATTTCATTTTAAATGGTTAAAATTTTGCCTTTCACAAATATTGCCACATTGCAATTTTCATAAAATAGTGATTTATTGATTAAATTGTGATATTTAATCCCAAACTATGCAATTTCACATCATTTTGGACCAATATAACTACTTGTTGGATCATTTAAAAAACATATTTACACAAATCACAGCCACAGCCTTCGTCTAAATATTAAATTCTTCTGGAAATGTTTTTTTTCTGTAAAATCCAAATCCAATTGTAAAAGAATTTCTCTCACTTCTGGTAAATTTATTATTTGTTGATAACTAAAAAAAGTTATGATGAACAGTTAAAATTACAGAACGCACGCTCGCCCATCTCCAAGAACTCCTGATCCCTCGTCCTAAAACAGAAGAAACAGGAAACGGCAACAAAGAGGAAGAGGAATTCTGCTGTAGTTCTTCAGGTTGTTTTGGACTCAGAGATTCAGAACCAGTCTGACCTCGTGGTATTTTCTGTCTGCAGGTTAAGTATCAGCTGAAGGAATGTCCTGATCTGGACGTGTCTCCTCCTCAGATCATGTCTCACCTGAAGGTCGTCACCGACAGGACGTCTCTGGAGGCCGTTCTGAACTTTGGTGAGTCGAGATTCTGTCCGGATCCCCAACAAACCATGATTGTTGTGGGTTGAGCTGCATCACGGCAGCCTAAAGGGTTTTCTAGATGAAACTCTTGGGATGTAAAAGGGTTCTCAGTAGATCCCCCTACATTGGTTCCAGGTGAAACCCTTGGAATATAAAAGGGTTCTCAGTAGATCCCCCTCCGTGGGTTCTAGATGATGCCCTTGGATTATGAAAGGGTTCTTGGTAAAACCCCCTACGTTGGTTCCAGGTGAAACCCGTCAGAATATAAAAGGGTTCTCGGTAGAATCGTCTGGGTGTGTACTAGATGAAGCCCTTGGAATAATGAAGGGTTCTTGGTAGATCCCCTGCTGTAGGTTCCAGATTAAACCCTTAGAAAAAGGAAAGGGTTCTCGGTGCCTTTGAAATATGAAAAAGTTCTCGGTAGATCCACCTCGGTGGGTTCTAGATGTCCCCTTTGGACTGTAAAAGGGTTCTCAGTAGATCCCCCTCGGAAATGAGATAGATTTTTCTATCATGTAAACCGATGTGGATACTTGATATTTAACATGACATCACATGTTTTTATGTTTCTGATTGGCTCTAAACATCCTGATTGATGATTTATATTTGCTGAGGATGTTTCTGTTTCCAGGTGCACTTGACGTTTCATGGATCCCCTTCTCCGTCTCACCAACCTCCAATCAGAAAACTCCAAATGCCTTCTCCTCCCCTACCCCCCTTGTCGGGCCTCCTCTCTCCTACAGACCACTCTCCCAAACCAGGAACACTTTTGACTCACCTGTTGCACCCGTTCCCGTCAGTTGTTCCTCAACATCCTCAAAGTCTATGTCCAGCAAGTTCCGTCTTTCTCCTTTCTCGTCCTCCACCGTCATTCCAACCACCTCCACCTGTCTTGCACCCTCCTGTTTGACCCTTCCTCAAAACAGGAACACCTGGGACAATGACTCATCTGTTCCAGTCAACTGTCCCTCTACTTCACGGAAATTGTCGTCCAATCAGTTTAGTCATCCTTCCTCCTCCAGTCCGGGCGTCAACCAATCCAAAACTCCCTTGACCACGGTCGCGCCAGGTACCTCAACTCAAACTGTCCAACAACCGTCCTTCACAAATAATTCAAGACTGGTGTGGCATCTGACAAATCCTACTTCAGGGAACCTTCCGCCTGTCAGCGTTCACCACCCTCCTTCAGCAGATCCGTCTCCGGTCTTCCAACTGGTTCAACCCTCACTGGATTTGAACAAACCCCCTGCCCACCAGAACCAGTCCAACGCCATCCTGCTGAGCAACACTCAGACCCCAAACAATGCGTCCTGCTTCACCCTCTTTTCAGTCATGCCTCAGTTTCCCATGCTGCTCAGTCCGACCTCACCTGGAAACACCTCGCCTGAACACCAGAAGAGTCTGGGAATTATCAGCCCTCAGACACTTCCTGCAACCACCAAAGGAAACCCGATCTCTGGCGGGCCGAGTGGCACGGCGCTGCATCAACCTCTGAAGGATATCCGCTTTACTACAACCAGCAGCCCTCCGTCCTCCCACCAGTGTCTCACCCCAGATATCAGCCCTCATTCTTCTCTGAAAGACCAGCAGCAGAGTCCTGTGGTGAGGGCTGTGGCGGACTCCGCCTGTAATCGCAACATACAGCCGGTCGCAGCGAAGCGGCCGGAACCGGCTGAGAACGAACCGACCTCCACTGTGTCTGAAGAACCTGCACCAGCAGGGGAACGGTATGTTTTTTATAGAAAAACTGCAGAACCGAAACCGTCACCTGAAGTATCAGATACAGAACCTGAACCTGCACCTGAAGAACCTGAACCTGCAGCTGAAGTATCAGATACAGAACCTGAACCTGCAGCTGAAGTATCAGATGCAGAAACTGAACAGAGCTCTGTGATTGGACATCTGGACAACATTATGGGCCAATGGCAGCCCAGAGTTTCTCTGAGCGGGCTGCCTGTAACTCCGCCCCACCCTGGATGTCCAGACCCTTGTTTTGGTCCGGTTACCGGTGATTCTGAAGATGAGATTTACCTGAAAGAGATGAGAGAAGACACTCAGGTAAAGTAGTGGAATGTATCTAACTGAAGTGCTTTACCTTTCTAGTTCTCCTCCACTACATCTCAGAGGTAGAATTTATGATGTGTTGATGTTAAATGTTTGTGTGTTGAGAAAACATGTTTCAGCAAAATAACCATTTAAAGCTGGAGTGCAGGACTTTTACATATGAAGGAATATTCAAACCCTAAACGATATATAACTCACCCTGTTAAATACTATTAACCCAAAGTTGTGATGGAAAGTTTCCACTGTGCTGGTACTTTTCTACTGTGACTTCCTCAATAACAAGACCATATATGTGACATATGATCGTACCGAGCAGAATGGGAACAAGACCATATGGGGTGTTTCTGCTTAGCTTCCATGAGAGGAAGTCAGTCAATGTATAACAAGACCATATGTAGGATGTCTATAGGTTCCATAAAAGGAAGAAAGTGAATGGGGATGCAGACAGTTAATCACAGACTGTTTAGATTCGGAACTGTTGTACAGATTGTAATGTTTCTGTATTATAATTATGACCCAGACGAACAGACTTGATGCACTGCAGCAGGCTGTTATTCCGAGGCTCGTATACACGCTGTTAATGCCGTCTTGCTGACTGACTGTATATATTCTCTACTGCCCACCAGGTGGTGTGGTTTTACTGTGAACATCACACAGATGTGTTTATATTAGGAACTGTTGTACAGAGGACTCATCCTACCCTCCCCCACCCTTGTGCACTGCTCCTCTATAAGATGCATAAACCCTGCACACTGGGTCTTTTCCTCCATCAGACTGCATTGCATTCTGTATGAAGATTGGACCTTCTCTGCACAGAGAATAATTCTCAATGTTCCTAATTTCAGTACTATAGGACTCACTCTGTACTATTATATAGTTATTCCACCACAGAGTAAATGTGCAACATGAATCATAAAAACAGAGCGAAGCAGGAAATCAAGATGTTCTCTTAATTCTTAATAATCTGGTTCTTTAAAAGCAGTGTGCTCTTATTTTGAAATAAAGGTAACAATGGTAGAGTTGATTGTGCTGATCATTGATCCTAACTGAAGTTATATGGGGCGTGTGTAGCTAAGCCTCCCAGCATGCACTGGGGCAATAGATTATAGAGGTTTCTCTCATCCCAGATCTTTTTCAAAATGTAAATGATCCAGCAAACTTTGAAGTGATCCAGGTGTTCCTCTTTGCTGTGTCACAGACCCATGCAGGTGAGGTCACAGATAACATCATCGCTGAGCTGCCGTCACCAGAGTCACCTGTGACTCTGGTGACGGTCAGCTGCTCCGCCTGTCAGTCGGCCAGCAGTTCAATAATCTGTTCATTCTGTGGTCGAGGATTCCACCGGGACTGTCATGATCCTCCTGTTGGACCCGACCTCCGGTAAGAATCCATCCGTCCACCCATCCGTCCGTTAGTCCATCCGTCCATCCACCCATCCACCCATCCATCCGTCCATCCATCCACCCATCCATCCGTCCATCCGTCAATCCATCCGTTAATCCATCCATCCGTCCATCCGTCCATCCACCCATCCACCCATCCATCCGTCCATCCATCCGTTAATCCATCCATCCGTCCGTCCATCCACCCATCCACCCATCCATCCGTCCATCCGTCCATCCGTCCACCCGTCCACCCATCCATCCGTTAATCCATCCGTCCGTCCGTCCATCCACCCATCCATCCGTCCATCCGTCCACCCGTCCATCCGTCCATCCATCCGTCCATCCACCCATCCACCCATCCATCCGTCCATCCGTCAATCCACCCATCCATCCGCCAATCCATCCGTCCATCCGTCCATCCATCCGTCAATCCACCCATCCATCCGTTCATCCGTCAATCCACCCATCCATCCGTCCACCCATCCATCCGTTAGTCCATCCGTCCATCCACCCATCCATCCGTCCATCCGTCAATCCATCCGTTAATCCATCCATCCACCCATCCATCTGTTAATCCATCCATCCGTCCATCCACCCATCCACCCATCCGTCCATCCGTCAATCCATCCGTTAATCCATCCGTCCATCCACCCATCCACCCATCCATCCGTCCATCCATCCGTCCATCCACCCATCCACCCATCCATCCGTCCATCCGTCAATCCATCCGTTAATCCATCCATCCGTCCACCCATCCATCCGTCCATCCATCCGTCCACCCGTCCACCCATCCATCCGTCCATCCATCCGTTAATCCATCCATCCGTCCGTCCATCCACCCATCCATCCGTCCATCCGTCCACCCGTCCATCCGTCCATCCATCCATCCATCCGTCCATCCACCCATCCATCCGTCCATCCGTCAATCCACCCATCCATCCGTCCATCCATCCGTCAATCCACCCATCCACCCATCCATCCGTCCACCCGTCCACCCGTCCACCCATCCATCCGTCCATCCATCCGTTAATCCATCCATCCGTCCGTCCATCCACCCATCCATCCGTCCATCCGTCCACCCGTCCATCCGTCCATCCATCCATCCATCCGTCCATCCACCCATCCACCCATCCATCCGTCCATCCGCCAATCCATCCGTCCATCCGTCCATCCATCCGTCCATCCACCCATCCATCCACCCATCCACCCATCCATCCGTCCATCCGCCAATCCATCCGTCCATCCATCCGTTCATCCGTCAATCCACCCATCCATCCGTCAATCCATCCGTCCATCCATCTGTCAATTCATCCATCCATCTGTCAATCCATCCATCCATCTGTCAATCCATCCTTCCATCCATCCGTCAGGCAGAGACCTGCACGGGGTTCTCCCCAACTAAGCTCTCTCAAACTCAGCTCTCCCCGACTCCGCTCCTTATCCTTGAAAACCGTGAATATTTATACTCTTCTGGGACTCAGGATACATGACACTTCAAACAATACATGCTTCTAAAACATAAATCCCCCTTTCCCCAGCAGGACATTAATACCAGGGTATTCTTATTTATATGTACCCATTGGCGTGACTAGCGGTTATATGCAGGAATGCTGATTTGTTTCTCAGGACCCGAACTCACCGTTTCCCCTAACCCTACGGAATACATACGAATGCCGACTCGGTCTCATGACCTCTTCTTGAAGTTTCAATTAACCCTCTAGAATAATAATTCACTACCGTAAAGGCCGAGACGTGCCCGACCGAGTGCCGATGCTTAAGGCGACCAGGGAAGACGATACGTGATGAATCGTGAGTGCAGTTTTGCGAACCTCACATCTCTGCCGGTAGACCGCTGCCTCGGCACGTGCACTCTGCATGAAAATATAATATCGAGTCTCGTGTCACGATATCGATATAATGTCTCGTGTCACGATATCGATATAATATCGAGTCTCGTGTCACGATATCAATATAATATTGAGTCTCGAGTCACGATATCAATATATCTAGTCTCGTGTCACGATATCGATATAATGTCTCGTGTCACGATATCGATATAATGTCTCGTGTCACGATATCGATATAATGTCTCGTGTCACGATATCGATATAATGTCTCGTGTCACGATATCGATATAATATCTAGTCTCCTGTCACGATATCGATATAATGTCTCGTGTCACGATATCGATATAATATCTAGTGTCACGATATCGATATAATGTCTCGTGTCACGATATCGATATAATATTGAGTCTCGTGTCACGGTATCGATATACTATCGAGTCTCGTGTCACGATATCGATATAATGTCTCGTGTCACGATATCGATATAATATCTAGTGTCACGATATCGATATAATGTCTCGTGTCACGATATCGATATAATGTCTCGTGTCACGATATCGATATATCTAGTCTCCTGTCACGATATCGATATAATGTCTCGTGTCACGATATCGATATAATATCTAGTGTCACGATATCGATATAATGTCTCGTGTCACGATATCGATATAATATTGAGTCTCGTGTCACGATATCGATATAATATTGAGTCTCCTGTCACGATATCGATATAATGTCTCGTGTCACGATATCGATATAATATCTAGTGTCACGATATCGATATAATGTCTCGTGTCACGATATCGATATAATGTCTCGTGTCACGATATCGATATATCTAGTCTCCTGTCACGATATCGATATAATGTCTCGTGTCACGATATCGATATAATATCTAGTGTCACGATATCGATATAATGTCTTGTGTCACGATATCGATATAATATTGAGTCTCGTGTCACGATATCGATATAATATTGAGTCTCGAGTCACGATATCAATATATCTAGTCTCGTGTCACGATATCGATATAATATCTAGTCTCCTGTCACGATATCGATATAATGTCTCGTGTCACGGTATCGATATACTATCGAGTCTCGTGTCACGATATCGATATAATGTCTCGTGTCACGATATCGATATAATATCTAGTGTCACGATATCGATATAATGTCTCGTGTCACGATATCGATATAATGTCTCGTGTCACGATATCGATATATCTAGTCTCCTGTCACGATATCGATATAATGTCTCGTGTCACGATATCGATATAATATCTAGTGTCACGATATCGATATAATGTCTCGTGTCACGATATCGATATAATATTGAGTCTCGTGTCACGATATCGATATAATATTGAGTCTCCTGTCACGATATCGATATAATGTCTCGTGTCACGATATCGATATAATATCTAGTGTCACGATATCGATATAATGTCTCGTGTCACGATATCGATATAATATTGAGTCTCGTGTCACGATATCGATATAATGTCTCGTGTCACGATATCGATATAATGTCTCGTGTCACGATATCGATATAATATCTAGTGTCACGATATCGATATAATGTCTCGTGTCACGATATCGATATAATATTGAGTCTCGTGTCACGATATCGATATAATATCTAGTGTCACGATATCGATATAATGTCTCGTGTCACGATATCGATATAATGTCTCGTGTCACGATATCGATATAATGTCTCGTGTCACGATATCGATATAATATTGAGTCTAGTGTCACGATATCGATATAATGTCTCGTGTCACGATATCGATATAATGTCTCGTGTCACGATATCTATATAATATTGAGTCTAGTGTCACGATATCGATATAATGTCTCGTGTCACGATATCGATATAATGTCTCGTGTCACGATATCGATATAATGTCTCGTGTCACGATATCGATATAATGTCTCGTGTCACGATATCGATATAATATTGAGTCTAGTGTCACGATATCGATATAATGTCTCGTGTCACGATATCGATATAATGTCTCGTGTCACGATATCGATATAATGTCTCGTGTCACGATATCGATATAATGTCTCGTGTCACGATATCGATATAATATTGAGTCTAGTGTCACGATATCGATATAATGTCTCGTGTCACGATATTGAGATATCTCGTCTCGTGTCACGATATCGAGATATCTCGTCTCGTGTCACGATATCGATATATCTCGTCTCATGTCGCCTCATGTCGGATCAGACAGGTGCTTGCTGTTGTGGAAATGTATCTTGTTCTTTTAGTTCTAACTTGTATCTCTTAAACCTGAACATATGCAGACGAGGCCAACAGGGCTCATTTAAACCCAAATAATAAATGTTCTCGTATCGAAGGTATTTTCATGTCATCCTGATCTCACCACTGCACCCTCTTTCCACGAAAACTATACCAAGTCTGGGACCTGGTCTTGGTGGATGCTTCAGCACACAGGAGGGGGGGGGGGGAGATAATGTGCATGTATACTCTGGTAAAGTATTTGTTGTTGGTAGACCTCTGAACCATCTGTGGGGTAGGAGCTCCATCCATTCAGCTGAATTATTATTAGTGTCTGTTCATCAAATATGTTTTTGATATTTTAAGAGGTTATTTCTCAACGGGAGGTTAAAGCGATTTTCTGTCTGAGTGTCTTTCTCCTAAATTGAACACGTTTCCCATTAAAGCCTACCAGCTACTCAAAACGCATCATCTTTCTCATTCTCAAACTTTTATTGTGGAAATTCCTTGACAGCAAATCAGAAAGAGACGCTCCGAGTGAATCCCAACCAATCACAGTGTGATGTTTCCTACAGGTCAGAGTGGATCTGCACGCTGTGTCAGGACCTGTTCGACAGCTCAGACCCCTTCAGCTCTGACAGACCACCGAGACCCGAGAGTCCTTGTCTCAGTCTGTGGGACCAGAGGGTGAGAGAAGATAAACTCATTTCAGCTTTCGCTGGAGATCTTTGAGAGAATGTTCCAACCTGGAGCCTATTACCCACGTCTCTGTGTCCAAGTGACTGATGGGGACGACCGTTTTTAGAAACTGGTCCAGTATTGAAGGAGAACGCTGCCAATGGCAGCAGCTAAACAATTGCTCTGGGGAACTGGTCACCGTCAGTGTACGTCCAGTAAGAGTGCTTGTTGTTGCTCAGATTCTTATCATTAGTGTCTTATGGAAAGAACCTGAAAGAGAAATAAGACCTCAACCTTTCACTTGATCTCGTCTGTTATTGTGTCGAAGAAGTCTCGTTCTGTTCTCCAAACTCTGACAACACCGGCACTCCTCTGTCCAACTCTCACTCCTGATTCCATTGCCGCCTGGCAACAAGTCACATGACACGGTAACAAACAGAAAGGTGTTGTTTCTCTGGAGGGTTCTTTCCATAATGTCCGCGCATTTCTACTCCTGCATATGACTATCAACGCGGCAATGTCTACTCAAGCGTGTAGCAGCGCTAACGCTGCAAACATCAGCATTAGTGCTGACAAAGCCAACGGTGATGACCTGAGGCGGAAGTGGAGGGTGGGCGGGACTGAATCTGTATCCAGTGTGATGCTTTTGTTCCCATAAAGTTAATGATCTGTTTTGTGTGTAACTGGCCGTGTGGTTTGTTGCATCCCAGAGGTGTGAGAGGCTGCTGCTGCACCTGAAGGTTGAAGGCTGCACTCGACTGTCTCAGGTCAGCTTCTCCACAAAGACACTCAGATCTAAGAACACGAACCAGAGATGACCTGATGTCAACAATGTCAACGGATTAGTAATAATCTTAAGGATGTTAATGTATCAGGCACAAGTAACAGAGTATCTTCACAGTGTGGTGTTAGTACTTTCAGTGCAACAGGGTATCATTGTGTATAATAGTATATTTACCAGCAGGTGGAGCTCTGACAGAAGCTGCTGGAGGCTCACTGGTGATGACGATGACGATGATGTCGTCTTTTTGTTTGCAGTCTCAGCTGGCCTTGATGTCGGAGCGTCTGTCTCTCCGTCGTTCTCCTTGGTATCAAACAGCTGCAGAGTTTCTCTGTGACGTCTGGAGTCTGTTTGAAGACGCCTCGCAGGTAAATACAGACACAAACAACGTCGTGTCATTATGGGATGGCCACGTTCTCTCGGAACAGGTTTGTGACTTCAATAAACACAAATCAGAGTACTTCATCACATTGATGCGAAATTACAAAAATCAATATGATCATTGATTACATAGATAAAGAAAGGAGAAATATGAACAAATAGTTTCTTTTTTTTCTCTCATTTATGAAACGATTATTCGATTGACAGGAAGTCAATTGTTGTTCAAAGAAGTTGAAATCACTGATTCCAGCTTTAAGAAGAAACCCTGAAATTATACAAGTTATTTTCTATTTTTGTGTTTAAATATTCTACCTCAAATTCATGATGCATAATGACAGATAATAATATATGAAATCATTTTTAAAAAGCTGCTCTATCAGTTCAATACTAACATATTTTTAGGAGTTTTAATGTGAATGTTTTGGTTTAGAAGTCTGAAATAAAGTCTGTTTGACATCAGCTTTTTACTTCACACTTCAAACATCATAAAAGTTCATTGGTGAAGATTATGTTGATGAACTAAACCTGGAAGAATCAACATTGTTCATCATGAACACAGCCTCCTGTCTGGTGTTTCCAGGATGACGACGTTCTGAACAGACTGCAGGAGGATCTCCGGAGCCGTTTCGCTGCAGAACTGATGTCGCCGAGCAGCAGAGACACACATGGAGGGAAACCTACCGTCGGACCGCTGGTCAACTCCAACATGTCAGACGGACTACAGGCCGCTGAGGGCCTAAAGAGGCCGAAAGTCGTATCGGAGGAACAAGAAGTGACCATCACCAAAGTGAAGGCAACGAGGAAGAGGCTGAGACACCTTCTGGAAGCGTCATTGTTCAAGAGGAGGAAGATTGAGGACAAAACGCCACCCGGGAGTTCTGGGAACTGAAGTTCAAACGATGTTGAACGTGATTCCTCTTACTGTGAAGCTGCAAAGTCAAGGTGGATTCATTGAATTGATTTTTGTATTCATTTATTTATATACTTTTACTATTTTCTTTTGTAATAAATGTTGTTTAAAATGAGTTATAGTTTTTATCTTGTTTTTTTTTTTTTTAAATGAGGTTTGTATGAGCATCATAAAAACATGTTTTTAGTTGTTCATTTCACTCATTTTCAACTCTTACAACATTACAGTCAGACAGTAACAACAGTCGTAGTGTAACATCACTCAGTCTGACAACAGTCGTAGTGTAACATCACTCAGTCTGACAACAGTCGTAGTGTAACATCACTCACAGTCTGACAACAGTCGTAGTGTAACATCACTCACAGTCTGACAACAGTCGTAGTGTAACATCACTCACAGTCTGACAACAGTCGTAGTGTAACATCACTCACAGTCTGACAACAGTCGTAGTGTAACATCACTCAGTCTGACAACAGTCGTAGTGTAACATCACTCAGTCTGACAACAGTCGTAGTGTAACATCACTCACAGTCTGACAACAGTCGTAGTGTAACATCGCTCACAGTTGTAGAAAGATCGTAGAAAGTATGAAAGCATAAAAGTATAGCTGTTGTAACCTGTAACCCTTTTGATTTCAAAGTATAACCGGCACAACATATAGCTTGTTTACACTTTTTATAACATCATAATGTGAATTGTTTTATTTTATGATGGCTGTGATTTAACATATAAACTGTTTAGAGTGACTCTTTGTTTAAAATAGTCACTTGAGCCTCACAGTGCTGGTTCTAACCGGATCAAACCAGTTACCAGCAGTTACGTCCTGTCAGCTCAGAGAGGACTCGTGTGTGAGGGACTCATGGAATGAAGGAGGTGCCGCCTTAGAGCAGCAGAACAAGCAGCAGAAAAACTGAGAGTTTGGGGCTTCTCCCCAAATAGAGAATGGGAATGTCAGAGAGCTGACAGAAGAAGACCTCATTACAAAGTCAGCGACGGCTGACGGAGAGGAATGCCAGAATGACTTCTTGAAGCCACTGATACTGTTTCATTGAATTGAAATTGTTGTATGTGAATCTTGTGTGAAAACCAGAAATAAAACCACAGCCTTACATTAGTAAGTGACTGAAACCAAACCAGTGTTCTGGTCCTTCAGAACAATGTAGCCCTCTCCCCTGTCCGTTAACGGTGATAATATGTGACAAGATAAGACTGATAAGACTTTTACTCAAGTAGTATTCTAAGAGGTGACTTTTTACTTTTACTGGAGTAGTTTTCCAGTAAGGTATCTTTACTTTTTTTTTTGAGTACTTTATACACCACTGCTCTTTTCTCCTCGAGGTAAACATTTTTAAAGTCGATGTATGTATTATTAAATTTTTTTTATGTATGTATTAATTCTTGAAGTGAAAGTTAAAGAACTGTAAAATAAACTGTAAAATAAAAATAAAAACCTGCAGTTTATACTGCAGGTTTTAATACTTTTCCAATCGCTCCGTTGATGAACGAGTACGAACAAACCGATGCCAGCTGAGGCCGAAACGTGTCACCGTCGTGGACGGAGACGGGCGGCTGCGATTGGTCGAGAGGGGGTGCGACCAGCGACGGTTTGCAGTGGATTCGAGACCTCAGCGTGGCGTTTAGGAGTCGTTGTCCTCCTCCGTGGCATCGTCGAGGGAGTTGGGGCTCAGGTACTCGAAGGCCTTCTGGCTCTGAGAGACGAACTGTTTGAGCGGAGCGAGGAGCAGCTCGGTGGCGGATGGCCGGCGGTGGACGACGCTGCCGACGTTGGAAGGGATCTTGAGGTCCTCCTCCGCCTCCGGGGCCGGGAGGTCCTTCACGTTGGAGCGGCGGCGACCTTTGGGGGGGTCGGGGCTCTGGGGGCCTCCTCGGCCGGCAGTGGCGCGGCAGTAGAGGCTCCGACGGCGGTGAGAACGTCCGTCCATCGCCTTCAGGAAGAGACTGCTAGCGGAGCCACGGCGGGACGAACTGTCGGGAGTTATGTCCTCCTGGTTCAGGAAGTCCTCCGCTTCCTGAGCGGACGGCTGCTGGAGCTGAAAAACATGTTCATACAACAGTCTGACGTGTTACAGCGATAGCTTCTGGATGGTTTTAGCCTAGCTTAGCACAAAGACTGTTAGCGTAGCTTCTCCACTGTGTCACCCCTCGCTTCACATCAATAATGAACGCTCACCTAGCCCCGAACTAACAGCTCACCTAGCCCCGAAATAACAGCTCACCTAGCCCCGAACTAACAGCTCACCTAGCCCCGAACTAACAGCTCACCTAGCCCCGAAATAACAGCTCACCTAGCCCCGAACTAACAGCTCACCTAGCCCTGAACTAACAGCTCACCTAGCCCTGAACTAACAGCTCACCTAGCCCCGAAATAACAGCTCACCTAGCCCCGAACTAACAGCTCACCTAGCCCCGAACTAACAGCTCACCTAGCCCCGAACTAACAGCTCACCTAGCCCTGAACTAACAGCTCACCTAGCCTTGAAATAACAGCTCACCTAGCCCCGAACTAACAGCTCACCTAGCCCTGAACTAACAGCTCACCTAGCCTTGAAATAACAGCTCACCTAGCCCCGAAGTAACAGCTCACCTGGCCCCGAACTAACAGCTCGTCTGGTACTCGTGTGGTACTAATACCACAGTGTAAAGTACTAATACCACACTGTAAAGTATTAATACCACACTGCAAAATACTAATACCACACTGTAAAGTACTAATACCACACTGTAAAGTATTAATGCCACACTGTAAAATACTAATACCACACTGTAAAGTACTAATACCACAGTGTAAAGTACTAATACCACACTGTAAAGTATTAATG
This sequence comes from Melanostigma gelatinosum, assembly GCF_949748355.1. Taxonomy (NCBI): domain Eukaryota; kingdom Metazoa; phylum Chordata; class Actinopteri; order Perciformes; family Zoarcidae; genus Melanostigma; species Melanostigma gelatinosum. The sequence goes on along the minus strand of NC_136642.1, from coordinate 1,060,173 downwards.
CCACACTGTAAAATACTAATACCACACTGTAAAGTGTTCATACCACACTGTAAAATACTAATACCACACTGTAAAGTACTAATACCACAGTGTAAAGTACTAATACCACACTGTAAAGTATTAATACCACACTGTAAAATACTAATACCACACTGTAAAGTACTAATACCACACTGTAAAGTATTAATACCACACTGTAAAGTATTAATGCCACACTGTAAAATACTAATACCACACTGTAAAATATGAATACCACACTGTAAAATATTAATACCACACTGTAAAATACTAATACCACACTGTCAAGCATCAATACCACACTGTAAAATATGAATACCACACTGTAAAGTATTAATACCACACTGTAAAATATTAATACCACACTGTAAATATTAATACCACACTGTAAAATACTAATACCACACTGTAAAGTACTAATACCACACTGTAAAATATTAATACCACACTGTAAAGTACTAATACCACACTGTAAAATATTAATACCACACTGTAAAGTATTAATACCACACTGTAAAATACTAATACCACACTGTAAAGTATTAATACCACACTGTAAAATACTAATACCACACTGTAAAGTACTAATACCACACTGTAAAATACTAATACCACACTGTAAAGTATTAATACCACACTGTAAAATATTAATACCACACTGTAAAATACTACTACCACACTGTACAATACTAATACCACACTGTAAAGTATTAATACCCCACTGTAAAATACTAATATCACACTGTAAAGTATTAATGCCACACTGTAAAATACTAATACCACACTGTAAAGTATTAATACCCCACTGTAAAATACTAATATCACACTGTCAAGCATCAATACCACACTGTAAAATATGAATACCACACTGTAGAATATTAATACCACACTGTAAAATACTAATACCACACTGTAAAATACTAATACCACACTGTAAAGTATTAATGCCACACTGTAAAACACCAATACCACACTGTAAAGTATTAATACCACACTGTAAAATATTAATACCACACTGTAAAATACTAATACCACACTGTAAAGTATTAATACCACACTGTAAAATACTAATATCACACTGTAAAGTACTAATACCACACTTTAAAATACTAATACCACACTGTAAAGTACTAATACCACAGTGTAAAGTACTAATACCACACTGTAAAGTATTAATACCACACTGTAAAATACTAATACCACACTGTAAAGTACTAATACCACACTGTAAAATACTAATACCACACTGTAAAGTACTAATACCACAGTGTAAAGTACTAATACCACACTGTAAAGTATTAATATCACACTGTAAAATACTAATACCACACTGTAAAGTACTAATACCACACTGTAAAATATTAATACCACACTGTAAAGTACTGTCAAGAAGAGTTGCGCTCACAGAGGAAGCCGCCTTGGATACATGCATACACGTTCAGGGGAAAGACAGGATATAAAAGCACGAAGCATATACTCAGAAATCAATAGTTAAAGTGTATTCGAAAGATAAAGTTTATGATCGTTATATAACCAATGTTTAATGCATAGAGTGATTTAACAAATGTAAAAACTGATTATAATAATGTAAAGTACTAATGCCACACTGTAAAATATTAATACCACACTGTAAAATATTAATACCACACTGTAAAGTACTAATACCACACTGTAAAATACTAATACCACACTGTAAAGTAATAATACCACACTGTAAAGTACTAATACCACACTGTAAAGTAATAATACCACAGTGTAAAGTACTAATACCACACTGTAAAGAGAAAATGTGAATTTACTCAGAAACATATTTCTAAAAAATAACTAAATGAATCTTATGAATCATAAATGTTTGATCATGTGATCGTCTCGTGGCCCCTGTGGGGGTCGCCGCCCTCATGTTGGACTCCTGCAAACATTTATTGCATCACAAAATATTAATAACGTCTGTAGGAGCCGCATTTGAGTTCATGTTTATGTATTTTAATGACTGATATTTTCTTTATTTGTGTTGAAAGCAAAGTGGGCCCCGCCCACAGGTGAGGAGGTGAACAGGTGAACCGGTGAACAGGCGAGGAGGTGAACCGGTGAATGCAGCTCTACTCTTCATCACTATGATGCTGTAACTCAGAGGTGATGATGGTGACCCAGCAATCAAAGAATAAAGTCACTTTACCCACAATTTAGGTTTCTTAAGACAAACATCCGGTTTTCAGAATAAGATGCAAACAAAGTATGAATTATATTCACATTAAGTATGAAACATGCTGCCTGCATCTCGTGAACCAAATATTATTGCCCTTTTGTTCATAGAGCAGTACTTTAAAATAAAAGTGCGCAACACACTACTTTATAATTCATTGTTGAACTTTACCATAACAATGAGATTAATCACAAAAAATCCATGCGATTAATCGTTGCCCAGCACTAATATATATATATATATATATATATATATATATATATATATATATATATATATATATACAGATATATATATATATATATATATCTGTATATATATATACAGATATATATATATATATATATACAGATATATATATATATATATATCTGTATATATATATATATATATATACAGATATATATATATATATATATATATATATATATATATATATTGTGGCAGCCGGAGGGGCAACCCCAGAGGGGTAGTGATAGAGGGACGATATTGCCTGACATGGAGGCGGAGCCCCCATGTCAGGGAATGGAAAAGAGCGCCAAACCACCATCAGCCCAACAAGCAACACCTGAGGAGGAGAGACGAGGGAGCGACCACACCCTATCAGAGGAGGAGGAGGGGACTACAAAAGGGCCCAGGAAACAGGAAACCGGGAGAGAGTAGGAGTAGAAGAGGAAGAAGAAGAAGTAGCCTAATCAGCGAAACCCTTGGAGAAGACTGCCTTACCCCTGGATCACCCTGGAACGTCTGACTACCCGCCCGGCTCACGACCCCTGCCTGTACGACTACCCTGCTCCTGCCCGCGCCCTGGACCGTCTGAGGAATACCCGTTGTGCACCGACCCGTGGAATTGGACACCGACCCTCCCTCTGGAAAGCGGACATTGTGTTCTTGAGTGTCTATCCTACCTCTTTCCACTCTCTACCTTCAGTAAAAACCTCACTTGAACCGTTTATCTGCCGACTGGTTGTGTTTATTGGTCAGTGTTGTCGTGAAACCCCCTGTCCACCCCGGGGGCTGTCACAACTTGGTGGAGAATGTGGGCATGACCCGGTTCTGGCAACGCTGACCGATAGACCAACCGACCCAGTAAGCATGGCCACCCCGGTGCCATTTCAAGAGCTGCTAGCGGGGCTAATCGCTAGCAACCAAGAAACCCAAAAGCGCCACGAACAAGCCATGCAAGTACAAATGCAAATCCTCCAATCCCAGCAGCAACAACAATACCAACAGCAAATACAAATGGAGAAATATATGGAATTGCAAACAGAACGCGCGGATGCCATGCAAAGCGAAATCAAGGGCATGTTACAAAACCAACAGGAGCAACATACCGTGGAGAAAGCCAATCCAGCGCGCTTCATGCTCAAACAAACGGCAGCTGACGATGTTGAAGTTTTTTTTCAAATATTCCAGACAACGGCACTCCGCGAAAAATGGCCAGAAGAGCACTGGGCCGAGTTAATAGCCCCCTTTTTGATCAATGAAACGCAAGTAACGTATCAGGACTTAGAGCGCGCTGGAAAAGTTGACTTCCGGGTTTTGAAAGCGGAAGCGTTACAGCGATGCGGGGTCACGCTGTTCTTAAAGGCCCAACGATTTCATGAATGGTCATATGACGCCTCACTTTCTCCGCGAGCCCAGATGCATGAGATCAAAAGGATTACGACGGCCTGGCTACACGCAGAGCCAACAGAGGTGTCGCCCACCGATCGCGTGGTCATGGACAAATACATCAGATCACTCCCGTATGAGGCAAAAAAATTGGCAGGCCAGAGAAACCCCCGCAACATCGAGGACCTGGTGGAAATAATGGAGGGTTACCAAGCAGCACAAGCTTTAGTGCGTGGGGGAAGAAACCAGAAATTAGAGGGGCCCACCCGCAAAGAAAACATTAAAACTGAGGAAAATAAATATGTGTCTCCCTCCTTCCCCCCAGGCTTTCCCCGACGTCGGCCGGCGTTTGGACAGGAAGAGAGGAGGTGCTACAACTGCGGCGAGATCGGGCACATCGCCTGGGAATGCCCTCACCGCCAGGACGCACCCATGCCCACGGCCAGTGAGGGGAGTCGCCCATGCGGCTTGATTACAGGATGCTGGGCCACTCACGAGGACCACATGCCCCTCACCCCTGTCAAAGTCAACGGCCGCGACGCCTCAGCGATGGTGGACTCCGGGAGCGCCATTACATTGGTGAGACCCACGTATGCTCAGTACCCGCTCCTAACAGGCACCCGAGCGGTCACGTGCATCCATGGGGAGACCCGCGAATACCCCACCACCGCCCTAGAGATCTACACGACGAGGGGTAGATACATCGGCACTGCAGGAGTCGTGGAAGGACTCCCCGTAGAGGTGCTCGTCGGCCGAGACCTGCCCGTGTTCCAGGAGCTTTGGCGCAGCCTGGTGGTGAAACAAGGTACGACCCCTCCCCGAAAGTACAAAAAGAAAGCCATCTGTGGGCTGGGGGAGGAGATCTCCACCTCTCCCCTATCGGAAGGAGTCGCCAGTGCCGTGGCCCGGGCGTTGGTGGAGGCCACCCAACCCAACCCCGATGACGTCTATGCCACAGCCATCGAGAACGACGGACCCTCCAGCCCCAGTGAGCCCGAAGGAGAGGCGCCGCCCATCCCCGAGGAAGCAGATACCCCCTCCCTCGACGAAGAGGAGCTGGCCGGGCTGTTTCCCCAGGACCCGGAGGAGCCCATCTTACCCGGGCCCCTCACAGGGAGGTTTGGGACGGCCCAGTTGGAGGACCCCAACCTAGCCAACGCCCTTCGGCAGGTGGCCGCCGTAGACGGACGACCACTGGACGGGGTAAGAGACCTCCCTCCCACACATTTCTCCATATATAACGGGCTCCTATACCAGGTAGTAATGAGGGACGGGGCCCCCCTCAGGTTGTTACTGGTGCCACGTCCTTTTATACCCTCTGTCCTACAGTTAGCCCACTCCCATCTCCTAGGTGCCCATCTAGGAGTGGAGAAAACCCTGGAAAGGGTGAGGGCCAGGTTCCACTGGCCCGGAATAAAAAAGGCCGTAGAAGATTACTGCCGGAGCTGCCCCGAATGTCAACAAGTGGCCCCACAACCCCATCACAGAAACCCGCTGGTGCCCCTGCCGATCATCACCGTCCCCTTCAGCAGGATCGGGATGGACCTAGTGGGGCCCCTACCCAAGACCAACAGGGGACACAGGTACATCCTGGTTATTGTTGATTACGCCACCCGGTATCCCGAAGCCATCCCCCTACGCTCCATGGCCACCAAGGGCATAGCAAGGGAGCTTGTGATGTTGTTTTCCAGGGTCGGAATACCGGAGGAGATTCTCACCGACCAAGGGACCCCGTTCATGTCTAGGATCATGAAGGACCTGTGTGGCATGCTGAAGGTGACACAACTGAGGACGTCGGTGTATCACCCCCAAACGGACGGCCTAGTAGAGAGATTCAACCAGACACTGAAAAAAATGCTGAAAAAGACCATGGACCAGGACGGTAAGAATTGGGACCAACTGCTGCCATTCCTTATGTTCTCCATCAGAGAGGTGCCCCAGGCGTCTACAGGATTCTCGCCCTTCGAGCTCCTGTACGGTCGACGACCCCGGGGACTACTCGACCTGGCCAAGGAAGCCTGGGAACACCAACCCTCCCCCTACCGCACCATGGTGGACCACGTCGAGGAGATGAGGGTGAGGATGGCATCACTCTGGCCCATAGTCCGAGAACACATGGCCGAGGCACAGGCGGCCCAAGCCCGCGTGTACAACCGGGGAACACAACCCCGAGTGTTTAACCCAGGGGATCGGGTGTTGGTCCTGGTGCCCACGGCGGAATGTAAGTTTTTAGCCCGATGGAGGGGACCTTATGAAGTTATGGAAAGATTGGGGCCGGTAAACTACCGAGTCAGGCAACCAGGTCGAAGGCACCCGACGAAGATTTATCATGTTAACCTTCTCAAGAAATGGGTGAGTAGGGATGCCATGCTCTGTTTCTCTCTCTCTACACCCCCAGGAAAAACGGAGCCAGTCGAGGTACCCGTGGGAGAAGAGTTGACCCCCCGGCAGAAGCAGGACGTCCGGGAAATGGTGGATCGGTTCCGAGACGTGTTCTCCCCGGACCCCGGATACACCACACTGGTGCAACACCGGGTAATCACCGAGCCCGGGAAGAAGGTAAAACTAAGGCCGTACCGCATCCCCGAAGCCCGCCGGGGGGCGATAGAGAGAGAGGTACAGAGTATGCTGGAGGCAGACATCATCGAACCCTCGACTAGCGAGTGGTGCAGCCCTATAGTGTTGGTTCCGAAACCAGATGGCTCAGTCAGATTCTGCAATGATTTTAGACAGCTCAACGCCATCTCAAAATTTGATGCCTACCCGATGCCCAGGGTGGACGAAATGATAGAGCGCATCGGGAGGGCCAGATACATAACCACCCTCGACTTGACTAAAGGCTACTGGCAAGTGGCAGTGGCCCCCGAAGACAGGGAAAAAACGGCCTTCACTACTCCCATGGGCCTGTACCACTATAAGAGGCTGCCGTTCGGTCTCCACGGAGCCCCCCCCACGTACCAGAGACTGATGGACCAGGTACTTCGTCCCCATCGAGAATACGCGGCAGCCTATCTGGACGACATCGTCGTACACGGGGAGGAATGGGGGGCTCACCTCCAAAGACTGGAAGCAGTCCTGAAAGCTCTGCGAGGGGCGGGGCTGACAGCCAACCCCAAGAAATGTCGCCTCGGCCTCCGGGAAGCTGACTACCTGGGGTACACCATCGGCCGCGGCTGCGTCAAGCCCCAGGTAGGGAAAGTCGAGGCGATCCGGGAGTGGCCCCGCCCCCGCACAAAGAAACAGGTACGAGCATTCATTGGGCTAGCTAGCTACTACCGACGTTTTGTTCCCCAGTTCTCTGCCCTTGCAGCGCCCCTGACGGACCTAACCAAAAACCGGCTGCCAGATCGGATCGTCTGGACGGCAGAGACCGAGGACGCCTTCGAGAAGCTGAAGGAAGCCCTTTGTTCCGAACCAGTGCTGGTGACCCCGGACTTTACCCAACCGTTGGTGGTACAGACGGATGCCTCCGAGACCGGGGTGGGTGCCGTCCTGTCCCAGCTGAGGGATGGAGAGGAGCACCCAATCACATACGTAAGCAGAAAACTATTACCTAGAGAAACAAGATACGCCACGGTCGAGAAGGAATGTTTGGCCATCAAATGGGCGCTGGGGGAATTGAAATACTATCTGCTGGGACGGCACTTTACCCTGGTCACGGACCACGCCCCCCTGGTATGGATGTCCAGAACGAAAGACAATAACGCCAGGGTCACCCGCTGGTTTTTATCCCTTCAGCCGTATGCTTTCTCTGTTGTCCACAGATCCGGGGCCGCTCATGGAAACGCGGACGCCCTGTCAAGACGGGACGCCCTAGGTTCCTGGAGCAGTCCTCCCCCCAGGTCGGATTTAAGGGGGGGGGTATGTGGCAGCCGGAGGGGCAACCCCAGAGGGGTAGTGATAGAGGGACGATATTGCCTGACATGGAGGCGGAGCCCCCATGTCAGGGAATGGAAAAGAGCGCCAAACCACCATCAGCCCAACAAGCAACACCTGAGGAGGAGAGACGAGGGAGCGACCACACCCTATCAGAGGAGGAGGAGGGGACTACAAAAGGGCCCAGGAAACAGGAAACCGGGAGAGAGTAGGAGTAGAAGAGGAAGAAGAAGAAGTAGCCTAATCAGCGAAACCCTTGGAGAAGACTGCCTTACCCCTGGATCACCCTGGAACGTCTGACTACCCGCCCGGCTCACGACCCCTGCCTGTACGACTACCCTGCTCCTGCCCGCGCCCTGGACCGTCTGAGGAATACCCGTTGTGCACCGACCCGTGGAATTGGACACCGACCCTCCCTCTGGAAAGCGGACATTGTGTTCTTGAGTGTCTATCCTACCTCTTTCCACTCTCTACCTTCAGTAAAAACCTCACTTGAACCGTTTATCTGCCGACTGGTTGTGTTTATTGGTCAGTGTTGTCGTGAAACCCCCTGTCCACCCCGGGGGCTGTCACAATATACAGATATATATATATATATATATATATATATATACAGATATATATATATATATATATATCTGTATATATATATATATATATATATACAGATATATATATATATATATATATATATATACAGATATATATATATATATATATATATACAGATATATATATATATATATATATATACAGATATATATATATATATATATATCTGTATATATATATATATATATATATATATACAGATATATATATATATATATATATATACAGATATATATATATATATATATATATATATATATATATATATATATACAGATATATATATATATATATATATATATATATATACAGATATATATATATATATATATATATCTGTATATATATATATATATATACAGATATATATATATATATATATATACAGATATATATATATATATATATATGTGTGTATATCTGTATATATATATATATACAGATATATATATATATATATATATATATATATATATATATATATATATATATATATATATATATATATATATACAGATATATATATATATAGAAATATATATATATATATATATATATATATATATATATATATATATATATATATATATATATATATATACAGATATATATATATACCTGATGCTGTACTGGCCCTGTTACTACTACCACTCAGTAACAGTAAAAGTACTTTTACTGCAGTAATTATCGGAGTAAGGCAAGGCAAGTTTATTAGTACAGCACATTTCAACAACAAGGTAATTCAAAGTGCTTCACATAAAACCATTAAAAGCATCAAAACATAAGGCAAAAGAAAAGGAGATTTAAAAACAATTAAAGAAACAGTGTAAGAAATAAAATTCAGTCGTAAAAAGTAAAGGAGATTTAAAACAAACATTGAAACAATAATTGATGTCTCCCTGAGACATCAATTATTACTTATTATTACTTATTATTAATTATATTATTATTATAATTATTAGTACTGCTGTTGTCTCCATCATGAACTAACAGCAGGCCACAGCTCACCTGAAGCTTCCGACCAATCAAACACGTGCTGAAGTGACGTCACATTGTAACGTAGTGTGAGGTTCCGTGTTGCTTCCGTGTCTGTGTTCCTTTGAGCCAGCAGGTATCCGAGGTGGTGGAGGCACCGGCCCGGTGCGCTCCCACTAGAGCTCCGCCTTCCTGCCACCCCGTCTTGTGCTCCAGCGCCACACCGAGGTCCACCTCGGATTATGCTTCATAACTCACTCGTGTCCCGGTTCAGAGCCGGCTCGTGGGCCGTGACACGTAAACGGATTCACAAACTGTCATCATTTAAATCCACAAACATGACGTCAGTCTGTCCATCAATCAACTCATCAGCTGGACTGGTGAGGGTGTGTCTGACGTCACTTCCTGATCCTCTTCTTCTTCTTCACTGATTTTATTGATTCAATTCAATTCAATTTATTTTGTACAGCCCAAAATCACAAATTACAAATTAGCCTCAGAGGGCTTTACAACATGTACACGTTTGACATCCTCTTGTCCCGGGACCCTCACATCACAACAGGAAGAACTCCCCAAAAACCCCTTTAACGGGAGGAAAGAGGAAGAAACCTGTGGGAGAGCAATAGAGGAGGATCCCTCTCCCAGGATGGACAGACGTGCAATGATGTCATGTGTAGAACAGGATAGTGAATTACAACACATTCAATGTAATTACAGCACATTCAATGTAATTACAGCACATTCAATGTAATTACAGCACATTCAATGTAATTACAACACATTCAATGTAATTACAGCACATTCAATGTAATTACAGCACATTCAATGTAATTACAGCACATTCAATGTAATTACAGCACATTCAATGTAATTACAGCACATTCAATGTAATTACAGCACATTCAATGTAATTACAGTACATTCAATGTAATTACAGTACATTCAATGTAATTACAGCACATTCAATGTAATTACAGTACATTCAATGTAATTACAGCACATTCAATGTAATTACAGCACATTCAATGTAATTACAGCACATTCAATGTAATTACAGTACATTCAATGTAATTACAGTACATTCAATGTAATTACAGCACATTCAATGTAATTACAGTACATTCAATGTAATTACAGCACATTCAATGTAATTACAGTACATTCAATGTAATTACAGTACATTCAATGTAATTACAGCACATTCAATGTAATTACAGCACATTCAATGTAATTACAGTACATTCAATGTAATTACAGCACATTCAATGTATGACACAACCACGACAGGAGGCAACACCTGGTCCAGGTAAACCCGGATACACAGGAACCTGTGAGGCGAGAAAGCACAGAGACTCTGGTGAAGAAGCAGGTCAATAATGTGCATTAATGGTATCGGTAGTATGAAATAGTAATGTGAGTAATAATAAAAGTGATATCAGCAGTTGGAGTCAGCAGGGCCATGGTAGGAGGAAGGACCAGGGTCCAGATGAAACCATGCTCCATGGAAACCTGTGAGGAGAGACAAGGACTCCGGGGAAGAGACAGAATCAGTACTGTGCATTAATGGTATCGGTAATAGGATTAATAATCAGTACTGTGCATTAATGGTGTCAGTAATATGATTAATAATCAGTACTGTGCATTAATGGTGTCGGTAATATGATTAATAATGTTAATCATGAAGATCGTAGTAGGTGTCAGCAGGGCCATGGCTGGTTGAAGAACCAGGGTCCAGATGAAACTGCGGTCATCCTGTGAGGCGAGGAAGCACAAATACTCCAGGGAAGAAGTAAAGTTAGTAATGAGCATTAATGGGACATCAATGCAGACAGACGGAGGTGAAGAAGAGGAGGAGAGAGGTGCTCAGTGTAGGAAGTCCCTCTGTAGTTTTTGCTTGTACCAGTTTGTCCATGGGCCGGTCCAAGGCAAGCCAGAGCCAGCCCTAACTATCAGCACCATCAAAGAGGAAAGTCTGAAGCTACTCTTACATGTGGTGAGTGTGTCGGCCCCCCGGACTGAAACGGGAAGCTGGTTCCACAGAAGAGGAGCTTGATAACTGAAGGCTCTGGCTCCCGTCCTACTTCTTAAGACTCTAGGAAGCACAAGTAACCCTGAATCACTGGATCTCAGCTCTCTAGTAGGGCAGTATGGTACTATCAGCTCTTTAAGATATGATGGTGCTGACCAGTTCGGGCTTTGTAGGTCAGTAAAAGGATTTTAAATTCTGTTCTAGATGTCACAGGGAGCCAGTGCAGAGAAGCTGATACAGCAGTAATATGATCTCTCCTCTTAGTTCTTGTTAGTACACGAGCTGCAGCATTCTGGATCAGCTGGAGAGATTTAAGAGACTTATTAGAGCAGCCTGAAAATAAGGAATTGCAGTAATCTAGTCTAGAGGTAACAAATGCATGAACTCATTTCTCTGCATCGCTTTGAGACAGGATGTGCCTGATGTTTGAAATATTACGTAGGTGAAAAAAGGCAGTCCTAGAAATAAGTTTTATCTGAGAGTTGAAAGACAAATCCTGATCAAAGGAAACTCCAAGATTCTTGACGGTGCTGCTGGATGCCAGCGCAACGCCATCTAGAGAAACTATATCATTAGATAACTGATGTCGGAGGTGTTCTGGGCCTCGCAGAATAACTTCAGTTTTGTCTGAGTTTAACATCAGGAAGTTGCAGGTCATCCAGGTTTTTATGTCCTTAAGACACGCTTGCAGTTTAGCGAGCTGGTTGGTTTCGTCTGGTTTGATCGATATATATAATTGAGTGTCATCTGCATAACAATGAACGGTTATAGAGTGTTTTCTGATAATATTGCCTAAAGGAAGCAGATATAAGGTGAACAAGATTGGTCCAAGCACAGAACCTTGTGGAACTCCATAACTGACGTTGGTCTTCATCGAGGCTTCATCGTTTACATAAACAAACTGAGATCGATCCGATAAATAGGATCCAAACCAGTTCAGTGCGGTTCCTTTGATGCCAATATAATGTTCCAGTCTCTGCAACAGGATGTAGTGGTCTATAGTGTGGAACGCAGCACTAAGGTCTAACAGGACTAGAACAGAGACGAGTCCTTTGTCTGATGCGATTAGAAGGTCATTAGTTATTTTTACCAGAGCTGTCTCTGTGCTATGATGCTTTCTAAATCCTGACTGAAAATCCTCAAATGAACTATTGTTACACAGAAAGTCACACAACTGATTTGCAACTGCTTTCTCAAGGATCTTAGAGATGAGGTAATGTTAGAGATCGGTCTATAGTTCTACACCTCTGGATCCAGAGTGGGCTTCTTAAGAAGAGCTTTAATCACAGATACTTTAAAGGACTGTGGTACATGACCTGTTACTAAAGACAGGTTGATGATATCTAATAAAGTTGTGCTCATTAATGGCAGCACTTCTTTAAGCAGCCTAGTCGGTATCGGGTCTAAGAGACAGGTGGAAGGTTTAGACGTAGACATTGTTGAAGTCAGTTTGTCAAGGTCAATGGGAGTAAAGCCATCTAAACATATATCAGCGTTTACAGCTGTTTCTAAGGTTACTCTATTTGTGGAAAGATCGGTCGAGGGCAGGAGATTATTAATGTTCTCTCTAATAATCATAATCTTATCATTAAAGAAGTTGATGAAGTCATTGCTACTGAGGTCTATAGGGATACTCGGCACAACAGAGCTGTGACTCTGTCAGCCTGGCTACAGTGCTGAAGAGGAACCTGTGGTTGTTCTTATTGTTCTCTATTAACGATGAGTAATAAGCTGCTCTGGCATTACGGAGGGCCTTCTTATACGTCTTCAGACCGTCTCGCCAGAGGAACCGAGATTCTTCCAAGTTAGTGGAACGCCATGTTCTTTCAAGTTTTCGCAGTTTGCTTTAATTTGCGGGTTTCAGGGTGATACCACGGAGAGAACCTCCTTTGTTTCCTTTGTTTTACCAACTTCTTTTTTAAAGGAGCAGCAGAGTCGCGTGTCCTTCTCAGTGAGCTTGTAGCACTGTCGACAAGATGATCTCTTCTCATGTTCTCTAGTGGAGCGTACTCCTGTCCTCCTGTACAGTAGTTGTGTACATGTACTTTTATGTCAGAAATAAATATAACAACACAAATATGAATGTATTTGTTGATGTAAATGAGCAGTACATAAACAGCATATCAAATATTATTCATAACTTCAAACAGACAACACTTGTTTTTATTTTCACGTCCATTTATTGTTAACAACCTAACAACGAGGTTAGCATCCAGGTCTGTACAGCAGGGGGCGCTCACACACACGAAGCTCTGAGGACCAGCAAACATCTTCATCTGTACAAATCTACAGTCACTCGTCATCATCATCGACTCCTTCACAATAAAAGCTCCAGGATGCACTGTTCAATGTCAGCTGATGATTTTAAAGGAGGACAACTTTAAACATGTCGGACATTTAAAACCCTCTTTTTTAGGCAAACATCAGCATCTTTATAAAAACACACTCAGAGGAACTGAAGACGTCTCTCAGGATCCTTCACAGTAAAGTTAAGAGGACAAAGGAAGTGAGACGGACAGACAGGAAGTGGAGGTGAAGCTGTGGCGGCTAACATTTGTTAGCAACGCGAGGTCTGATATCATGTTGGTTAAAAAGTGCTCTGTGACGGGTCTGATAGGAGGAAGTCTTTTATTTTGAAGGGGAAGCTAACGTTAACTCTTGTGCATCACGAGGAGCTTTTCTTCTGCTGACGCTTTAATGTCGATCTTTAGAACCTCGGCTCTCTCCATCGGTTCAGTGATGTGGGTCATACATGTTGTATGTTTTCATTAACAACCATCATCATCATGTAAACTAACATGTAAAGGGTTCAAACTCGGAAACATTTATATTTGGGTTTTTATGATCAGCTGATGTCGGTTCAAAGAATTATTATTTTGACACTCATGACATCAGAGTAACTTTTTTAAAGTGATGCACAACTGAGTTACATTTAATAATTAAATATTATAGTTAATTATTAAATTAAATTAAAGTTCTTATTTTTTGGTAAATACAGAAAAAAAACTAAAATAATTTACAGTTTATTCCCGTGAATTTACATCGAACGTTTTTATACGCTACCGCAGTTTAGCATAATCATATTCCTAACGAGTCCAGATCCTAACGAGTCCAGACCCTAACGAGTCCAGATCCAAACGAGTCCAGACCCTAACGAGTCCAGATCCTAACGAGTCCAGACCCTAACGAGTCCAGATCCTAACGAGTCCAGACCCTAACGAGTCCAGACCCTAACGAGTCCAGATCCTAACGAGTCCAGATCCTAACGAGTCCAGATCATAACGAGTCCAGATCCTAACGAGTCCAGACCCTAACGAGTCCAGACCCTAACGAGTCCAGATCCTAACGAGTCCAGACCCTAACGAGTCCAGATCCTAACGAGTCCAGATCATAACGAGTCCAGATCCTAACGAGTCCAGACCATAACGAGTCCAGACCATAACGAGTCGAGGTCCTAACGAGTCCAGATCCTAACGAGTCCAGACCCTAACGAGTCCAGATCCTAACGAGTCCAGACCCTAACGAGTCCAGATCCTAACGAGTCCAGACCCTAACGAGTCCAGACCCTAACGAGTCCAGATCATAACGAGTCCAGATCCTAACGAGTCCAGATCATAACGAGTCCAGATCCTAACGAGTCCAGACCCTAACGAGTCCAGACCCTAACGAGTCCAGATCCTAACGAGTCCAGACCCTAACGAGTCCAGATCCTAACGAGTCCAGATCATAACGAGTCCAGATCCTAACGAGTCCAGACCATAACGAGTCCAGACCATAACGAGTCGAGGTCCTAACGAGTCCAGATCCTAACGAGTCCAGACCCTAACGAGTCCAGATCCTAACGAGTCCAGACCCTAACGAGTCCAGATCCTAACGAGTCCAGATCCTAACGAGTCCAGACCCTAACGAGTCCAGATCCAAACGAGTCCAGACCCTAACGAGTCCAGATCCTAACGAGTCCAGACCCTAACGAGTCCAGATCCTAACGAGTCCAGACCCTAACGAGTCCAGACCCTAACGAGTCCAGATCCTAACGAGTCCAGATCCTAACGAGTCCAGATCATAACGAGTCCAGATCCTAAC
>NC_136642.1:997263-1039763 GCF_949748355.1 Melanostigma gelatinosum | reverse complement strand
ACTCTGACTGTGAAAACTACAAACCCATCTACGTCGTGTTTTTAATGTTTGTTAAATTCTCAGTAGTGATACTAAATGATGCTTATTATACATATTACACACAAAACACTTTAAAAACTCTAAAACAATCATTTAAAGGAATCATTTATTTTTTGGTATTGTGGTCAGACACATAACGCTGATGACCGTAATATGTGTGCTATTTGTTATGTACGTTGGTACGTAGAGGGTGATAAGAAGCTGTACATGGAGGGACTTAGGACCCAGGGGAGTGTAGGTGAAGCATGGAACCTGTAGTCTGTACCGTGGCAGTAACCTGCATGAGGAAGTTAAGCTGATAAAGAATTGAGTTAAGAGCAGTTTGTTCTCTCGTGCTTCATTTAAAAACACAACAATATGTATTTTAATATCGATGGATCCTGTGACGAGACGATCGCGAGCATGTATGTGTGTGTGTGCGTGCGTAGCAGCAGCAGCAGGAAGTGACGCCACACAAACAGCTGTTCACCGCTCGCTGCCCAGTTCTTGTGTTAAAAATGTCGCTTAATAACAACAAAAAAACTGCGTTAACGCGCGATAATATAATTGTATAATTGTAACTTGCTCAGCACTAATATATACATACAATAGTGTATCAACTAAAGATAAACAACATTTTTAACCCTCTGATGTCACAAACAGCTGATGAGCACATTTCACTGTGATGATGTCAGAGTCTCTCTCTCTCAGATTAAGACGGAGCAGCAGACAGACAGGCTGTCCAGGCTGTAACAGTAATCTCAGGGGTACCCAGAGGATGGACAGGTACGTTTGTGATGGACAGATGGACCGTCTGTCACTCACCTGCATGTTCCTCTTGGTGATCTGCTGGCTCAGGTGGACTCGGCCCGTGCTCGGGTCCACGCCCTTCAGCGGCACCACGGCCTCGCCGATGACGTCGTCGCGGGCGAAGCGGTCGAAGCTGAGCACCAGGAAGTGCAGCGTGAGCTCGTGCAGCGAGCTGTAGGCCACGCCGTAGAAGGTGAAGGTCTCGTCGAACAGCGGCTCCAGGGTCTTCCTCAGCACGCGGGTCTTGACGCGGTGCTTCTTCTCCGGCAGGATGGTCATCTTCACGTACGGGTCCGAGCTGCCCGCCTGCTCGTCCATTGCGGGGAGCCCCCGGGCCCCGACGACGGTCACCACCAGGGCCTTCTTGGGGAAGTTGTAGTCGACCGTGAGGCTGATGGCGCCCAGACTGGGCTCGGGCTCCGTCTGCGAGGAGGCGGGGCTGAAGGGGGACGCCGTCTTGCTGCTGGTCTGGCTGCTGCTGGCCGAGCTGCTGTCCAGGCAGCAGTAGTCGGCGCGGACCGGCAAGGCCCGCTCCACCGGCCCGGCGGGGGGGACGAGGTGACTCATCTGTAACTGCCCCGGGACATCCAGGATGTTGTTCTCAGCGTCCACCAGCACCATGCCCCGCCCAGAGCCGCTAGCAGCACCGACACCGGTGCCAGCGGCAGTGGAGCCGCGCTCTCCGTCGCGGTTGGAGCGGTCCGCTCGCCGGATGCCTCGCACGATCCTCTTGCTGCTGCTGAGGGATTCTGGGTAAATGCTGATGCCCTTCAGCATGTGGATGAACTTGTACGGGGGGTCTTCCGCGTCGCAGTAACGGTCGCCGTGCAGCTTGTAGCGTCCAGAGCTGCGCAGGTAGCGACGTTGACAGAAAGACCAGAGCAGAACCAGAACCACCACCACCAAGACCAGAACACCAGCTCCCAGGAAGCCCGCCAGGACCGGAGACATGGCTGAGAGAGAAACACCAGAACAACCATTTAATAAGTACAGATATATAAGTGTAACTAAAGTTGTATCGTTAACCATCAGAGTGTAAATAAAGTTTTATCGTTAACCACCAGAGTGTAAATAAAGTTGTATTGTTAACCATCAGTGTAAATAAAGTTTAACGTTAACCATCAGAGTGTAAATAAAGTTTAACGTTAACCATCAGAGTGTAAATAAAGTTTAACGTTAACCATCAGAGTGTAAATAAAGTTTTATTGTTAACCATCAGTGTAAATAAAGTTTAACGTTAACCATCAGAGTATAAATAAAGTTTAACGTTAACCATCACAGTGTAAATAAAGTTTAAACGTTAACCGTCACAGTGTAAATAAAGTTTTAACGTTAACCGTCACAGTGTAAATAAAGTTTTAACGTCAACCATCAGAGTGTAAATAAAGTTTTAACGTCAACCATCAGAGTGTAAATAAAGTTTTATTGTTAACCATCAGTGTAAATAAAGTTTAACGTTAACCATCAGAGTATAAATAAAGTTTAACGTTAACCGTCACAGTGTAAATAAAGTTTCACGTTAACCACCAGAGTGTAAATAAAGTTTTAACATCAACCATCAGAGTGTAAATAAAGTTTTAACGTCAACCATCAGAGTGTAAATAAAGTTTGAACGTTAACATCACAGTGTAAATAAAGTTTAACGTAAACCGTCACAGTGTAAATAAAGTTTCAACGTTAACCGTCACAGTGTAAATAAAGTTTGACGTTAACCATCAGTGTAAATAAAGTTTACCGTTAACCGTCACAGTGTCAATAAAGTTTTACTGACTCAGTAGAACATGTGTTTCTAGTCTCTGATCATGTTTCATTGTAAACAACCAATCAGAGGAGAGCTAGTAACGTTAGCAGCACCGCTAACGGCTAACTAACGGAGGTTCACTTCAGTGACACTATGATGCCTTCAGGCTCTGCTCAGTGAACATGAGTACTGGCTGAAGGTTCATTATAACGTTATCATGATGTGTTCACATGTCATCTGTAAAATGTAGTTTTGGTGATAAACTTGAATAAATCCAGTAGTTTGAAGATGTTTTCACGTTAATATAAAACAGATATTAGAGATGAATTATGATGTTTAACTTCATAACACCAGCTCTAAGCTCATTATTATACTTCATTAATAACAATAAGGATTATAAAAATATAATCTATGATTTCCTTATTTGAATTATTTGACTTATTTGACTTTAACGAACAGTGACATCATCGTTAATTGTTGACATCACCTGACATGCTGACGTCATCTTAAAACATGCTGACGTCATCTTAAACAGGAGGAAGAAGAGGAAGAGTTTGTGGAGGTCTGCTGTGTACAGAGTATTGTTGTCCTCATCTGACATCCATACACACACACACACACACACACACACACATTACCGTATTGGCCTGAATATAAGAGCACCCTGATGATGAGAACAGCTGTTTGACGCGTCTCTCTAAACTTAAATAGCAGTGGGGGGCGGGGCTTAGCCGAGGCTCTATCATTTTTAATTAATTTATATTATTTTAAAGTTGTTTAGTATTTATTACCTTAGAGTAAGATAATACAAAGTTTGTTTCTTATCTTATAATCTTGCTGCTGGTCACTGAAAGTTACCAAACTTAAATTTAGTTTATTGTTGTTATGATGTGGGGTGTTTCACGGACCCAAATGCAGACTCAGACAGCAAAGTTCTATTTCAAAACCAAGGTTCGTTTATTTCTCTCAGTCAAGGTAAAAGACAGGAAATGGACAAAGTCAATAGGAGGCGTCTCCACGCCTCCGCCCGGTTCCAAGCCGGACAGTGGCTAATCCTGCTGAGCGGCCGACGAAGCCGACAGGAAAACTGTCAAACGTCAGTACGGGGGCGCGTCCTCGCGCTCCGCTCGGATCTCAGCCGGGAAGTGGCCGGTCCGCGTCCGCGGCCGGCAGGCAGGCCGGATCGTCTGTGTGACACCCGAGGCTCGACACAGGAACGCCAAGACTACACAGTTGATCTCCGAGGAACGAACTGGAAGGCTTCCTCGTACAGGTGAAAACCAGAGGCTCGACACTGTACGGCAGGCAGGTCGGAAAAACGAGAGGCAACGTTAGTAGCGGATCTTCAGAGAGTGAACAAATGGACGACTCACGGGTCGGAATACCAGGTAGGTAAACGGACGGACTGACAACTGGGATGAGAGTGACAGGAGTATTTATGTCAGCTGGAGGCGATCACCGGAGATGAGGCACAGCTGTGCCTACGGAGAGAGTGGGCGGGACTCGTAGGAGGACACTACTGAGGGAAATACAGCAGAGCTAGACACAAATCCTCACAATTGTATCTTTATCACAACAATCTTCACATTACCGAAATATTACTTTATACTGTACTACATCTCAAAGGTACATGTTGTACTTTCTACTGTACTACATCTCAGAGGTACATGTTGTACTTTATACTGTAGTACATCTCAGAGGTGCATGTTGTACTTTATACTGTGCTACATCTCAGAGGTACATGTTGTACTTTATACTGTACTACATCTCAGAGGTACATGTTGTACTTTATACTGTACTACATCTCAGAGGTGCATATTAACAACAACACAACCCAGAAGAACCTCCTTCATGTTGTTGACAACGTTCCTTCAGACTCCACACGATGATGTCATGTTTTGGAGAGAGCTGAAAGCAGCTGAGCTCGCTGACTAGCAACACACACACACACACACACTGGTTGAACCAACAGAAGAGTTTCTGATCTGCAGCAACAGTTTTAATTCTCCACATGAAATACTCGGTCCTGATTGGCCGGACGTGAGCCAATAGGGAGCCGGGCGCTCCACTAAAACACACCCCCTTTTTATTAGGGGGGTGTCTATGAACACTTTTCATAGACTGCAAACCTTTTTATTCACCGCGGGAGTTTTCCTCATTCATTCTGGTCGTGTTTACATCCCACCTCAGGCCTGTGTGAGCGAGGCTCTCCAACCTGGCTGAGCAGATCACCAACATGGAGCACAAACACCCAGACTCCCTGCTCATTGTTCTTGGGGACTTCAACAGAGCAAACCTCAGCAAAGAACTGCCGAAATACAGACAACATATTTAGTGTAGCACCAGGGACAAAAACACACTGGACCACTGCTACACTGTCATAAAGGACGCATATCGCTCAGTACCCCGTGCAGCTTTGGGACTCTCTGATCACTGTTTGATTCATCTTCTCCCGACCTACAGGCAGAAATTAAAATCTGCAAAGCCTGAGGTGAAGACTGTGAAGAGATGGACCAACGAGGCAAAGCTGGAGCTACAGTCCTGCTTTGCCTGCACTGATTGGAGTGTTTGTGAGGCTGCTGCTACAGACCTGGATGGGCTCACTGACACTGTGACATCGTATATCAGTTTTTGTGAGGACGTGTGTGTGCCGACTAAAACCTTCTGCACGTTCAACAACAATAAACCTGGTTTACTGAAAAACTCAGCAAACTGCCCCATCAAACAACCATCTACACCAGGGGTCCCCAACCTTTTTTGCGTCACGGACCGGTTTCATGTTATAAAATATTTCCACGGACCGGTGTTACGTCCCTACTGGTTTCTGGACCTACTGGTTTTCCTTCTGTGCGCGTGTTGTGTTCGCTTAACAGCTGCAGCGGTTTTCTGCCTCTGTCACACTTTCACAAACATATTGCTGGAGATCTAAAAGACACATCTCATATCAATTGCAGGGATTATGATTGTATGAGTGAGCACTGCATCACAGCCACGTATGAAGAAATACATGGAAGAAAATACATTTATGGAAAGATCGCAACAACCTGGATTCGAACTCTGTCCAGCAAAACTCCCACTTGTACTTGGTAATTTAACATTTAACACCGGCAGAGTTGTTGTCCCAAACATACTTTTAAGGCCGTCGTCCTTTTCAAGCTCCAGCAGCTGATCTCCCTCTGGCACGGATAAGCTCGATTCACCTGGTTTGTTCACAAATGGGTCGCGGATCCATTCCTTCGCAGTTCGTGGGTCTTTTGTGGTTGGGAAGTAACGCTCGTGACAAGCGTGTTGACATGTGTCAAGAGAGACAGGCGCATGTAATTGGGAGAGAATCCGGTCATTTTTCAAAATAAAATATCTTTCCGACTCTGATAATCAATGAAATGAAAAAAAGTTATTTATTCTTTCTGTGCGGCCCGGTACCAAATGACCCGCGACCCGGTACCGGTCCGCGGCCCGGGGGTTGGGGACCACTGATCTACACCCCCTGCGTCCTCATCTCTCCCAACCGACCCCCCACCGGCACTGAGGATCTGCGAAGAGGATGTGAGTCGGCTCTTTCACAGACAGAAGATCAGGAAGGCACCAGGTCCAGACAGCGTGTCCCCCTCCTGCCTGAAAGTCTGTGCTGACCAGCTGGACCCATCTTCACAAAGACCTTCAACCGATCACTGGAGCTGTGTGAAGTCCCCTCCTGCTTCAAACGCTCCACCATCATCCCGGTCCCCAAGAAACCCTCCATCACAGGATTAATGACGACAGGCCCGTCGCCCTGACGTCTGTGGTCATGAAGTCCTTTGAAAAACTGGTGTTGACCCACCTGAAGAACATCACAGGACCCCTGCTGGACCCCCTGCAGTTTGCCTCCCGTGCAAACAGGTCGGTGGATGATTCAGTCAACATGGGTCTGCACTACATGCTGCAACACCTCGACTCCCCAGGGACATATGAAGGGTTCTGTTTGTGGACTTCAGCTCCGGGTTATCCGGACCATCAGCACTGGACCACCCAGGGCTGTGGTCTCTCCCCACTGTTCTTCTCCCTCTACACCAACGACTGCACCTCAGAGGACCCGTCTGTTAAACTCCTGAAGTTCTCAGAGGACACAACGGTCATCGGCCTGATCAGGGACGGTGATGAGTCTGCGTACAGACGGGAGGTTGAACAGCTGGTCCTCTGGTGTGGTCAGAACAACCTGGAGCTGAACAAGCTCAACACTGTGGAGATGACAGTGGACTTCAGGAGGAGCCCCCATCACTGCCCCCCCTCACCAGACTCAACAACACTGTCTGCTGTGGAGACCTTCAGGTTTCTGGGATCCACAATCTCCAGGACCTGAAGTGGGCCCCCAACATCAACACCATCAGGAAAAAGGCCCAGTAGAGGTTGAACTTCCTGCTCCAGCTCAGGAAGTTCAACCTGCGTCAGGAGCTGCTGATCCTGTTCTACTCCATCATCATCCAGTCTGTTCTCTGCTCCTCCATCACTGTGTGGTTTGGATCGGCCTCCAAACAGGACAGAAACAGACTGCAACGGATTGTTACGTCTGCGGAGAGGATCATTGGTTCCAGCCTGACCTCCATCCTGGACTTGTACACATCCAGAGTCAGGAAACGGGCTGAAAGATCTCTGCAGACCATCACACCCTGGACACAAGCTGTTCACCTCCTCCCCTCTGGAGGGCGCTACAGAGCTCTGCACGCCAAGACCACCAGACACAGGAACAGCTTCTCTCTGCTGGCCATCGCTCTCATGAACAATAAATAGCTTATACTACACTATTGTCTGTAGGTTGATGTTCACATGTACATATATAAATATATACACACTCTTTTTTTTCTCTTGGATATATATTTATACAGTATTACAGCTAAATGTTTATACCTACATCCGTTTTACTTTTTTTTGCTGACCTTTTTGATTCTTTATACATATATTTTTCTTGTTTATTGTAAATTTGTGTTTGTACATTGAGAGCGGAGTGGAAACCGGAGACAAATTCCATGTATGCGTAAGCACACATGGGCAATAAAGCATCTTCATCTTACTTTAATTATTTTATATAGATACATACTAACAATATTTTTACACTGTGGTAGTCGTACTTTTAGTGTAACAGAGTATTATTACACTGTGGTAGTACTACTTTTACTGTAGAAGAGTATTTTTACAGTACGGTATTCGTACTTTAACTTGTAACAGAGTATTTTTTACAGTGTAGTATCTGCTCTGAATACCCCCCCCCCCCCCCCTCACAGTAGTACTCCGGGTTCAGACATGACGTCACCCCAGATACCCACCCCGACTGGCACGCGCACGCACACCGATGAGGCCTGCAAGAGGCAGACGCCCTGTTTGATGATGACGTTATTATTCACATTCACAACATTACTTTTCAATCAAAGCTTCACTTTCAACACATATTTAATCTACATACGTTAGGTTATATTGTATATGTTTATATGTATTGTATATATATATATATATATATTATGGTTGATTTGTTTTTATTTATCGATTTCATCCAACCTGTCTGCTGTGAGATAATCTCCTTTAAACGGGTTCAATGGAGTCAGACACCGATGAGTGACAGTGAAGAGGCAGAAGCGTGAAACATCATCAAATAACGGGTGTTTCCATCATAACGGGCCGTTAAACTGGGTGAGATGATGACACGTGGACATGTTAGTCAATGCACCTGCTGTAAGAACACACAACGTAGAGAAAATGAAACTTTTAGTGTTCTAAAAAGAATTATTTCGACGTTAAAGGGTCTCACCGTAGGCGGGTCCAAGCTCGATGATGTCCGCCATTTTGTGTATTAGTGGCAGAATGCGGTCCTGACGGAGCAGGGAAGGAAGAGCGCAGAGATGGAGAGAGACAGAGAGAGCGAGAGAGAGAGAGGACACCCACTGGACTATCGGTCCTGCTTTTTGTGTTTTTATTTCACATCCATAGAGAAGCTGCGGGGGGAGAAAGAGAAAACAAGACCGAAAACCAGCCTCTGATCCGGGGGAGAGAAGACGTCTCGTATCCGCTGAAGGAGCCTCGTCTCTTCTGCCTGGTGCGCAGTGATGATGCTCGCGCTCGGATGCAGAGAGGCTGCGCGGAGGAGCTCGCGATGAGACTGAAACAAAGATGGCGTATTAAAGAGCGACAACTCACTCCGCGGGGGAAAAAATGAGCGGTGGTGGAACGTAACTCGGCACTAGATTTACGAGTAATTAAGAACAAAGTCAAGGTACTTGTACGTTTTACTACACTGCATCTCAGAGGTAACTATTGTACTTTTGTACTGTACTACATCGCAAAGAAAACTACTTATTTCCAGATGTGTTGATGTTGTATAAATGTCTAAATCACATGGGATCATTTTATACACGATTTTGCACATATATTGAGACATATATCTTTATAGATATTATATATATATATAAAGTAATAATAATAATATCTATTTATTGGTTCCCAGAAATGTGAGCAGAGTGAGACGTCACTACTTCATCCTCCTCATTGGACTGGTCCTCGCGGCAGTGGAGGCCCCGCCCCCTTTTTCACGATACCACAGTGTTAGATAATAAACAGGAAGCTTTACTTAAATGTACATTTACATGAATTATTACATTACGTTACATCACATTACAGTCATTTAGCAGACGCTTTTATCCAAAGATACTTACAGTCGGTGTATTCAACATATTCAAGAGAAGTCACCAGAAGTCATGAGTGCATCTCCTTCAAACAAGCATCATAGAGCATAAACCAGAGCAGACGTACAGAAACAAACTAGTATGAATACAGTAAGTGGTGAGTGAAGGCTCAGGTAGGCCTTCTTGAAGAGGTGAGTCTTCAGCCTGATGAAAGATGAGCAGTGACTCTGCTGTCCTGAGGTCAGTGGGGAGTTCATTCCACCACTGAGGGGTCAGGACAGGAAACAGACGCGACCGGGTCGATCGGCCGCAGGGACCTCTGAGCGACGGGGCGATCGGTCGCAGAGGCAGCAGAGAGAAGAGGTCGGGTGGGGGTGTAGGGCTTGACCACGGCCTGGAGACAGGAAGGAGCTGTTCCCTTCACTGCCCTGTAGACCAGCACCAGAGTCTCACACTGGATGCTCTTACTGGAGCCAGTGGAGAGAACGGAGAAGGGAAGTTGTGGGAGAACTTGGGGCGATTGAACACCAGGCGAGCTGCAGCTTTCTGGACAAGCTCCAGAGGTCTGATGGCCGACGCCGGAGCTCCGGCAAGTAGTGAGCTGCAGTAGTCCAGGCGGGACATGACCAGAGCCTGGATGATCACCTGCACCGTCTCCTCAGTGAGGAAGTGAATCCTCCTGATGCTGTAGAGCAGGAATCTGCAGCAGCGTGTAACCGACGCAATGTTTGCTGAGAACGACAGTTGGTCGTCCAGGCTCACACCCAGGTTCCTCACAGTCTGAGTCGCCGTCACCACGGTATCATCAATGGTGATGGACAGGCATCATCAATGGTGATGGACAGGTATCATCAATGGTGATGGACAGGTATCATCAATGGTGATGGACAGGTCTCATCAATGGTGATGGACAGGTATCATCAATGGTGATGGACAGGTCTCATCAATGGTGATGGACAGGTATCATCAATGGTGATGGACAGGTATCATCAATGGTGATGGACAGGTATCATCAATGGTGATGGACAGGTATCATCAATGGTGATGGACAGGTATCATCAATGGTGATGGACAGGTCTGTGAGGGCAACCCTTCACCTGGAGGAACAGCAGCTCGTTCTGTCAGGTTCAGCTTCATACTGTACTGTACTGAGCAGTGTGGGTGTACAGTGTGAAGAGCAGGGGGCCGAGCACACAGCCCTGGGGGGCTCCGGTGTTCAACACTATGGTGGACGAGGGTTTGATGTGCTGGAAAACCTGTTTCTCAAAGCACTTCTTCAGAGTGAGTCATGTAGACAGGACCCTGCAGACTTTAGGTGCCGGAACTATGGCGTTGCAGTTTGAAGGTCTAACATTAATGAGTCCTTATTAGCGCTAAAATATGCACTTTTGGTACTTGAGACTTGCTTCGTGTCTGCAGCTGTTTGTAATGCTGATATCAGCCCCAGCTACTTCATTAGATGCTGTGTTTTCAGATTCATCTACTGGACAGAAAATCTGAAAACGTAGCTTAAAGTTCACAGAGGCCGACAGCAACAACGAAACAATCTGGGTGACAGTGGCTAAGTGGAGAGCAGGGCCGTCCTGCAATCGGGGTCGGCGGTTTGATCCCCGGCTCCGTCTCCACCAGTCACATGTCAATGTGTCCTTGAGACACTTAATCCCAGATTTCTCCCGTAGCTGAGCCTACGGTGTGTAGATAGATGCTGAATTGTAAGTCGCTTTGGATGAAAGCGTCTGCTAGACTGTAATGTAAAACACATGATACTAAAACCATATTAGTGGTGAAATATCTTTTACTGACAGACGTTACATCGGATTGCATTGCATCATGTGTAATCACATTTTTGTAACAGAATCTCAGGATTTCTGTTTGATCTTTTAACTTGAAAGGATGGATTTCTTGTACAGGTAAACGGTCCCACTGATGTATCGCTCCTCCTTCGGCAGCTCCTTGACTCTCTCAGGGCTCAGATGTGGGTCCTCCATGTATCTGTCGTTCCGTTTGAGTCCTGCTGGACTCCACAGTCCCTCCTCCTCCATCAGCTGCAGCTCGCTCTCCAGATCCTTCTTGTATTCATCTGCTGCTGTTCCTGTGTGGTCGCCTCTTGACATGCAGACAAAAGCACCTGCAGAAAACACATCACATATTCCCTTATAGTGAGTTATATACTGGAGGAGCGGATTATATGAACAAGGATTCTAAATACATAATGAGGTCGTGTTTTTTGATCAACAAACTCATAAAATGTTAACACTGAATTATTTTAGACTCAAATGACCAGAAAGACACAAGACGACCTCAACGGGACTCAAACAACCACAGAGAAATAAAACCACCACAAAGAAACAAACTACTACAAAGAGTCAAACAACCACATCTAAATAAAACCACCACAAAGAAACAAACTACTACAAAGAGTCAAACAACCACATCTAAATAAAACCACCACAAAGAAACAAACTACTACAAAGAGTCAAACAACCACAGAGAAATAAAACCACCACAAAGAAACAAACTACTACAAAGAGTCAAACAACCACATCTAAATAAAACCACCACAAAGAAACAAACTACTACAAAGAGTCAAACAACCACAGAGAAATAAAACCACCACAAAGAAACAAACTACTACAAAGAGTCAAACAACCACAGAGAAATAAAACCACCACAAAGACACAAACTACTACAAAGAGTCAAACAACCACATCTAAATAAAACCACCACAAAGAAACAAACTACTACAAAGAGTCAAACAACCACAGAGAAATAAAACCACCACAAAGAAACAAACTACTACAAAGAGTCAAACAACCACATCTAAATAAAACCACCACAAAGAAACAAACTACTACAAAGAGTCAAACAACCACAGAGAAATAAAACCACCACAAAGAAACAAACTACTACAAAGAGTCAAACAACCACAGAGAAATAAAACCACCACAAAGAAACAAACTACTACAAAGAGTCAAACAACTACAGAGAAATAAAACCACCACAAAGACACAAACTACTACAAAGAGTCAAACAACCACAGAGAAATAAAACCACCACAAAGACACAAACTACTACAAAGAGTCAAACAACCACATCTAAATAAAACCACCACAAAGAAACAAACTACTACAAAGAGTCAAACAACCACATCTAAATAAAACCACCACAAAGAAACAAACTACTACAAAGAGTCAAACAACCACAGAGAAATAAAACCACCACAAAGAAACAAACTACTACAAAGAGTCAAACAACTACAGAGAAATAAAACCACCACAAAGACACAAACTACTACAAAGAGTCAAACAACCACAGAGAAATAAAACCACCACAAAGACACAAACTACTACAAAGAGTCAAACAACCACATCTAAATAAAACCACCACAAAGAAACAAACTACTACAAAGAGTCAAACAACCACAGAGAAATAAAACCGCCACAAAGACACAAACTACTACAAAGAGTCAAACAACCACAGAGAATCAATTAACGTCTCTGATATAAAACTACCACAAACACACACAAAACAACTGAAAAGACAGACAAATGACCACAAAATGACCATAAAGACACTCCAACGACCGCAAAGGGACAAAACAACCACAAAGAGAGTAAAAAAACAACAGACAATCAAATAACCACCAAGACTTAAAACAATCAGGAAGAGACACAAAATGACAACAATGAGACACAAAACTACCACAAAGAGACAAAACGATCACAAAGAGACACAAAATGACACAAAACGACTTCAAAGGGACTCAAAGAACCACAAAGAGACAAAACGACCAAAAAGACAAAACACACAGACAATCAAATAACCACCAAGACGCAAAAACGACCACAGAGAGATGAAAAACAACAAAGAATTAAATAAACACAAAGACAGAAATCGACCTTAAAGGACCAGTTTTGCCAGTTATCCTGAATTCATCACAGTGTCCTGAAGTCAGGACGGTCCTGTAATATCTCCGAACATCAGACATCATTTTATCCTGAATGCAGTTAGGAAACATGTTTCTGTACGACCAAAATTCTCATGTCATTATAAACTGAGATAAAATCTGATTACAGACACAGGACACAGTTCTGGAAGTGTCTTCAGGTCTTCCTCTTGGGCTCCATGCTGCCCCAATAACCTCCAGGTCCTGCTCATCCCCAGTGGACACCACACCCTTGGTCATTGTTGGTTCAGAGGTCTGAAACCACTAAAAACCAAAAGGTTTTTGCTTCAGCATTACTAGAGATGCTCCCATGGCTAATAGATGTGGTTGTTAGTCGGTGACCTGGTTTGGCGGCGTTGCAGAGCTCCCTGACAACACTGACTGGTACAAAACCAGAATCCAGAGCACCGTTGATGATCACCACATCAAATGCACCTGAAACCAGGAGAAGAACAGGAGCCATGTTCAGTTTCCAGGAAAGACTGAAAATATGATATTTGTGAGGAAAATGAAGAGCAATAAGCATCAGATGAACAGGTTTCACCAGATGTTCAGAAGGTCAAGCTGAGCCTCATTCTAACTACCGAGTTTAGTTTCATCACTAAATTAAAACAGGATCATCTCCACACTAGTCGCTGCTTAGAGGTGAGCTGTTAGTAACTCTGCTGCCTTCAAGTGAGGTCGTGTTTACCGAGTTCATGAGCGAGTCGGTGAACTCTTGAGGTATTCACAACCTCCTAAGTGGAGACCTCCTGAGAGCTCCAAGTTCCTGAGTTTTGACGTGTTTGCTGACGTTTTGGTGGATGATTAGTGAATAAATGGTCATAATATCAGTCGTATAAAGTTTTACTTTGTAATCCTATAACATGCCTGAGGTAAATGTGTTTTTCCCAGCGGCCTCATCTTTCTCATCTGTCAGTATGCCTTTGTGTTTATGTGTGTACTTACCTGCTAGCTTACTGAAGTGTTAGCCTAGGTGGCTCCTAGACGCTGACGATAACGTTAATCTTGCCGTTACCGAGCAGCGGTGTTCTCTGACCACTTCAACATCGAACATATTGTGTGAACGACTTCCTGCGTCGTCACCGCGAGCTCACGATTACAGCCACTAACTGTAGCTCAGTGAACCACCTGACAAAGCTAACGTTGGCTAGCTAGCTTAGCATTGAGTGTGTATGTAGTGTGAGTGTCGTGTACCAGTGGGTGCAGGCAGTGGCTCTGTTCCCAGTAAGGCCAGTCTGAGCTCCTTATAGAGGCCGGTCTTATCAGCTTGATCCAGCATGCCTTGACTGCCGTCCACTCCCACAAAGTGCTTAAAGCCCAGTTCAACCATCTGTAAACACAAGAAGAAGAAGACGACCAACATTAACAGTGACACCTGTGAAGAGTGAGGTTCGGTCTGATCGTCTGTCCGTCCAGCACTTTACCAGCTTCTACTGGGGCAGGATTAGTCCAGTTGTCGAAGGCACACCTGGTGGATCTGAACTCCACTCAGCGCAACTTTCTAGTTTTCGACTAATTTCCTCCACACTTTCCTGGACAGAACTCTGTCATTTAGTATTCATTACAGAGGAAATAGAGAGAATGTTTAGTTGATGCGATCGTCAAAATAATGTACGTACGTAGATTACATTTCACGAGGAGCAACAGAAATATACTTTACGTGTAAAATCGAAGTAGATCTGCTCCATCAGACTTATCTCATTGATTTTATGCAGATGACAGTCGTGTCTGTATGTGGTTCCTCTTAAACCCAAACTGTAGAATTACAATCTGCCTTTAACGTTCAGAACTAAAACGTCCTGTGTGGAGATTGTCCTTGATATTTCATGCTGTTATGTCACCTGAAACTCCTACTTGGTGTTATTTATCAGCGTTGGAATTTCAAAATAAAGTGTGATCAGATTGTGTTCTTCTGTTAACCCTTTTGACTTTAAAGCAACAGGCTCACCAGTTTAGCAATCCATCCAGACCCACAGGCTACGTCCAGAACACGAGCTTCTCCACGACTCCCTGAGAAGTTATCCGACAGGAAGTCTACTGTCAGGTGTGGAGCTCTGTAGCTCATCAAGTTGAGATCCTGTTGAACAAAATGATGAAAAATTCCAGTTGGTAGTTTTTACTTAACAACGTAACTACGTAGTTCTACACCGTGGTAGTATTAGTACTGTTACTTTAATGGAAAATCTAAACTTTACTTCATCCATCACTGGTTAAAGAGTGTCGGAAGGAGGTGGTGTACAGAGTACCTGAACAGGTAGTGAACAGAGTACCTGAACAGGTAGTGAACAGAGTACCTGAACAGGTAGTGAACAGAGTACCTGAACAGGTAGTGAACAGCGTACCTGAACAAGTAGAGAACAGAGTACTTGAACAGGTAGTGAACAGAGTACCTGAACAGGTAGAGAACAGAGTACCTGAACAGGTAGTGAACAGAGTACCTGAACAGGTAGTGAACAGAGTACCTGAACAGGTAGTGAACAGAGTACCTGAACAGGTAGTGAACAGAGTACCTGAACAGGTAGTGAACAGAGTACCTGAACAGGTAGTGAACAGAGTACCTGAACAGGTAGTGAACAGCGTACCTGAACAAGTAGAGAACAGAGTACTTGAACAGGTAGTGAACAGAGTACCTGAACAGGTAGAGAACAGAGTACCTGAACAGGTAGTGAACAGAGTACCTGAACAGGTAGTGAACAGAGTACCTGAACAGGTAGTGAACAGAGTACCTGAACAGGTAGTGAACAGAGTACCTGAACAGGTAGTGAACAGAGTACCTGAACAGGTAGTGAACAGAGTACCTGAACAGGTAGTGAACAGCGTACCTGAACAGGTAGTGAACAGAGTACTTGAACAGGTAGTGAACAGCGTACCTGAACAAGTAGAGAACAGAGTACTTGAACAGGTAGAGAACAGAGTACCTGAACAAGTAGAGAACAGAGTACTTGAACAGGTAGTGAACAGCGTACCTGAACAAGTAGAGAACAGAGTACTTGAACAGGTAGAGAACAGAGTACCTGAACAGGTAGTGAACAGAGTACCTGAACAAGTAGAGAACAGAGTACCTGAACAGGTAGTGAACAGAGTACTTGAACAGGTAGTGAACAGCGTACCTGAACAGGTAGTGAACAGAGTACCTGAACAGGTAGTGAACAGAGTACCTGAACAGGTAGTGAACAGAGTACCTGAACAGGTAGTGAACAGAGTACCTGAACAGGTAGTGAACAGCGTACCTGAACAGGTAGTGAACAGAGTACTTGAACAGGTAGTGAACAGCGTACCTGAACAAGTAGAGAACAGAGTACTTGAACAGGTAGAGAACAGAGTACCTGAACAAGTAGAGAACAGAGTACTTGAACAGGTAGTGAACAGCGTACCTGAACAAGTAGAGAACAGAGTACTTGAACAGGTAGAGAACAGAGTACCTGAACAGGTAGTGAACAGAGTACCTGAACAAGTAGAGAACAGAGTACCTGAACAGGTAGTGAACAGAGTACTTGAACAGGTAGTGAACAGCGTACCTGAACAGGTAGTGAACAGAGTACTTGAACAGGTAGTGAACAGCGTACCTGAACAAGTAGAGAACAGAGTACTTGAACAGGTAGTGAACAGAGTACCTGAACAGGTAGTGAACAGAGTACCTGAACAGGTAGTGAACAGAGTACCTGAACAGGTAGTGAACAGAGTACCTGAACAGGTAGTGAACAGAGTACCTGAACAGGTAGTGAACAGCGTACCTGAACAGGTAGTGAACAGAGTACTTGAACAGGTAGTGAACAGCGTACCTGAACAAGTAGAGAACAGAGTACTTGAACAGGTAGAGAACAGAGTACCTGAACAAGTAGAGAACAGAGTACTTGAACAGGTAGTGAACAGCGTACCTGAACAAGTAGAGAACAGAGTACTTGAACAGGTAGAGAACAGAGTACCTGAACAGGTAGTGAACAGAGTACCTGAACAAGTAGAGAACAGAGTACCTGAACAGGTAGTGAACAGAGTACTTGAACAGGTAGTGAACAGCGTACCTGAACAGGTAGTGAACAGAGTACTTGAACAGGTAGTGAACAGCGTACCTGAACAAGTAGAGAACAGAGTACTTGAACAGGTAGAGAACAGAGTACCTGAACAAGTAGAGAACAGAGTACTTGAACAGGTAGAGAACAGAGTACCTGAACAAGTAGAGAACAGAGTACTTGAACAGGTAGAGAACAGAGTACCTGAACAAGTAGAGAACAGAGTACTTGAACAGGTAGTGAACAGCGTACCTGAACAAGTAGAGAACAGAGTACTTGAACAGGTAGAGAACAGAGTACCTGAACAGGTAGTGAACAGAGTACCTGAACAAGTAGAGAACAGAGTACTTGAACAGGTAGAGAACAGAGTACCTGAACAGGTAGTGAACAGCGTACCTGAACAAGTAGAGAACAGAGTACTTGAACAGGTAGAGAACAGAGTACCTGAACAGGTAGAGAACAGAGTACCCACACAGGTAGAGAACAGAGTACTTGAACAGGTAGAGAACAGAGTACCTGAACAGGTAGTGAACAGAGTACCTGAACAAGTAGAGAACAGAGTACCTGAACAGGTAGTGAACAGCGTACCTGAACAAGTAGAGAACAGAGTACTTGAACAGGTAGAGAACAGAGTACCTGAACAGGTAGAGTACAGTGGGTTTCCTGGTACTTTAAGTTCCCATCAAACCTAAACTCAGATCAGGTTCTTTGAACAAACCTCCTCATAGTTTTCTGCCCAGCTGTCGTAGGACTGAACACAAAGTTTTGGATCAGAACTGTTAAAGGACTGAAATGCGGCCCTGGCATCAAATTCAGTTCTGCGGGAGTCGGACATGATGAGGAAGAGATCCTGCAGGAGACAGACCACAGACATGATTATAAGATATGTTAGTGTCACATGATGAAACTGTTAGAGCACTCAATATAAAGTCAAAGATACTGTCAGATAAGAGATCAGATAAACCACAAAATACATATAGTAACACAATATCAAAGGTAATATCGTAAAGTATAATGAAGCCTAATGTAATATAATAAAATACGAAATAAAGAAAATCTGATTTACTGCAGCTCACTTTCATCCGTAGTCTCAGTAAATACTTTCAATGTTGGATCGTTGAAAAAGAAACATCTTCCCAACTCTGACGCCTCTGAGTGGTCAAACGAATGAAGACACAGAAACACATCGGACACACTCCATACCTCGACCTCAGAGGGACATGGAGTACTTTATACTGCACTACACCTCAGAGGGACATGGAGTACTTTATACTGTACTACACCTCAGAGGGACATGTTGTACTTTATACTGTACTACACCTCAGAGGGACATGGAGTACTTTATACTGCACTACACCTCAGAGGGACATGGAGTACTTTATACTGCACTACACCTCAGAGGGACATGGAGTACTTTATACTGCACTACACCTCAGAGGGACATGTTGTACTTTATACTGTACTACACCTCAGAGGGACATGTTGTACTTTATACTGCACTACACCTCAGAGGGACATGTTGTACTTTATACTGTACTACACCTCAGAGGGACATGGAGTACTTTATACTGCACTACACCTCAGAGGGACATGGAGTACTTTATACTGTACTACACCTCAGAGGGACATGGAGTACTTTATACAGTACTACACCTCAGAGGGACATGGAGTACTTTATACTGCACTACACCTCAGAGGGACATGGAGTACTTTATACTGTACTACACCTCAGAGGGACATGGAGTACTTTATACTGTACTACACCTCAGAGGGACATGGAGTACTTTATACTGCACTACACCTCAGAGGGACATGGAGTACTTTATACTGTACTACACCTCAGAGGGACATGTTGTACTTTATACTGTACTACACCTCAGAGGGACATGGAGTACTTTATACTGCACTACACCTCAGAGGGACATGGAGTACTTTATACAGTATTACACCTCAGAGAGACATGTAGTACTTTATACTGTACTACACCTCAGAGGGACATGGAGTACTTTATACAGTATTACACCTCAGAGAGACATGTAGTACTTTATACTGTACTACACCTCAGAGGGACATGGAGTACTTTATACAGTATTACACATCAGAGAGACATGTAGTACTTTATACTGTACTACACCTCAGAGGGACATGTAGTACTTTATACTGTACTACACCTCAGAGGGACATGGAGTACTTTATACTGCACTACACCTCAGAGGGACATGTAGTACTTTATACAGTATTACACCTCAGAGAGACATGTAGTACTTTATACTGTACTACACCTCAGAGGGACATGTAGTACTTTATACAGTATTACACCTCAGAGAGACATGTTGAACTTTATACTGTACTACACCTCAGAGGGACATGGAGTACTTTATACTGCACTACACCTCAGAGGGACATGTCGTACTTTATACTGTACTACACCTCAGAGGGACATGGAGTACTTTATACTGTACTACACCTCAGAGGGACATGGAGTACTTTATACTGCACTACACCTCAGAGGTACATGTTGTACTTTATACTGCACTACATCTCAGAGGGACATGTCGTACTTTATACTGCACTACATCTCAGAGGGACATGTAGTACTTTATACTGCACTACACCTCAGAGGGACATGTAGTACTTTATACTGTACTACACCTCAGAGGGACATGTCGTACTTTATACTGTACTACACCTCAGAGGGACATGTAGTACTTTATACTGTACTACACCTCAGAGGGACATGGAGTACTTTATACTGTACTACACCTCAGAGGGACATGTAGTACTTTATACTGTACTACACCTCAGAGGGACATGGAGTACTTTATACTGTACTACACCTCAGAGGGACATGTCGTACTTTATACTGTACTACACCTCAGAGGGACATGTAGTACTTTATACTGTACTACACCTCAGAGGGACATGGAGTACTTTATACTGTACTACACCTCAGAGGGACATGTAGTACTTTATACTGTACTACACCTCAGAGGGACATGGAGTACTTTATACTGTACTACACCTCAGAGGGACATGTAGTACTTTATACTGTACTACACCTCAGATGTACATGTACTTTATACTGCACTACATCTCAGAGATACATGTTGTACTTTATACTGTACTACACCTCAGAGGGACATGGAGTACTTTATACTGTACTACATCTCAGAGGGACATGGAGTACTTTATACTGTACTACACCTCAGAGGGACATGGAGTACTTTATACTGTACTACACCTCAGAGGGACATGTAGTACTTTATACTGCACTACATCTTAGAGGTACATATAGTACTTTATACTGTACTACATCTCAGATGTACATGTACTTTATACTGCACTACATCTCAGAGATACATGTTGTACTTTATACTGTACTACATCTCAGAGGGACATGGAGTACTTTATACTGTACTACATCTCAGAGGGACATGGAGTACTTTATACTGTACTACACCTCAGAGGGACATGGAGTACTTTATACTGTACTACACCTCAGAGGGACATGTAGTACTTTATACTGCACTACATCTCAGAGGTACATGTAGTACTTTATACTGCACTACATCTCAGAGGTACATGTAGTACTTTATACTGTACTACACCTCAAAGGGACATGTAGTACTTTATACTGTACTACATCTCAGATGTACATGTACTTTATACTGCACTACATCTCAGAGATACATGTTGTACTTTATACTGTACTACATCTCAGAGGGACATGGAGTACTTTATACTGTACTACATCTCAGAGGGACATGTCGTACTTTATACTGCACCAAATCTCAGAGGTACATGTAGTACTTTATACTGTACTACATCTCAGAGGGACATGTCGTACTTTATACTGCACTACATCTCAGAGGGACATGTAGTACTTTATACTGCACTACATCTCAGAGATACATGTTGTACTTTATACTGCACTACATCTCAGAGGGATATGTTGTACTTTATACTGCACTACATCTCAGAGGGACATGTTGTACTTTATACTGTACTACACCTCAGAGGGACATGTCGTACTTTATACTGCACTACATCTCAGAGGGACATGTAGTACTTTATACTGCACTACATCTCAGAGATACATGTTGTACTTTATACTGCACTACATCTCAGAGGGATATGTTGTACTTTATACTGCACTACATCTCAGAGGGACATGTAGTACTTTATACTGCACTACATCTCAGAGGGACATGTAGTACTTTATACTGTACTACATCTCAGATGTACATGTACTTTATACTGCACTACATCTCAGAGATACATGTTGTACTTTATACTGCACTACATCTCAGAGGGACATGTTGTACTTTATACTGTACTACATCTCAGAGGGATATGTTGTACTTTATACTGCACTACATCTCAGAGGGACATGTAGTACTTTATACTGTACTACATCTCAGATG
Source organism: Melanostigma gelatinosum (assembly GCF_949748355.1). Lineage (NCBI taxonomy): Eukaryota > Metazoa > Chordata > Actinopteri > Perciformes > Zoarcidae > Melanostigma > Melanostigma gelatinosum. The sequence continues at coordinate 1,018,161 of NC_136642.1, read as the reverse complement.
TACATGTACTTTATACTGCACTACATCTCAGAGGGACATGTTGTACTTTATACTGTACTACATCTCAGAGGGATATGTTGTACTTTATACTGCACTACATCTCAGAGATAGATGTTGTACTTTATACTGCACTACATCTCAGAGGGACATGTTGTACTTTATACTGCACTACATCTCAGAGGTACATGTTGTACTTTATACTGCACTACATCTCAGAGGTACATGTTGTACTTTATACTGCACTACATCTCAGAGGGACATGTTGTACTTTATACTGCCCTACATCTCAGAGGGACATGTTGTACTTTATACTGTACTACATCTCAGAGGGACATGTTGCACTTTATACTGTACTACATCTCAGAGGGACATGTTGTACTTTATACTGTACTACATCTCAGATGTACATGTACTTTATACTGCACTACATCTCAGAGATACATGTTGTACTTTATACTGTACTACATCTCAGAGGGACATGGAGTACTTTATACTGTACTACATCTCAGAGGGACATGGAGTACTTTATACTGTACTACACCTCAGAGGGACATGGAGTACTTTATACTGTACTACACCTCAGAGGGACATGTAGTACTTTATACTGTACTACATCTCAGAGGGACATGTTGTACTTTATACTGTACTACATCTCAGATGTACATGTACTTTATACTGCACTACATCTCAGAGATACATGTTGTACTTTATACTGTACTACATCTCAGAGGGACATGGAGTACTTTATACTGTACTACATCTCAGAGGGACATGGAGTACTTTATACTGTACTACACCTCAGAGGGACATGGAGTACTTTATACTGTACTACACCTCAGAGGGACATGTAGTACTTTATACTGTACTACATCTCAGAGGGACATGTTGTACTTTATACTGCACTACATCTCAGAGATACATGTTGTACTTTATACTGTACTACATCTCAGAGGGACATGGAGTACTTTATACTGTACTACATCTCAGAGGGACATGTCGTACTTTATACTGCACTACATCTCAGAGGTACATGTAGTACTTTATACTGTACTACATCTCAGAGGTACATGTAGTACTTTATACTGCACTACATCTCAGAGATACATGTTGTACTTTATACTGTACTACATCTCAGATGTACATGTACTTTATACTGCACTACATCTCAGAGATACATGTTGTACTTTATACTGTACTACATCTCAGAGGGACATGTCGTACTTTATACTGCACTACATCTCAGAGGTACATGTAGTACTTTATACTGTACTACACCTCAGAGGGACATGTAGTACTTTATACTGCACTACATCTCAGAGATACATGTTGTACTTTATACTGTACTACATCTCAGATGTACATGTACTTTATACTGCACTACATCTCAGAGATACATGTTGTACTTTATACTGTACTACATCTCAGAGGGACATGGAGTACTTTATACTGTACTACATCTCAGAGGGACATGTCGTACTTTATACTGCACTACATCTCAGAGGTACATGTAGTACTTTATACTGTACTACATCTCAGAGGGACATGGAGTACTTTATACTGCACTACATCTCAGAGATACATGTTGTACTTTATACTGTACTACATCTCAGATGTACATGTACTTTATACTGTACTACATCTCAGAGATACATGTTGTACTTTATACTGTACTACATCTCAGAGGGACATGTAGTACTTTATACTGTACTACACCTCAGAGGGACATGTCATACTTTATACTGCACTACATCTCAGAGGGACATGTTGTACTTTATACTGTACTACATCTCAGAGGGACATGTAGTACTTTATACTGTACTACATCTCAGATGTACATGTACTTTATACTGCACTACATCTCAGAGATACATGTTGTACTTTATACTGTACTACATCTCAGAGGGACATGTAGTACTTTATAGTGTACTACATCTCAGATGTACATGTTGTACTTTATACTGTACTACATCTCAGAGGGACATGTTGTACTTTATACTGCACTACATCTCAGAGGGACATGTAGTACTTTATAGTGTACTACATCTCAGATGTACATGTACTTTATACTGCACTACATCTCAGAGGGACATGTTGTACTTTATACTGTACTACATCTCAGAGGGACATGTTGTACTTTATACTGCACTACATCTCAGAGGGACATGTTGTACTTTATACTGCACTACATCTCAGAGGGACATGTTGTACTTTATACTGCACTACATCTCAGAGGGACATGTTGTACTTTATACTGTACTACATCTCAGAGGGACATGTTGTACTTTATACTGTACTACATCTCAGAGGGACATGTAGTACTTTATAGTGTACTACATCTCAGATGTACATGTACTTTATACTGCACTACATCTCAGAGGAACATGTACTTTATACTGTACTACATCTCAGAGGGACATGTTGTACTTTATACTGCACTACATCTCAGAGGGACATGTTGTACTTTATACTGCACTACATCTCAGAGGGACATGTTGTACTTTATACTGCACTACATCTCAGAGGGACATGTTGTACTTTATACTGCACTACATCTCAGAGGGACATGTTGTACTTTATACTGCACTACATCTCAGAGGGACATGTTGTACTTTATACTGTACTACATCTCAGAGGGACATGTTGTACTTTATACTGCACTACATCTCAGATGTACATGTACTTTATACTGCACTACATCTCAGAGGGACATGTAGTACTTTATACTGTACTACATCTCAGATGTACATGTACTTTATACTGCACTACATCTCAGAGGTACATGTTGTACTTTATACTGCACTACATCTCAGAGGGACATGTAGTACTTTATACTGTACTACACCTCAGATGTACATGTTGTACTTTATACTGTACTACATCTCAGAGGTACATGTTGTACTTTATACTGTACTACATCTCAGAGGTACATGTTGTACTTTATACTGTACTACACCTCAGAGGTACATGTTGTACTTTATACTGTACTACATCTCAGAGGTACATGTTGTACTTTATACTGTACTACATCTCAGAGGGACATGTTGTACTTTATACTGTACTACATCTCAGAGGTACATGTTGTACTTTATACTGTACTACATCTCAGAGGGACATGTTGTACTTTATACTGTACTACATCTCAGAGGGACATGTTGTACTTTATACTGTACTACATCTCAGATGTACATGTTGTACTTTATACTGTACTACATCTCAGAGGTACATGTTGTACTTTATACTGTACTACATCTCAGAGGTACATGTTGTACTTTATACTGTACTACATCTCAGAGGTACATGTTGTACTTTATACTGTACTACATCTCAGAGGGACATGTTGTACTTTATACTGTACTACATCTCAGAGGTACATGTTGTACTTTATACTGTACTACATCTCAGAGGGACATGTTGTACTTTATACTGTACTACATCTCAGAGGTACATGTTGTACTTTATACTGTACTACATCTCAGAGGTACATGTTGTACTTTATACTGTACTACATCTCAGAGGGACATGTTGTACTTTATACTGTACTACATCTCAGAGGTACATGTTGTACTTTATACTGTACTACATCTCAGAGGGACATGTTGTACTTTATACTGTACTACATCTCAGAGGGACATGTTGTACTTTATACTGTACTACATCTCAGATGTACATGTTGTACTTTATACTGTACTACATCTCAGAGGGACATGTTGTACTTTATACTGTACTACATCTCAGAGGTACATGTTGTACTTTATACTGTACTACATCTCAGAGGGACATGTTGTACTTTATACTGTACTACATCTCAGAGGGACATGTTGTACTTTATACTGTACTACATCTCAGATGTACATGTTGTACTTTATACTGTACTACATCTCAGAGGTACATGTTGTACTTTATACTGTACTACATCTCAGAGGTACATGTTGTACTTTATACTGTACTACATCTCAGAGGTACATGTTGTACTTTATACTGTACTACATCTCAGAGGGACATGTTGTACTTTATACTGTACTACATCTCAGAGGTACATGTTGTACTTTATACTGTACTACATCTCAGAGGGACATGTTGTACTTTATACTGTACTACATCTCAGAGGTACATGTTGTACTTTATACTGTACTACATCTCAGAGGTACATGTTGTACTTTATACTGTACTACATCTCAGAGGGACATGTTGTACTTTATACTGTACTACATCTCAGAGGTACATGTTGTACTTTATACTGTACTACATCTCAGAGGGACATGTTGTACTTTATACTGTACTACATCTCAGAGGGACATGTTGTACTTTATACTGTACTACATCTCAGATGTACATGTTGTACTTTATACTGTACTACATCTCAGAGGTACATGTTGTACTTTATACTGTACTACATCTCAGAGGTACATGTTGTACTTTATACTGTACTACATCTCAGAGGTACATGTTGTACTTTATACTGTACTACATCTCAGAGGGACATGTTGTACTTTATACTGTACTACATCTCAGAGGTACATGTTGTACTTTATACTGTACTACATCTCAGAGGGACATGTTGTACTTTATACTGTACTACATCTCAGAGGGACATGTTGTACTTTATACTGTACGACATCTCAGAGGTACATGTTGTACTTTATACTGTGCTACATCTCAGATGTACATGTTGTACTTTATACTGTACTACATCTCAGAGGTACATGTTGTACTTTATACTGTACTACATCTCAGAGGTACATGTTGTACTTTATACTGTACTACATCTCAGAGGGACATGTTGTACTTTATACTGTACTACATCTCAGAGGTACATGTTGTACTTTATACTGTACTACATCTCAGAGGGACATGTTGTACTTTATACTGTACTACATCTCAGAGGTACATGTTGTACTTTATACTGTACTACATCTCAGAGGTACATGTTGTACTTTATACTGTACTACATCTCAGAGGGACATGTTGTACTTTATACTGTACTACATCTCAGAGTTACATGTTGTACTTTATACTGTACTACATCTCAGAGGGACATGTTGTACTTTATACTGTACTACATCTCAGAGGGACATGTTGTACTTTATACTGTACTACATCTCAGATGTACATGTTGTACTTTATACTGTACTACATCTCAGAGGTACATGTTGTACTTTATACTGTACTACATCTCAGAGGTACATGTTGTACTTTATACTGTACTACATCTCAGAGGTACATGTTGTACTTTATACTGTACTACATCTCAGAGGGACATGTTGTACTTTATACTGTACTACATCTCAGAGGGACATGTTGTACTTTATACTGTGCTACATCTCAGAGGGACATGTTGTACTTTATACTGTACGACATCTCAGAGGTACATGTTGTACTTTATACTGTGCTACATCTCAGATGTACATGTTGTACTTTATACTGTACTACATCTCAGAGGTACATGTTGTACTTTATACTGTACTACATCTCAGAGGTACATGTTGTACTTTATACTGTACTACATCTCAGAGGGACATGTTGTACTTTATACTGTACTACATCTCAGAGGTACATGTTGTACTTTATACTGTACTACATCTCAGAGGGACATGTTGTACTTTATACTGTACTACATCTCAGAGGTACATGTTGTACTTTATACTGTACTACATCTCAGAGGGACATGTTGTACTTTATACTGTACTACATCTCAGAGTTACATGTTGTACTTTATACTGTACTACATCTCAGAGGGACATGTTGTACTTTATACTGTACTACATCTCAGATGTACATGTTGTACTTTATACTGTACTACATCTCAGAGGTACATGTTGTACTTTATACTGTACTACATCTCAGAGGTACATGTTGTACTTTATACTGTACTACATCTCAGAGGTACATGTTGTACTTTATACTGTACTACATCTCAGAGGGACATGTTGTACTTTATACTGTACTACATCTCAGAGGGACATGTTGTACTTTATACTGTGCTACATCTCAGAGGGACATGTTGTACTTTATACTGTACGACATCTCAGAGGTACATGTTGTACTTTATACTGTGCTACATCTCAGATGTACATGTTGTACTTTATACTGTACTACATCTCAGAGGTACATGTTGTACTTTATACTGTACTACATCTCAGAGGTACATGTTGTACTTTATACTGTACTACATCTCAGAGGGACATGTTGTACTTTATACTGTACTACATCTCAGAGGTACATGTTGTACTTTATACTGTACTACATCTCAGAGGGACATGTTGTACTTTATACTGTACTACATCTCAGAGGTACATGTTGTACTTTATACTGTACTACATCTCAGAGGTACATGTTGTACTTTATACTGCACTACTTGTACATTTAATACACATTAGAAACTAGACAAACACCACTCACACCCGCATATGTATTCAAATGAGATTGAAGGATTTAGATGATTTAGAGAAGTGGGAATGATATAATGGTATAATAAGAGTCTGTTGGACAAAAAAGTACTGCTGCTGTCTGTTTCTCTGTGTCCCACACAATCTGAGTTTGTAAAGCGGGAGGATTCCACATGATTCCACATGTTTCCACATGTTTCCACATGTTTCCACATGTTTCCACATGTTTCCACATGGTACAAGCCCAGGACTGATGTGAAGGACGTGTCTGACTGGCAGCAAGTCAGACTCAATTCACTGACTTCAGCAATATAGAGGATCCTGGTAATGTACAGTAACAAAGATGAAGAGCTCTCGACACGTGTTTATGCCAACAAACAGAAGAAGAGGAGAACGCACCACAAAGATGAAGAGCAGCCACGACCAGCGCAACAACACGACTTTTGACTCAGACAATGACAAGTCAACGACGCATAACCGTACCAGACGCTCCGCAGTAAACACTTGAAACATGATCTCTTCACCAAACAGCTGACTGTGTATTGTCATGTGACAACTAACGACCAACAACTTGCCCTGTTTCCTATCACTGACTATGAGGACGACTTTGACAGCGACACTGATTCCTTTGATGATTTTGATGCGCAGGTCTAAAGACAGTTTTCTGTCTTTTTATTCTTTTGTGTTTATTGAATTATATTGCCTGCTACGTTTATGGGATCTTTTATCTCACAAGAACTGTTTTTCTTCAGATATTTCAAGTGATGTATTTTCAAATCATACTTTTGGGTAATACTTCTGTTGTTGTTGAAATGTCCTTATAACATATTTTTACTATATTGTGTGATTACTATGTAATCAAAGAGTGGAATGTTATGGGACATCTCAGAGGGACATGTTGTACTTTATACTGTACTACATCTCAGAGGGACATGTTGTACTTTATACTGTGCTACATCTCAGAGGTACATGTTGTACTTTATACTGTACTACATCTCAGAGGTACATGTTGTACTTTATACTGTGCTACATCTCAGAGGGACATGTTGTACTTTATACTGTACTACATCTCAGAGGGACATGTTGTACTTTATACTGTACTACATCTCAGAGGGACATGTTGTACTTTATACTGTACTACATCTCAGAGGGACATGTTGTACTTTATACTGTACTACATCTCAGAGGGACATGTTGTACTTTATACTGTACTACATCTCAGAGGTACATGTTGTACTTTATACTGTACTACATCTTAGAGGGACATGTTGTACTTTATACTGTGCTACATCTCAGAGGGACATGTTGTACTTTATACTGTACTACATCTCAGAGGGACATGTTGTACTTTATACTGTACTACATCTCAGAGGGACATGTTGTACTTTATACTGTACTACATCTCAGAGGTACATGTTGTACTTTATACTGTACTACATCTTAGAGGGACATGTTGTACTTTATACTGTGCTACATCTCAGAGGGACATGTTGTACTTTATACTGTACTACATCTCAGAGGGACATGTTGTACTTTATACTGTACTACATCTCAGAGGGACATGTTGTACTTTATACTGTACTACATCTCAGAGGGACATGTTGTACTTTATACTGTACTACATCTCAGAGGGACATGTATTACTTTATACTGTACTACATCTCAGAGGTACATGTAGTACTTTATACTGTACTACATCTCAGAGGGACATGTTGTACTTTATACTGTACTACATCTCAGAGGGACATGTTGTACTTTATACTGTACTACATCTCAGAGGGACATGTTGTACTTTATACTGTACTACATCTCAGAGGTACATGTTGTACTTTATACTGTACTACATCTCAGAGGGACATGTTGTACTTTATACTGTGCTACATCTCAGAGGGACATGTTGTACTTTATACTGTACTACATCTCAGAGGGACATGTTGTACTTTATACTGTACTACATCTCAGAGGGACATGTTGTACTTTATACTGTACTACATCTCAGAGGTACATGTTGTACTTTATACTGTACTACATCTTAGAGGGACATGTTGTACTTTATACTGTGCTACATCTCAGAGGGACATGTTGTACTTTATACTGTACTACATCTCAGAGGGACATGTTGTACTTTATACTGTACTACATCTCAGAGGGACATGTTGTACTTTATACTGTACTACATCTCAGAGGGACATGTTGTACTTTATACTGTACTACATCTCAGAGGGACATGTATTACTTTATACTGTACTACATCTCAGAGGTACATGTTGTACTTTATACTGTACGACATCTCAGAGGTACATGTTGTACTTTATACTGTACTACATCTCAGAGGGACATGTATTACTTTATACTGTACTACATCTCAGAGGTACATGTAGTACTTTATACTGTACTACATCTCAGAGGTACATGTAGTACTTTATACTGTACTACACCTCAGAGGTACATGTTGTACTTTATACTGTACTACATCTCAGAGGTACATGTAGTACTTTATACTGTACTACATCTCAGAGGTACATGTAGTACTTTATACTGTACTACACCTCAGAGGTACATATTGTACTTTATACTGTACTACATCTCAGAGGTACATGTTGTACTTTATACTGTACTACATCTTAGAGGTACATATAGTACTTTATACTGTACTACATCTCAGAGGTACATGTTGTACTTTATACTGTACTACATCTTAGAGGTACATATAGTACTTTATACTGTACTACATCTCAGAGGTACATGTTGTACTTTATACTGTACTACATCTTAGAGGTACATATAGTACTTTATACTGTACTACATCTCAGAGGTACATGTAGTACTTTATACTGTACTACACCTCAGAGGTACATATTGTACTTTATACTGTACTACATCTTAGAGGTACATATAGTACTTTATACTGTACTACATCTCAGAGGTACATATTGTACTTTATACTGTACTACACCTCAGAGGTACATGTAGTACTTTATACTGTACTACATCTCAGAGGTACATGTAGTACTTTATACTGTACTACATCTCAGAGGTACATATAGTACTTTATACTGTACTACATCTCAGAGGTACATGTAGTACTTTATACTGTACTACACCTCAGAGGTACATATTGTACTTTATACTGTACTACATCTTAGAGGTACATATAGTACTTTATACTGTACTACATCTCAGAGGGACATGTTGTACTTTATACTGTACTACATCTCAGAGGTACATGTTGTACTTTATACTGTACTACACCTCAGAGGTACATGTTGTACTTTATACTGTACTACATCTCAGAGGTACATGTTGTACTTTATACTGTACTACATCTCAGAGGTACATGTTGTACTTTATACTGTACTACATCTCAGAGGTACATGTTGTACTTTATACTGTACTACATCTCAGAGGTACATGTTGTACTTTACACTGTACTACATCTCAGAGGTACATGTTGTACTTTATACTGTACTACATCTCAGAGGTACATGTTGTACTTTAAACTGTACTACACCTGAGAGGTACATGTTGTACTTTATACTGTACTACATCTCAGAGGTACATGTTGTACTTTATACTGTACTACATCTCAGAGGTACATGTTGTACTTTAAACTGTACTACACCTCAGAGGTACATGTTGTACTTTATACTGTACTACATCTCAGAGGTACATGTTGTACTTTATACTGTACTACACCTCAGAGGTACATGTTGTACTTTATACTGTACTACATCTCAGAGGTACATGTTGTACTTTACACTGTACTACATCTCAGAGGTACATGTTGTACTTTATACTGTACTACATCTCAGAGGTACATGTTGTACTTTATACTGTACTACACCTCAGAGGTACATGTTGTACTTTATACTGTACTACATCTCAGAGGGACATGTTGTACTTTATACTGTACTACATCTCAGAGGTACATGTTGTACTTTATACTGTACTACATCTCAGAGGTACATGTTGTACTTTATACTGTACTACATCTCAGAGGTACATGTTGTACTTTATACTGTACTACACCTCAGAGGTACATGTTGTACTTTATACTGTACTACATCTCAGAGGGACATGTTGTACTTTATACTGTACTACATCTCAGAGGTACATGTTGTACTTTATACTGTACTACACCTCAGAGGTACATGTTGTACTTTATACTGTACTACATCTCAGAGGTACATGTTGTACTTTATACTGTACTACATCTCAGAGGTACATGTTGTACTTTATACTGTACTACACCTCAGAGGTACATGTTGTACTTTATACTGTACTACATCTCAGAGGTACATGTTGTACTTTATACTGTACTACATCTCAGAGGTGCATGTTGTACTTTATACTGTACTACATCTCAGAGGTACATGTTGTACTTTATACTGTACTACATCTCAGAGGTACATGTTGTACTTTATACTGTACTACATCTCAGAGGTACATGTTGTACTTTATACTGTACTACACCTCAGAGGTACATGTTGTACTTTATACTGTACTACATCTCAGAGGTACATGTTGTACTTTACACTGTACTACATCTCAGAGGTACATGTTGTACTTTATACTGTACTACATCTCAGAGGTACATGTTGTATTATTCAAATAGACCTTGTATTTGCAGAAATACACTCTTTTTAGTTTGGGGATGCAGTTTTCCAGCAGAAGCCTAAAGATCGTGCTGGAGGTTCAACTTTAAACTCAGATTTAATTCTGTAGCACCAAAACTTTCAACTTCAAGTTGAAACGAGATGTAGGGTTAAGTTGAAGCGTTCCAGGAGCACTGGAATGAGCGCTCTGCTCTACCTGCATGGACATGATGAAGGACAGCAGCACGGGAAACAGGTGAAGCTGGTTTCACTACATACGTGTGGAACATATGAAGCTCGAGCGTGAGTTCAGACATACTCGTGCACACTCGTGCATGTAGGCTCGGTCGAGGCTTTCGATCGTGATATCAGCTGTTTAGATCAGCTGCTCTTCTATCCAGTTGCTGCTGTCTCTTTTAAATATGACCTTCTCTCTGCCTTCAGGACGTTCATGCTGCTGTTACGCTCCCCTCCACCTCCCCATCTACACCCAATCATCAGCTTCATCGACTCATCATTCTATCAGCCACGAAGGCGTGAGAGTCGTCGGCACTCACCTGTGTGTGGATCAGTTCAGGTAGAGGAGCGCTGTGAGTGTGAGAGCAGTGATGATGATGAGGGTTTATAAGGAGACGTCTGAGCACACGTCAGCTGCTGAACAAGCCAAACACGGAAACAGCACAGAAGCCTGAGGCCGGTTCGCTTTATTCTCACTTTACACCATCAGGACATCTGAGGTGTGTCTTGATGCTACACAAACACACACAGTTATTGTGTGACTCTTCTGCATCTCTTTCCAGGTGAACAGGGTGTTTGGAGGGTTTTGTCTCTTGATATCTGTTGAAGGCTCCTCTTCTCACCAATGTGAAGGTAACGTGTTCACCAAGGCTCAGGATCAGGGCCACGCCTCAACCGCTCCTCTGATCACCTGACGGAGTCTACGTTTACCGGCTCCATTCTCATGGCCCCGCCCACTTCCATCTCGTCCAGTCCTCACAGCGGTTTAAACAGTCAGTCTCATGTGTCCAGAGGCCGTTGTGATTCTTGTTGGGATCTGGCGACGCCTCCTGGCTGGCTGAGTCCCTCACATGCGTTTTCAAACACAGGAGCATCCGTGTTTTCCTTCCTTTCAACAAACGCCTGACCTGGGATCTGCCAGAAACTCCACCCAGGATGACCACACCCCCAGCTCCGACCAAAACCTGATGCTGGTCCCTCATTGGCCAAGAAAGGGCCCCCCACTGTTTGTGCGACCTGGTTTATAAGCTCCAGCGCTGCGAGAATCGCTCTCTTCACTCTGGACTCGTTCTGGAACAGAAGACCCACGAGGCTCTTCCTCCAGACATGCTGGTGTAGGGAGGTCCACGAGGCTCTTCCTCCAGACATGCTGGTGTAGGGAGGTCCACGAGGCTCTTCCTCCAGACATGCTGGTGTAGGGAGGTCCACGAGGCCTCTTCCTCCAGACATGCTGGTGTAGGGAGGTCCACGAGGCTCTTCCTCCAGACATGCTGGTGTAGGGAGGTCCACGAGGCTCTTCCTCCAGACATGCTGGTGTAGGGAGGTCCACGAGGCTCTTCCTCCAGACATGCTGGTGTAGGGAGGTCCACGAGGCCTCTTCCTCCAGACATGCTGGTGTAGGGAGGTCCACGAGGCTCTTCCTCCAGACATGCTGGTGTACGGAGGTCCACGAGGCTCTTCCTCCAGACATGCTGGTGTAGGGAGGTCCACGAGGCTCTTCCTCCAGACATGCTGGTGTAGGGAGGTCCACGAGGCTCTTCCTCCAGACATGCTGGTGTAGGGAGGTCCACGAGGCCTCTTCCTCCAGACATGCTGGTGTAGGGAGGTCCACGAGGCTCTTCCTCCAGACATGCTGGTGTACGGAGGTCCACGAGGCTCTTCCTCCAGACATGCTGGTGTACGGAGGTCCACGAGGCTCTTCCTCCAGACATGCTGGTGTAGGGAGGTCCACGAGGCTCTTCCTCCAGCATCACGCTGGCAACAGAAGACCCACGAGGAGCCGCGGCCTCGTCAAATCCCGTCAGGTCACATGTTACATTCGCTGGTCGAAAACAGACTGTTTCATTTTCAGTTCTGGATCCTAGTGCGAGAACGGATAGCTCCTATCCTCCACTCTTCCTCCACTCTTCCTCCACTCTTCCTCCACTCTTCCTCCACTCTTCCTCCACTCTTCCTCCACTCTTCCTCCACTCTTCCTCCACTCTTCCTCCACTCTTCCTCCACTCTCTTTGTGTACACCGCCGGCAGAAAGACCATGAACCCGCTTTACTTGCCGAAGATTTCCGGGAGGAACGAAGCGACCACGTCGCCTCAGCCGAAGTCTCTGCAGAGAGGAGGCGGAGTCTGCGTCCGCTCCAGAGAGCATTTGACTTTAGGGATTAGACATCAAATGTTATGATATTGTTTGTTGATTGTGATATTAATTGATCTGATCATTTATTATTTTGATGGAATAAACTCTGTTGTATTCTAAAGAGCAGTCGTCTGTGATTACTTGTGCATATGTGTGTAATAATAACTGGATGTAGCAGCCTGTGCTCGAACTGAACCCTTCACTGTCTCTGAATGTGAAGTCATACGCAGACTATTGACATTATGAGTGACACTAATTATGAGACATAGTTTGTCGTTTGGTTATTGGTCCCTGTTCGCAGGGTGGTGCCCCGTTGTTATTAATAATCATTAATAATTGTTACATACATTAATAATTCTGTTGATGTCAAGAATTCAGTTTCTCAGATGCTGATAATCCAAACACGCTCCTTTAGTTCCCAACAAAAGTGAAGCGCCCCTACGAGACAAAGCACAAATCTTTTGAGCAAACGCACTCGATCCACGAGGCAGACGTGGTCAGACTCCGAACACGTGAACATCAATGTAAACAGAGATTATTGTGTCAATAGCCACAGATGAAGTCCCTGCTCACTCATCTCTCGTGTTAGAAGATGAGATGTCATGTCATACTTTTGATTGACATCCTCCAACTTGAATGAACTGAATTTAAAGCTGCAGGACAAGTCAGTTCAATTCATATGGGGTCAGATCAGCCTCAATAATCACAAATGCACACAGAAGGATTGACAAATACATTCCAATGCACAAATAAATAAATCACCATTTATATAAATATTTTAAAAAATGACAAATATATTCCGGATCCAATCCGCCACCAGCCTCCGGGGGACGGGCATGAGAGAGGGCTCTGGACGAGGGATCTCGGGGGGGGGGGACCGGACTGCCAGAGTTGCTCAGGACCCGGGATATTGGGGGGACCGGACTGGGGCTCAGGGAAACAAGACTAGAGAGCCTGAGGATCAGACAGGGGGTCAGGAGCACAGAACTCTAGAGGCTGGGGGTCCGGCGGGAAACAGGGCTCTAGAGGCTGGGGGTCCGGCAGGAAACAGGGCTCTAGAGGCTGGGGGTCCAGCGGGAAACAGGGCTCTAGAGGCTGGGGGTCCGGCGGGAAACAGGGCTCTAGAGGCTGGGGGTCCAGCGGGAAACAGGGCTCTAGAGCCTGGGGGTCCGGCAGGAAACAGGGCTCTAGAGGCTGGGGGTCCGGCAGGAAACAGGGCTCTAGAGGCTGGGGGTCCGGCAGGAAACAGGGCTCTAGAGGCTGGGGGTCCGGCAGGAAACAGGGCTCTAGAGGCTGGGGGTCCGGCAGGAAACAGGGCTCTAGAGGCTGGGGGTCCGGCAGGAAACAGGGCTCTAGAGGCTGGGGGTCCAGCAGGAAACAGGGCTCTAGAGGCTGGGGGTCCAGCAGGAAACAGGGCTCTAGAGGCTGAGGGTCCGGCGGGAAACAGGGCTCTAGAGGCTGGGGGTCCGGCAGGAAACAGGGCTCTAGAGGCTGGGGGTCCAGCGGGAAACAGGGCTCTAGAGGCTGGGGGTCCGGCAGGAAACAGGGCTCTAGAGGCTGGGGGTCCAGCGGGAAACAGGGCTCTAGAGGCTGGGGGTCCGGCGGGAAACAGGGCTCTAGAGGCTGGGGGTCCAGCGGGAAACAGGGCTCTAGAGGCTGGGGGTCCGGCAGGAAACAGGGCTCTAGAGGCTGGGGGTCCAGCGGGAAACAGGGCTCTAGAGGCTGGGGGTCCGGCGGGAAACAGGGCTCTAGAGGCTGGGGGTCCAGCGGGAAACAGGGCTCTAGAGCCTGGGGGTCCGGCAGGAAACAGGGCTCTAGAGGCTGGGGGTCCGGCAGGAAACAGGGCTCTAGAGGCTGGGGGTCCGGCAGGAAACAGGGCTCTAGAGGCTGGGGGTCCGGCAGGAAACAGGGCTCTAGAGGCTGGGGGTCCGGCAGGAAACAGGGCTCTAGAGGCTGGGGGTCCGGCAGGAAACAGGGCTCTAGAGGCTGGGGGTCCAGCAGGAAACAGGGCTCTAGAGGCTGGGGGTCCAGCAGGAAACAGGGCTCTAGAGGCTGAGGGTCCGGCGGGAAACAGGGCTCTAGAGGCTGGGGGTCCGGCAGGAAACAGGGCTCTAGAGGCTGGGGGTCCAGCGGGAAACAGGGCTCTAGAGGCTGGGGGTCCGGCAGGAAACAGGGCTCTAGAGGCTGGGGGTCCAGCGGGAAACAGGGCTCTAGAGGCTGGGGGTCCGGCGGGAAACAGGGCTCTAGAGGCTGGGGGTCCAGCGGGAAACAGGGCTCTAGAGCCTGGGGGTCCGGCAGGAAACAGGGCTCTAGAGGCTGGGGGTCCGGCAGGAAACAGGGCTCTAGAGGCTGGGGGTCCGGCAGGAAACAGGGCTCTAGAGGCTGGGGGTCCGGCAGGAAACAGGGCTCTAGAGGCTGGGGGTCCGGCAGGAAACAGGGCTCTAGAGGCTGGGGGTCCGGCAGGAAACAGGGCTCTAGAGGCTGGGGGTCCGGCAGGAAACAGGGCTCTAGAGGCTGGGGGTCCAGCAGGAAACAGGGCTCTAGAGGCTGAGGGTCCGGCGGGAAACAGGGCTCTAGAGGCTGGGGGTCCGGCAGGAAACAGGGCTCTAGAGGCTGGGGGTCCAGCGGGAAACAGGGCTCTAGAGGCTGAGGGTCCGGCGGGAAACAGGTCTCTGACTCTCGGAGATGGGTCTCCGGGGAACAGGAGTCCATAGACTCAGAGGGCTCAGAGGTCGTTGCAGCGCAGAGGCGGCGGCTGGAGTCGGTCGGACTCGTGTTGTCAGGTTGCTCGTGTTGTCAGGTTGCTCGTGTTATCAGGTTGCTCGTGTTGTCAGGTTGCTCGTGTTATCAGGTTGCTCGTGTTGTCAGGTTGCTCGTGTTGTCAGGTTGCTCGTGTTGTCAGGTTGCTCGTGTTGTCAGGTTGCTCGTCTTATCAGGTTGCTCGTGTTGTCAGCTTGCTCGTGTTGTCAGGTTGCTCGTGTTGTCAGCTTGCTCGTGTTGTCAGGTTGCTCGTGTTGTCAGGTTGCTCGTCTTATCAGGTTGCTCGTGTTGTCAGGTTGCTCGTCTTGTCAGCTTGCTCGTGTTGTCAGCTTGCTCGTGTTGTCAGGTTGCTCGTGTTGTCAGGTTGCTCGTGTTGTCAGGTTGCTCGTGTTGTCAGGTTGCTCGTGTTGTCAGCTTGCTTGTGTTGTCAGGTTGCTCGTGTTGTCAGGTTGCTCGTGTTGTCAGGTTGCTCGTGTTGTCAGCTTGCTCGTGTTGTCAGGTTGCTCGTGTTGTCAGCTTGCTCGTGTTGTCAGGTTGCTCGTCTTGTCAGCTTGCTCGTGTTATCAGGTTGCTCGTGTTGTCAGCTTGCTCGTGTTGTCAGGTTGCTCGTCTTGTCAGCTTGCTCGTGTTATCAGGTTGCTCGTGTTGTCAGCTTGCTCGTGTTGTCAGGTTTCTCGTGTTGTCAGGTTGCTCGTGTTGTCAGGTTGCTCGTGTTGTCAGGTTGCTCGTGTTGTCAGCTTGCTCGTGTTGTCAGGTTGCTCGTGTTGTCAGGTTGCTCGTGTTGTCAGGTTGCTCGTGTTGTCAGCTTGCTCGTGTTGTCAGGTTGCTCGTGTTGTCAGGTTGCTCGTGTTGTCAGGTTGCTCGTGTTGTCAGGTTGCTCGTGTTGTCAGGTTGCTCGTGTTGTCAGGTTGCTCGTGTTGTCAGGTTGCTCGTGTTGTCAGCTTGCTTGTGTTGTCAGGTTGCTCGTGTTGTCAGCTTGCTCGTGTTGTCAGGTTGCTCGTGTTGTCAGGTTGCTCGTGTTGTCAGGTTGCTCGTGTTGTCAGGTTGCTCGTGTTGTCAGCTTGCTCGTGTTGTCAGGTTGCTCGTGTTGTCAGCTTGCTCGTGTTGTCAGGTTGCTCGTGTTGTCAGGTTGCTCGTGTTGTCAGGTTGCTCGTGTTGTCAGGTTGCTCGTGTTGTCAGCTTGCTCGTGTTGTCAGGTTGCTCGTGTTGTCAGGTTGCTCGTGTTGTCAGGTTGCTCGTGTTGTCAGCTTGCTCGTGTTGTCAGGTTGCTCGTGTTGTCAGCTTGCTCGTGTTGTCAGGTTGCTCGTGTTGTCAGGTTGCTCGTGTTGTCAGGTTGCTCGTGTTGTCAGGTTGCTCGTGTTGTCAGGTCTGAAGAGGTTTTCTCTCTGATCACAAACAGGTTTCAAAGTTCAAAGTTCAAGTTCAAAGTTCACTTTATTGTCAAAGTTTCCACATGTGTTATGTATACAGAAAATTCGAAATGCCGTTTCTTGCAGTCCCACAGTGTAATATAGACATGAACATATAACATATAATAGAATAAAATAGAATAAAATAGGAGAAAAAAAAAGTTAAGAACATAAGGGCCTAGATAAAGGATTAACAAGTAGCAGCAGAGAATAAAAAGTGACTGGTGCTGGATGAGGGAAGGGTGTGAGGGGGAGTAGATGTCCTGGTATGTTCCATTTGAGGCAGTGGGGAAAGGTGGGTGAGGGGGAGGGTAGAGAGGTCAGGGGAGAGATGGCAGGGGGGGAGAGAGGGGGAGCGAGAGGAGAGAGGGAGGGAGAGAGTTCAGCATCCTGACCGCCTGGTGGAAGAAGCTGTTCCTCAGCCGGGTAGAGCTCGAACGGAGACTGCGGAACCTTCTCCCTGAAGGCAGGAGGCTGAAGAGGCTGTTGGAGGGGTGGGTGGGGTCACCCGCAATGCCGAGTGCTTTGCGGGTGAGGCGGGTGTTGTAAATGTCCTGTAGTGTAGGGAGTGAGACTCCGATGATCCTCTGGGCAGAGTTCACAATGCGCTGCAGGCTCTTGCGGTTGGAGGCGGTGCAGCTTCCGAACCACAGCGTGATGCAGCTGCTGAGGATGCTCTCAGTGGCGCCTCGGTAGAATGAGAGCATGATGGGGGGGGGGGCTCCTGCTCGCTTGAGCTTCCTGATGAAGTACAGGCGTTGCTGGGCCTTCTTTGCCAGTGCAGTGGTGTTGCTGTTCCAGGTGAGGTCATCTGTGATTGTCACACCCAGGAATTTGGTGCTGCTCACCTGTTCCACAGCAGCACCATTGATGGTCAGAGGGAGGGGGGGTTGGGAGTGGGTTCTCCTGTTTATTGGACACAACAGTTTATTGAGCAGCTTCATGACAATAAACACATTAAGAGGAAACACACAATGAGAGTAATATAAAAGTCAAGAACACATCTGGTTACAGTAGAGATGTGTAGAAGCAGGACTGTAGTTGTGTGCGCTGAGGCAACAAGTGTTGACCGGAGGACGGTCACAGTAAAGACAGTGTTTCTCAGAACACGCCTCGTGGCCTCGAGTCATGAGGAAGTGACCAGCGACAGGAGAAGTGTCGTCACAGATATCTGAGTGAAGATGATGTTGAAAGAAGAGTTCTCGGAAAAAGAGAAAAGAAAAGAGGAAGTCAGAAAGTCAAAGACCTTCTTCTGTGACGAGCGTCCGTGGGTCGGCTCCTCTGTGTGGACGTGGAAGACGTGGCCAGTGAGGATGGCGCTCTGGGACACACAGGTTCTGTGCTTGATGTTCCTGCTGACAGGTGAGGCTGACGTCCGTCTCCGGGTTCTCCTCTCTCTCACGTTCTCCGTGTGAAAACTGTGAACATTCAACAACAATGTAGAACTACATGTACACAAATACTGCTCTTCAGTACGACTCAGAGGTATTTAAACCTCTGAGTCTGTGGTTTATTTATTTGACTTTATTTCTGTTTTATTATGTTTTGTCTTGTCTGTAAAACTGGATCAACTGCATTCACATCACCTGATCAACAATAATCTACAACACATCAAAGTAGAATGATGCTTGTGTCTAATAAGCTTCATGTTGTACATTATGAGTACATGGTAATACTTGATAGCATGTGTTTTACTGCAGTAGGCGTGTGAGTACTTCTTCTTCTCTAATCTATCTCATCTCTTCACTTCCCTTCATTTATTCATGAATCAGCGCTGAGCTGACGTGTGAAGACAGTTTATTACAGAGAATCACACTCAGCTGCTCGCTGTGTCTGCAGCACTTTACATATTTAAAACATTTTTATTGAACTTTAAGTTTCACAGCAAACACGAAGAAACATCTTTTATAAACCAGCCGAGTTTAATCATGAGCTCTCATGTCTATATTATATATGTCACGTCTTCACGTCTGCTTCAACACCACCGGACACTGGGGTCCTGGTCCTGGTCCTGGTCCTGGTCCTGGTGGGGATCAGGTAACGTCAGGGTTCATTCTGGTTCAGTTCTACGGCTGAGGTTCTTACCTGGAACATATAAAGAAGTTCACTAGCTTAGGCCCCCACCTCGGCCAGAGCGAGCCTTCGTCGGTTGTTTGGAGTGTTGACGAATGGTTGATGGAGATTTGGTCTGCTGCGGTTTGGGGACGGCTTAGCTGCGGATCCACTGCGGCTCCCGGGCCTTGCAGACCCCAATCTCCATGGCTAAGAGCATGATGACTATGGGGGGAGATAACCATTAACTAGAGGGCGGGAGGGTGGGGTGTGGAAAACTCGCGTGCTGAGGCTTGGAGTGGGTCGGTATTTATAGGAGCGTGGCCGGAAGTGGGCGAGTGGCTGAGGTGTGGTCCTGCTCCTGAAATCAGCTCAGTTTATCTCCAATTAAAGTAACGGTTCAATCCATGTGTGTTGGTGTTGAGCCTCTGAGGTCAGAACCACGACTTTCATCTTCAGAACCACAACTAACTCACTATACCCCTCATTATACATTCATACATTCATACATTCATACATGCATACATTCATACATTCATACATTCATATATTCATATATTCATATATTCATACATTCATATATTCATATATTCATACATTCATACATTCATACATTCATATATTCATACATTCATACATTCATATATTCATACATTCATACATTCATACATTCATACATTCATACATTCATACATTCATATATTCATACATTCATACATTCATACATTCATACATTCATATATTCATACATTCATACATTCATATATTCATACATTCATATATTCATATATTCATACATTCATACATTCATACATTCATACATTCATACATTCATACATTCATATATTCATACATTCATACATACATACATTCATACATTCATATATTCATACATTCATACATTCATACATACATACATTCATACATTCATATATTCATACGTTCATATATTTATACATTCATACATTCATACATTCATATATTCGTGACGTGGTTCAGCTTCTAGAGACGTGTTGAGTCGTTACTTTAGACTTTGCTGAGATGATTATAAGTTATGAAGAAGACATTCTTACTGCTTTGAGTTGTTTTTATATTTATTTATTTGATTTGCCCTGAAGTCTGTTTCACATCACCGAGGTTACAGCTGGAACACACACACACACACACGCACACACACACACACACATCTACAGCAACACTAATGTAACATATTACACACATGTAACTATAGCAGATCAGAACCTTTCATAAATCTGTTCATGTAAACATTCATACTGTCAGTGATTTATTACCAGCTGGTCTTCCTTCATGTTTAAACTCTTTAT